>NC_136998.1:12238559-12348559 GCF_032717465.1 Coenobita brevimanus
TCACCACCAATACCATCATCATCACTACCGCTATCATCATCATCATTTTTATCACCATCAACGCTACTATCATCATCATTTCATTTCTACCACCACCACCATCATCACCAAAATCACTACCATAATCATCACCATCATCATTATATCTTCGCCATGGTCACCATCATCATTTTATCTTCACCACCACCACCACCGTCACGCATCATCATCATCATCATCACTACCGCCACCAGCATCACCACCAATATTTACTTCACCATCACTATCAGCTATCACCACCATCACCACCACTTACAATACAGTCTTTGAAGTGGGTTAAGAATTGCGTCCTAAAGAAGGTCAATTTCGGCGAGAGAGAGAGAGAGCGAGAGAGAGAGAGAGAGAGAGGCACAAGGTTTCCATGTCTATGTAGAGCAGGGGGGGATTACAGCCAGCGGGGTACATCTAAGAACGATAGACAGAAAAGAACATCTATCCACTATCTATCCATCTACTATCTTAGCACTTTATTTATCTATCTACCGACCAACGCAGCATCCTGCTGAATCTGGCCCCGATAAAAACTTACCTTAAGACATTTCTATCACCCCTTCAGTCTGACTACGAAATATTCATCTTATTCTTGCATCTAACAGACGAATTAAGTTTACAAGAAAAAGACTTAGCAGTGAAAGGGTTAAGGAAGACACTAAGGGGAGGTAATTTGGCTGAGTGGAAACGGAGATGGTCTGCTGTCCTAATGGGTGTGATTTCGATTCCTGGCTGGGGCAGGAAACACACTTAAGAATTTGAAGGTAATTTAAATAGACTAATGATCTACCTTACGCCCCACCCAAAAGCTCCTCCGCTATATGAGACAGCCCTAGCATGTATTCAATATGGACGGTGAGTGTCAGCGCCGAAGTGGTGACATGTGGAGATGTAAGTACGTCTGCTGGGCATCTTACGTAACGTGCTAAATTCAGGTCACAAGTTGGACAACCGAGATAGATAGACAGACAGATATAGATAGATGGATGGATAAATAGATAGATATATAGACAGAGATGGATGGATGGATGGATAGATACTGATAGATGGATAGGTTTTGATGGATGGATGGGTAGAGACGGATAGATAGATACAGACAGACAGATAGATAGAAAAGAAAAAAACTCGCCCTCCCTCATACACTCTCGTATCTTATCTCGCCCTCGTTGTCCTTCAAACCACTGTCACACCTCATCTCTCCATCTCGTTCTCGATCTTCCCCTCCTCCTCCATGCACCCACCTCACCCTCCCACACACCCTTTGCCAGTCTCAAGTGAGCCATGAAGGATGAGGGAAGGGGGAAGAAGTCAAAGTGAAGGAGTTGTACACACACTCTCACTCCTCCACTTCACACCCTTTCATCCTTGTTTCATACAATACCATCACGGCATATCTTGCACTCTTCAACACATTCAACACTTGCACCCTCTTGCTGTGCTCATTCATACTTCTCACATTTCACATGGCCATGCGAATCTGCCCATTTGATTGGGGCCCTGGGCAGGTAATGGGCCGTCTCTCCGAAACATTTGCTAAGATTAAGTAATTTTAGACAGGGGAATCTGGGGGACTCTTATCCCAGCCAAAAACCCCATTAATATGGTTACCACCCGGCGTAGTAAGTGGTTTCCTGAGTACAGGAAACCATTTGGCTTGTCACTCAATGTAGAGACCGTGAGGCATCCCTACACTGAGTGAATGGATGATGTTGGCCCCCATCTACCACACACTCCTGTCAGGGGTACCCAACGTTGCTCAGGCCAAAAAGGTGAACACTGATACTATTTGTTCTAGTTCAGTCTTACTTTTCCAGAAGGACCATGTACCTATTATGCTTTTTAAGAGAGATTATAAGAGGTCCAGGAACTTTCTGTTCCACCTTTCTCAGACTAATGCACATTATTTGTGTGCCCTTGTTTACTGTTACTGGTGGCCTCAAATGACCTCCAAGCAGTGACCTCAAAAGACCTTGGAAGTCAATCCTAAGTACCCTATGTCCGAAATGGAGGTGATGTGAGTCTCAGTGCCAGAAATTGGGCTGGTGGGTCCAGTCATTCGAGCATATATTCCCGGTGACCTCAAATGACCTCACACCAGTGACACTCAAATGACCTCGGAGGTCAACCTCACATAGCCCATGTCTAAAATGGAGGTCATGTGAGTCTCCATGCTAAAAATTTGGCTGCTGAGTCCAGTCATTTGAGCATGTAGCATTGGTGACCTCAAACAACCTCCATCCAGTGAACTCAGATGACATAGACTATGTCCAAACTGGAGGTCATGTGAGTCTGGCATGTCTAAAATCGGGCTGCAGTGGTACCCAGCATTGCCCAGGCCAAAAAGGCGAACTCTCTAACAGTGACCTCAAATGACCCAGAACATAATTTTGACCCCCCCAAAAAAACATCCTTGGGTCACCCTGATTCAAAATATATATGGGTCTGGGCATCTCTGGCCCTTGGATTCGGCGTGATAGAAGGACAAACAAACAAATAAATAAATGAAGAACGCAGCCCTTTTATATATATATATATATATATATATATATATATATATATATATATATATATATATATATATATATATATATTGCTTGACGCCTGCAGTTCCTCCTTTGCTATCTGACGTTTTTGTGCCACTCCTGTCCCACCTCAGGCCACTTGCAGCAGCACCACCATGTAGGTGGCCACGAACGTCCCAATCTGTCAAAACGTAACAAAAATACATTATGACTGTGATGAGTTGTACATTATTTTGAGTATAAGTGTTCATTTGATGTCGAAAGATTGGAAGGAGTATTTGTCTTGCTGGAAGCAATTTCCAGCAGAAATAATAATAATAATAAAAAAAAGTATTCTTTCCCATTATTTTTTAATGTCATACTATTTATCTATGTATTGCCAGACGCCTCAATCCCTTAAGGGATGGCTGCAAACAAATCGTCTTTATGTTACCCTGTGTCCCTCCATTCCACTGCCCTCGCGCCAGCTCACACCCCTGTGTCTCGTATACCTCTCTACTCCATCCCTCCATCTCGTCTTCGGTCTCCCCCCCTCTCTAATTTCATTAAATTATTGACAAGTTACTATTTGTTTATTGGTCAGAGAAACTTTGATACAGATTTTCATTTATGACGCCAAATTACTTTCATCAGTAGTGATCATTGCAATTCTTACATAGTGTGGTATAATTTGATGTCCCAAACATTAACCTATACAGCTT
This sequence comes from Coenobita brevimanus, assembly GCF_032717465.1. Taxonomy (NCBI): domain Eukaryota; kingdom Metazoa; phylum Arthropoda; class Malacostraca; order Decapoda; family Coenobitidae; genus Coenobita; species Coenobita brevimanus. Next base: position 12,241,813 of record NC_136998.1, read on the forward strand.
CAATAATCCTAATTTCATGTACAGTAACTGTGATAACAATAGCAGTCAGTTTTAATGACGTGATAATATTCAGTTGCAAACTAGTGATTAGCGGTGGTTTGTGCTCATTAGCCTACTGATATTATATCACATAAGACAAAGCATCTGTTGCATCAAAAGGCCAAGGCAGAGTATGTACAGTATATGCCAGCCAGAATTTTAGTGGTTATTAGAATAGACTCTATGTAGTAGATTTGTATCCCTGCTGTCCGCCAGTCTAAGAGATCGCCACACAGCCTGTCTTAGCATTGGCATCGCAACTGACAGGCGTTGGAACATGGCCATTAATCAGTATGCCATTCTTCCATAGGACCAAATTTCTGTAAGCAGTTCAACTCATTTCATTTACGAAAATGTCCTTCATGCACAGGGTTCGTTCCGTGTGTTGGTGGAAGAATAAGACTTATATATATGAGTACTGACTACATGAGGTTCATAAAAACAGAAACTATATTCTAAGTCCTAGCATGTCCTAGAATATGACCTGCCACTGTAGTAGTAATATCCATGTTCCCACTTATTTGGTTGAAAGAAAAGGGACAAGGGGGAAAATGCTCTGTCAAAGAGCTGTGCTAATTCGGGAGTGTAACTCGGATTCTTACACTTGCAATTTGGAAGTCCTTAACTAAGTACAATCGATTAAAATAATATGTATCTTGTACAATGAGTGCAAACCATTCTGATACCGTAGACAAAATACTATAAAATCTCTGTTTGCTCTACACTAAATTGGTAACCCTGATTAGATAAGGATGCCATACATAGCTGGGATGTGCCGTAGCTTACCTTACGCATAGTAAGTATTTATTAAATTAACACATTCAGTTGTTGTAGCACACTTTGTCACTTGTGATAATAGCTCCACATACTGAGTCATTTTATTAATAAATTACATGGACTTGACGATACAGATCAATACTGGTTCAGACAGGCTGCAGTGCATTTCATCAACAAGAGAGCTTTGTTGAAATACCTGATAAAAAAGAATGTCTCGTACCAAATTAGGACGAGTTCAGTATTAACCTCTTCACTACAGGAGGTTATCTCTTACTAGATAAAATTACCTCTGGGTAGTCTAAACAAAATAGAAATGTCGTCTTCATGGGAATGAGATTCTTTGTGTTTCTTAGATATTTTGCTACTGAGAATCATACACGTAGCCACTGGGGGGACGGGGGGGGGGGCAGTTTGCCCCCCCATGGGAAAATTTGGGGGAAATGCTGAAAGGGATTTTTGGCATAGTTTTTGTATGACAATACACTTTTCCTAATTTTACCACTTGTATAATAAACAATATTATCTATTTCCAAAAACATAATAAACTGGGAGCAATGACTTCCTTTGAAATTGAAAGCTAGACTGAATATTATAAAACCCTTGAGAAAAAATGACCAGTTATAACTTAACAATTTCCCCTATCACCTTAGATTATGTGCTTAATACTAGAGCTCTAATGATGTTTTGCACTTGAATCCTGATGAGGTGTAAAAATGGCCTTCCTGTCCCCTCAGCCACATCCTCTCACCCTGCAGCCATATCCTTTTTTTTTTTTTTTTTACGTATCCGACTCTGGGCAAAGGCTTCAGGGCCTATTTCTTGGGGACAGTGACCTATCCCAAGGCCCAGTAGTCCTCCTACACCTCCACATGTCACCACTTCGGCGCTAACACCCACCATCCATATTGAATACATGCTAGGGCTGTCTCATACAGGACTGGTGCACTAGTACTAGCGGGGTATTTTTACGACATGTCGGCAGGTCATCTGGTAGATCAGGAAAGACTGCTTTTTAGGAAATTCAAATCCTTAAACTGTTCCCTGCCCCAGTCGGGATTCGATCCTGGGTCCGTTAGGACTGCAGGCCGCCTCTCTACCGATTCAGCTACCGCCTCCCCCAAACCCTGTATCCAGTTGCAAACAAACACTGCAAAATTATTGTTACAAACAACTGAAACAGCAGAATTTTTGAAGACTGCATGAAGCCATTTTGGTCACCTGAGACTACATTTTAGAGGGTAAGCAGATACAAGTATGTGCCAGGGACCTCGTTTGGGTGGGAGACAGGGGGACGTTTCCCTCCCACTTTTTGGAGCATGGCGGACAGAGTATCTTTTGTCCCTCCCACTTTTCTAGGTGGAAATTTCAGAATGAATAGCTTTACGCTGTTTTTCTTGTTTTTTTCTTAATGGAAAAATCGTTTCTATACAGTATGGTACAGTTCAGGTGATATGAAAATCATTCCTTGCTGAGCGGGGCAGGTCGAGTGGTCACCTGAGTCAAGGATTAAGAGATGTTAATCCCACCAGATGTATTTACTTAAATCAGTCTTGACGTATGCATCACCCCTGATGACTGAGCCAATGAGAATCAAACTAAAAGAATAAGTAGTGGAAAACAATTTTTATAGGCTACCGCCAAACCAGTAATACGAAACAAAATACCAGACTGGGGGTGGGTGCGGCAGCGAATTTTAATTTACACACGAGCTAAGTGGAGAGAGAGAGAGAGAGAGAGAGAGAGAGAGAGAGAGAGAACCGCAAAGGAAAATGTAAAAAAAAAGCGATAGTATCACGAATGTGGGAAAGTGTGTGTTCGGGGACACTCACGCCAGATCATGAGTTTTCATTGGCCCATCCATTCCGCCATTTTTCTTCCAGCAGCCAATCAAAATACAGGGTTTATTTCCGAACATAAACTATGGACGCCATTGCCTCTCGTATGGCAGGTGTTGTGCCGATGTGTGGGATATTTCATCATAATTTTGGAGGTTATTATGCAAAATAGCTGGACTTCCTTATATGTAGAGAGAGATAAAAACAGCAGGTAGATGATGCACCAAGAGTATAGTGTTGGCAGTATAGTTGTAAAAGTACACAAGAAATTTTGCGGTACCGAGAAAAAAAATGTTTTGAGGTAGCACGGACAGAAGTTAGCATGCATAATATCGATAATTATACCATCTACGAGAGTGACCATGATGACTAGTGATATTAGTGTCATGGAGATGACTTCTGCTATGGAAAATCCAGTGCCTTCTGATTTATTGCTGGTGTTTCCTTTTGCTGTCTAATGAAAGAATAGACCTATGATAACATTATGTACTGAGCGTTTTTTACATACCTCTCCTCTGAAAGGATTATTAGTTTTTTTCTTTAAGTTACTCCAAGAAAGCTGTGAGTATGTGGGAAAAAGATAGTTTTCCTTCAAGACACTGCAACAAATACGAGAGTAATGATGTAAATTTATTTCTGATGACATAAAGCATCAAATCTAGGAGAATTTGTGGTGACAGATATTTTGGGGAAATACTGCAAGTGTTTGCCCCCTCCGGCAAAAATCCTGGATACGCCACTGCTGGGAATTTCCTTTTAGTATATATGAAATCATATGACTCTGGTAACAATTGACATTGAACGTCATAATAGTCATGAGTATGGGAAAAAACAGAAGTAAAATATTAATGATATTCTGTAATATCGTACATTCGTATCATACAACATGTTACTTTATGCACACTTAGTTACGAGTTAGATGTTTTTGCACTGGATAAATCTCTGCATAAAAATGCCAAGTCATACAACTTCATCTTGATATTTCCTGGAAAAATCAACAACCTAATGTAAAATTATTACAATATTTCGACTGAAACGACACTGTACAATGCTACCGTGTATTTCTGGAGTATTTTTGCAAGACAAACTTTCGTAACAACCTTCTCGAGATGCACAAACTTAAGCTTATAAGCTATCTATCTATCTATCTATATACCTAGGCTGCTTCCCCCAAGGAAAGGGAGGTAGCCGAGACAGGACGACACACTCCCCATTTACTCATCCATTCAAACACATTCATTCGCATCTTTGCCCCAAAGGGGAGAACGGACAGATCCTCACCACACCACACCGCACAAGGGTCAACTGCGCAATGCAATCAGTGACATCCACAGCAGGGCCCGACAGCAGAACTGGTTTACCCCTGTCACATCATAACAGACCCATCCCCTTACCCGCACCTGACCTGCACTTATTCATTCACAATTTCTCTCCATTTATTTCTGTCACGCACAGCCACTCTTCCTTGCTCAACAGACATCCCTCTCGCATCCAGCGCTCTCTTCACACTGTCCATCCATCCTATTCGTGGTCTTCCTCTCAACCTCACACCTCTCACATCAGATCTAGTTATCTTTTTCACCAATCACTCATTATCCATTCTCTCCATATGTCCAAATCATCGCAACACCCTCTGCTCAACTCTACCAGCCATCTCCCGAACAACTCCAGTTCTCCTTCGCACTTCATCATTTCGCACCCGATCCATACGCGTCACTCCACACATATTCCTCAGACACCTCATCTCCATTACATTCAAACTTTTCCTCTCTGCTACACCCATATTCCATGTTTCAGCCCCATATAACGTAGTCGGTACCACAACACCCTCATACAGCCTTCTCTTTACATCCATTCTAAGCGAACGACATTTAAACACTTTTTTCATTCCTCCCAGCACCTTTCCTACTTCATTTATTCTAAACTTCACTTCTGCATCTATTCTTCCATCCACAGCAACATGTGACCCTAGATATTTAAAACAATCTACCTCCTCAAGCAACTCACTATTCAAAACTATATTCATCCCCCTACCATCTATCAACCTCGTACACTTCATCACTTTACTCTTATTCTCATTTACTTTCAATTTCCTCCTTTCACACACCCTTCCAAACTCCTCTACCAACTGTCTCAATCTCTCCTCTGAATCAGCCACCAGTGCAGTATCATCTGCAAACAGCAGCTGCTTCAGATTCCACTCTCCACCATCAACATTCACCAGACTCAGACCTCCACCTAAAACTCTTGCATTCACCTCCCTTACAACACCATCCATGTAAATATTAAACAACCAAGGCGACATCACACATCCCTGTCGCAGCCCCACTCTCACGGGAAACCAATCACTCACAGCATTTCCCACTCTTACACACGCTCTACTATTTACATAAAAACTTTTCACCCCTTTTAGTAACCTACCATCAAGTCCATACAATCTTAAAATAGTCCACAAAGCCTCCCTATCAATTCTATCATACGCTTTTTCTAAATCCATAAATGCCCAAAACACATCCTTGGCTTTCGCTAAATATTTTTCACACACTTGTCTCACAGCAAACACCAGATCAACGCATCCCCTCCCTCTCCTAAAGCCACACTGCTCATCACCAATCACTCCCTCTGTACCCTCTCTAACTCTCATAATTAACACTCTACCATACACCTTACCTACAACACTCAACAGACTTATACCCCTAAAGCTAGTACATTCATACTTATCACCCTTGCCTTTATACAACGGGACCACACAAGCACTTGCCCAGTCAATTGGCACCATACCTTTCTCAAAACACACATTCAACAATCTTACTAACCAGTCAACAATTGTCACTCCACCACCCTTCAGGCATTCCACAGCACACCCATCCATACCTGCAGCTTTCCCTGTTTTCGACTCCTTTACTGCCTTCTCCACTTCCTCCTTCGTGATCAAAGAATCATTCAACTCTCCCAACACATTTATTCCTTGCACCCTTCCATCCGCCACAATCTCAGCCACCCTTTCCTCCTCTATATTTAACAATCTTTCAAAATACTTTGCCCATCTCTTCCTTACTGCATCCATCTCAATTAACATCCTTCCATCCTCTGCTTTTACTCGTTCTTCCTTCCCAGACTCTCCCTTTCGCACCCTTTTCACCTCCTTCCAAAACATTTTCTTATTCTGTTGAAAATTCTCTGTCAGACGCCTACCCCACCTCTCATCTGCTGCCACTTTAGCATCACGCACAGCCCTTCTCGCTCTATTCCTCTTTTCCTTATACCTCTCATATGACATCTCATCCTTCCTCTGCAGTCACACTTCATATGCACGTCTCTTCTCAGCCACAGCCATACTTACTTCCTCGCACCATCATTCACTTCCTTTTCTTACACCACCACCCACACGTCTCACACCACACACCTCTTCTGCATGCCCCACCACAGCACTCTTAAACAACTGCCATTCCCCCTCCACGCTGCCATTTTCCCGATCTTTCACCACATTCCACTCATCTTTCAATTTCTCCTGATACTCTATCTTTTTCTCTCTTTTATCCAACTCACTCACTTTCAAAACCTCCCTGCCACACCTAACCCTCCTAGCTCTCACCCATCTCTTACCTACTCTTAACTTTCCCTCCACCAGGTAGTGATCAGACATACCTCCACCCTCCCCTCTCAGAACTCTCACATCCAACAATCTTCCTATTACATTCCTAGACACAACCACATAGTCCATCAAAGCTCTATCAACAACCCTTCCACCCTCCTGTCTCACCCATGTATACTTATAAATATCTTTCTTCTCAAACAGCGTATTCCCAATCACCATCTCTCGCTCAACACACATCGCTATCATTCGTTCCCCATTTTCATTTCTTCCAGGCATACCATGCGTACCAACTACGCCTTCAACTGCTACATTTCCCACTCTAGCATTCAGATCTCCCATCATTACCACATTCACATTCGCTCCAAAACTCTGCGGACACTCATCAACATCATTCCAGAAAGACTCCCTCTCTTGTTCATCCCTTTCACTATCAGGCCCATATGCACTCACAAACACCCACAACTCACGTTCAAATTTCGCTTTCACCCACATCAGTCTCGATGACACCTCCTTCCATTCAATCACACATTGCTGTACTTCCGGACTCACTAACAAGGCCACACCTCTTGCCCTTCCTCTATCAACACCTGACAATCTTCCATTCACACTTCCAAACATAGACTCTCCCTTCCCTTTCATCTTCGTTTCACTCAAAGCTAACACATCCAACTTTCTTCTCACAAACATTCTCCCAATCTTCTCCCTTTTAGCCTCAATCGTACTACATCCACGCACATTCATAGACCCAATCTTCAGGGTACGGGGATAACTCCATCCCCCATCCCTTTCTCTGGCCTGTCTCTTTTTAGGAACTAAAAAACAGAGGAGGGGGTCCCTAGTCCCCTCACCCCGCCCCTTTTAGTCGCCTTTTACGACACGCAGGGAATACGGTGGCAGTATTCTTCCTAACACAACCTGGCCGCAGAGTAGTAGTAACACCCCATAGTGCGGCCAGGTTGTGTCCCCCCCTGAGTATAACTAAAAAAAAAATCTGTTGAACACCAGCTCCCTCATGAGGTTTACATAATGTTCTTTTTCAGGCCTTACGTCATGGCCTGTGCACCGAACATACAATTCTCAACTATATCCATTGTTATAATTATATATACAGAGAGAGAGAGAGAGAGAGAGAGAAAGATGGATACAGTCAAGTTCAAGTTTGAGAAGGTGAAAATGGCGGTCATTGTAGCATATGTACCGTGTGAGGACAGGAGTGAAACAGAGAAAGACATGTTTTGGGATGAACTGGATGAAGTAGTGTGAAAAATGCCCAGGAGCTATAAGGTAATTGTAATGGGTGATATGAATGGAAGAGTAGGGACTGGTCATGAGGATAACATAATAGGTTGTAACTGAGTACCAGGGGAAAATGATAATGGGAAGCGACTAAAGGATATGTGCCAGGAGAGGAGGCTGTGCATTTGTAACTCGTATTTCAAACACAAAGATGCGCATAAATATACATGGTATAGAGGGAATGGGAATCATATTGAAAGAAACCTAACTGATTACATGCTTGTAGAGAGGTCGATGATAGGAATGGCTGCAGATACTAGGGCTGTGAGAGGACGATGTGGAGGTCTGTCAGATCATATGATTGTAGTATGCAAGATCAAGCTGAGAGGAGTGAGGTGGATCAGGAAAGAGAGGAGCAGTCAGGGAGAAAGACTGAAAGTTGAGAGCCTGAGAATCAAAGAAATGGCAGATGATTACCGGGCCAAAGTAGAGGAAGAGTTAGAATTGGTGAATTGGACAGCCCGTGGAATGCATAGGGGATTGCTTAGTTAGGAATACTAAAGCGATGTGTGGTGTGGCAAGAGTAACAACAAAGAAAGGTACGGCATGGTGGGATAATAAGGTTAAGAGAGCAGTGGAGGAAAAGAGGAAGAAGTGGTTAAAGTTGTTACAGGACAGGGGTTCAGTTGAAATAAGAACTAAATATGCTGAGAGCAAGAACCATGTAAAGAGACTAGTGAAGAGGAAAAAGAAGGAAGTAACTGATGATCTATGGAGAAAAATGAATGCAAACTACTCTGGAAATAGGAAGTTATTCTGGAAAGAGGTGCGGAAATGTAGAAGTGAAAGCGGAAAGAAATGTGATGGTTTGAAGGATGTAGGTGGTAGATTATTAACCCATGGGAATGAAGTAAGGACCAGATGGAAACAATATCTTGAAAGCCTGATGAATGGGAATAGAGAGAGCAGAGCGGCTGTAAGCATGATTGGTTTTGGGGGTGTGCAGAGAAGGAATGCACTGCCAGGAGACGTGACAATAGCACAGATGAAGAGTACTGTGAAGCAGCTGAAAAATGGGAAAGCAGCTGGGGTTGATTAAGTGTATGCAGAGATTATTAAGTGTAGTGGAGCGAGTGGAACGAAGTGCTTGTTGGAGATATGTAAGAAGGCATGAATGAGTGAAGCTCTGCCAGCAGAGTGGAAAAAGGCTGTGATTGTACCTCTGTATAAAAATAAAGGTAAGCAAAGTGAGTGCAAGAATTATCGTAGCATAGGTTTATTCAGTGTGGTAGGGAAGGTTTATGGAAGAATTATTATAGAAAAAGTAAGAGAGATATCAGAAGTCCTAATGAGTGATGAGCAGGGTGGCTTTAGAAGTGGCAGAGGATCAAATATTTGCAGTGAGACATATCAGAGAAGGCTTGTGAAAAGGAATATAAAGACTTTATGGCATTCATGGAACTGGAAAAAACATTTGACAAAGTGGACAGAGAAGGATTGTGGAAAGTTTTGCGCATGTTCGGTGTAGATGGTAAGCTGCTAGATGCCGTCAAGAGTTTTTATGATGGTAAGAAGCATGTATAAGGGTCAATGGGCATCTAAATGAATGTTTCATGATAGGTGTGGGCGTGCGATAAGGTTGTGTGATGTCCCTATGGCTGTTCTGTATATATATATATATATATATATATATATATATATATATATATATATATATATATATATATATATATATATATATAATGTGTGTGTGTGTGTGTGTGTGTGTGTGTGTATGTGTGTGTGGGGGGGGGGGTGATGAGAGAAGCAAAAACACGAGTAATGGTGATGGGGATGGCGTTGGTAATGAATGGTGATGGATGGAATATCTCAAATTTGTTGTATGCTGATGATGCAGTACTGCTTACAAATACCGGACAAGAACTTGGCAGACGAGTGCAGAGTTTTGCTGATGTCTGTGAGCGTCGTGCCTTGAGAGTAAATGCAGAAAAGAGTATAGTGATGGTTATCGAGAGAGAAGGTGACTCCCAGTGCGATGTTACAGTGAATGGAGAGAGACTGGCATTGGTGAGAGAGTTCAAATACTTAGGTACGGTGATAGAAAAGGGAGGAAAATGTGCAAAAGAAGTGGAAAGTATAGTGAGATAGTGAAGAAAAGTAGCTGGTGCAATGAAGGGCTTCATTTGAAACAGAGGCTTGAGTGTTGCAGCTGCATGAGGCTTACATGAAGAAGTGTTAGTGCCAACTTTAACAAATGGATGTGAGAGTATGGTGTGGCATGAAAATGAAAAGTCAAGAGTACGAGCAGTGGAGATGGGACTGCTGAGGAATGTATGTGGAGCACAGAGGGTGGATATGATACGAAATAATGTGATTCGTGAAAGATCTGGAGTGAGGAAGTCAGTGGACACCAGAATTGAAGTGAGTGTACTGAGATGGTACGGTCATGTGGAGTGAATGGATAACAACAGAGTGGTGAAAAAGGCATATCTGAGAGAATTTGAAAGAGGGAGGAGGCGAGGTAGGCCAAGAAGAAGGTGGAGAGTTATGGTGGATGAATGTGTGAGGACGAGAGGTTTGGAAGTCAGTGAGGCTAGGGAACTGACAAGAGATCGAGGTGGGTGGATGAATGTTGTAAGGAGAAGTTCATGATTAGAGATTTGGCACCCCTTTTTTAATGTGGCAGCGTCTGGATTAACTCAATCGGATACGTTTGTGTGAAGCTACAGAATGTGGTGAATGTTTTGGCGTATCCAATAGAGCCAAGATTCCGGGGGCTTGAATGATGAGTGAATGGATGCGTGGTCTATTGGATTGGGCAAATTTGGGCTGTCTGGACATTGCTATTCCTCACCCTGCCCTAGGGTGGGAAAGGAGGTCTGGATGATGATGATGATGGCAGTGTAAAGAAGCGAGATTTGCCAGTTATGTAGCCAAGATATTTCTCGATATTTCCCAGTGTTTAAAGTAGCTAGCTCCGGTATGGGTCACAGTTGCCAGTTTGCCTGCTGTTTGTGAGCTTAGTTATTTCGTAAGTAATGCATTAATTTGTGTGCCCTTTTTCTCAATAATGTGTTATTTATGTGATTGTTTGTATAATTATGTGACTGGAACTAAGTTTGTATGGTAAATAATTTACAGTGTTATGTAATGTAAGAAAACTTTGGCATGCTTTGGATGTCTCGGAATTGGTAACTGTTGTTGCTAGGGGCAGGTACAGTACCAGCATGTTCTAGAATGTTGGAGAAGCAAGGAAGGTTTTATAAGGATGAGGAAGGGACTATTTCAAGTCAGTCGGTTTTTGTTCAGTTTGTATGTAATGCAGTGTCAGTGAAGATTTCATATTTTCAGTACTTGTGAAAAAATGAACAAACAACGACGTGCTATTGGAGTTTGTACATCATCGGTACTTGTGAAAAACTGTGAAGTGTTGTCAAGCATTAAGCGTAATTGCAGTTAGTATAGTTTGTATAGCTCCAATGTTTGTGAGAGGAGAAAAGTTGGAATGAATTACTTGGAAAATAGACTGTGAACTTTAAGAAGCCAGTCTTTATTTTCGCCTCAGCTGATCTTGTGTGCTGTACACCGAAAGGCTGGCCATAGGAAGAACAACTCACTGGGCAACGTCCTTCCTAAACTGGACTACTGCTGTTGGAGCCCGTGGCAATGGGGGTGGGGACGTAACACTGGTGTCAGGAGTGGGATAATATAAGTGCTGCAGTGAGTCCAACCTTCGACATGGAAGCAGATGGTGTGCAAACAAGATCCCGAGCTGGACAGGAGGACGAGGTGTCATTGGCTTCAGTTATGAAGCTATTACAAACACAAATACAGGCACAGAAGGAAGGACAGAAAGAACTCAAAGAACTAATACAGGCACAAAGTAAAGAACTCAAAGAACGATTACAGGCACAAACTAACGAACTCAAAGAACAAACTAAAGAACTCAAATAACAATTACAGGCACAAAGTGTACAACTGAAGCCACAGAGTGGACAACTAAAGGCACAACATGAACAAAAAGAACGAGATGAACAACTTCAAGAAGCGTCAGAGGAGCAACACAGGAAATTACATCTGAGGATGCAAGGACAGCCAGATGCTTTCATGGGGGAAATGAAGGAAGAACAGCAACAGCTGAAGGAGGAAATAGATGCCAAGCTAGATCAGCAGAAATATGAGATGTCAGTAATGGAGAGGACACAGCTGGAGGATGCAGATTTACAACAAGCATTAAAGTTGCTGCAGCGGAGTACAGTGCAACCATCTTGGGAAGAAGTTTCCAGGTTAAGCCTTGTGACCAAGAGCTATTGGAGTCAGTGGGACCTTCTTCGTTTGAACAATGAACTACTGGAGCATCAGTGGGAGACACCCGATGGCCTCAACAACTATTGGCAACCTGTGGTTCTGAAGAAAATGAGGTCTAAGATCTTGGATGAGTCCCATAACCAGATCACTAGTGGGCACCTGGGAGTGAAAAAAGTTCTGGGCCAGCTGCGATGAAGGTTCTACTGCATTGGCATGCGTCAGGATGTTGAAGAGTGGTGTCAGGCCTGTGATGTGTGTTGTGCCAAGAAGGGACCCAAGAAACGTGGTTGCGCCCCTCTCCAGCTGTACCAAGTGGGTTCACTGATGGAAGGGGTCACGGTGGACAGTGCTGGACCATTGCCACTCATTGAAAGAGGAAACCGTTATATATGTGTTGCCATGGACTACTTCACAAAGTGGCCAGAAACCTATTCCATCCCCGATTAAGAGGCTGCGACTGTTTCTCAGGTGTTGGTTGATCAGTTTTTCTGTTGTTTTGGGATACACAAGACCTACATTTAGACCAGGGTAGAAACTTCGAGTCTGCTGTGTTCCATGAGTGATGCAAGTTACTGGGGATCAAGAAGACCAGGACGATCCCACCAAGGCCACAGTCAGATGGGATGGTGGAGAAATTCAACTGGACCCTGGGAAAAGAACTGGGCAAGTACTGAATTGATGGACAAACAGAATGGGATCAAAAATTACCTGCGTTGCTGATGGCATATTGGTCTGCATCCCATGAGTCTACCGGCTACACCCCTGCAAAACTGATGTTGGGCCACGAGTTACACTTATCCGTTGACTTGTTAATGGGAAGGCCACCTGGGGAAGAGCTGCCTACAGACACCTCCAGCTACTGTATAGGAAGCATCTTCAGGGAAGGCTTGCTGAGATATATCATCAAGTGCAAGGAGCCCTCAAATTTTCAGGAGAGGTGATGAAGTGCAAGTATGATGACAAGGCAAAGTGAGATGAGCTTCCAAGTTTGGTTATACAATCTTCAGCGAAAGAAGGGACAGTCACCAAAGCTGCAGAGTCCATGGGATGGGGCTTACACTATGTTGGACCACCTATCAGATGTAACACATCGGAGGTCGGGGAGGCATGAAGTCTCGCCCAAAGGTGGTACACGTGAATTGTCTGTGGCAGTACCATGGGCCAGGGCAGTACAGCTGGGACATCTCCGAGGAATTGTGCTCTTCCACAGCCGAGGATGTTAAGGAGGACCAAGGAGCAGAAGTGAAAGAGGACGGTGAATGTTCCCCAAGAGAAAAAGTGAATCAGGAAGAGGACCAAGACCTTCCATAAGATGTGGACTGTGTGGAGGAACAAGGACGTCGTCGGAAGTGACATAGAGGAAGACCTGATAAGTTGAAGGATTATTATCTGTATAGTTAGATGTTACATTGGGATTAAGGTTTATGTTTGTATCTATTGTTTGTATCTCGGGACGACAAAGAACTAGTGGGGGGTAGTGTTAAGAAGTGAGATTTGCCAGTTAGGTAGCCAAGATGTTTCTCGATGTTTAAGGTAGGTAGCTTCTGTACCAGTCAGAGTTGCAAGTTTGAATGCTGTTTGTGACCATAGTTATTTTGTAAGTTTTGCCTTCATTTTTATGCCCTTTTTCTAAGTAATATGTTATTTATGTAATTGTTAAATTTTGTAAATGGAATTAAGTTTGTATGGTAAATAATTTACTGTGATATGTAATGTAAGAAAACTTTGGCATGCTTTGGATGTCTGCGAATTGGTAACTGTTGTTGCTAGGGGAAGGTACAGTACCAGCACAGTCTAGAATGTTGGAGAAGCAAGGAAGGTTATATAAGGATGAGGAAGAGATTATTTCCAGTCAATCAGTTTTGGTTCAGTTTGATTGAAGTGCAGTGTCAGTGAAGACTGTATATTTTTGGTACCTATAACCACAGTGGCAAAAAGTGACGTGTTCTTGAAGTTTGTACATCAATGGTACTTGTGAAAATCTGTGAAGTGTTGTCATGCATTAAGTGTAATTGCAGTTAGTAAAGTTTGTATAGCTCCAGTGCCGGTGAGAATAGTGAAGATTTTTTTTAATTCGAGGAAGAAGGAACCAAAGGCTGAGCCCACAAAACAGTTCCTTCCAAGAAAAAAAACAAAAACAATACAAAAGAGAGCCAAATGCAAGATCCGTTCATTTCGAGATGCCTGGACACACTTGGTTTGAAAGACTGGAGATCACAGCAAGTAGGAAATACAGAATGAGGGAGACAGTTCCAGAGCTGCTCTATTGCATAAATGTAGGATTGGGAGTAATGATTAACTCTTGCATTAGAGAGTTGGACAGAAAATGGATAAGAGTTTGTTGTTAGACAGGGTGCTACCGTCATAGAGGTGGAGGGATGCAAGCAGACAGTTCAGAGGAGAGTGACCACTGAAATAGCGATAGAAAAGAGTTAAAGAGAGGCAACAGTGCAGCAAAGAGACAGGTTAAACAGAGCCAGTAAGATGAGGAGAGTTTATGAGACAAAAAGACTTTGACTCCACCCTACTGAGAAGAGCTGTATGTGGGGAGTCTCCCCACACGTGAGAGTTGTGCTCTTAACAAGGGTGAATAAAACCCGTGTATAAAATCAACAACTGCGCTGGGATAAAGAAGGCACGGAGTCAGCTTAGCACACCTAATCTCTTGGAAGCAGATTTTACAAGAGATGCAATATGATCTCTCCAAGATAAGTCCTGAGTGAATGAAACCCCAAGAATGTTCAAGGATGATCCAGGATCGAGCTGGATATTATTAACCCCTTAACCACGGGACTTCACTTTCGTGACGCTTGGGCGCAATGGATCATACTGCGGGACGTCACTTTTGTGGTTCTGCGTTATATTGAATTGTCCCGGGCTTTCAAGTGGTGGCTTGTATCATCCATCAGTACTGCCACTGTCCAACAATAGTCAGTGCTCCTAATGTCATCTGTACTCCCATCCATTGTTGACAATTTAGCCATTTTTCCCTGTTCTTGACTCCCCTCCCTACCTCCCCTCCATTACCCTCTCCTCTAGCCGGCCCGTCCACACTGCACTAAGCAAATCTTCCCTGGAATTTTCCACTGATTTCATCCATTGAAATAAGCCCTATGCTCTGTTCTTATACACAAAAATATATGCAAAAAGGAAACAAGGTAAGTGATAGTGCCATACACCTGGAATTGGCTAATTATCACCTGACAACACCTCACGTGCACTCGTTCGCTAATATTCCCAGGTAATTTCCCCTTGAGATATGCCTTATTATCTATTCTCGTAATAAAAATATATATAAGAAAGGAAGGGAGAAGCCTAAGTGATATTTATATTCACCTGGAACTACCTAATTTTTTATGTATTGTCGAGATTTCTGACCAATCATCTCATAGCATATTAGCAGCTGTCACCCTACTGACATTGTCAACCCTTGGCTCCCCATATACGCCGCGTCATTCAGTTCCTTGTCGTCCTCTGAGGTAAAACCATGTTGCATTCGCGCCCCGCCATTTCCGCCACTTCTGCGCCCATTGCAAAGGGCCCTGTGACCTCTACCCCTAGAAAAACTTGTGTGGGAAGCAGTAAAGGACTAAGTAACTCAGCAGTGGAAAGTGAACTGGCAGAATTATCTACGATAATGATGGATAGTGACTTTGATCCCTCGTGTGAATCGTGTGATGAGCCTGGGGAGGAAATCGTGACAGAAACTCCAAGTACCAGTGCTCCAGTGTCCCAAGTTATCCCTAGCTCCAAGGGAAAGGAGCCGTTAGTGCAGCAAGGGAAGGAATTTGGGAAGGGAGTGAAGAGGATGCGGGTTAGCCCCAGAACAATGGCCCCGCATGACCCAGCCCCCCATGAGTCCTGAGGTGAATCACCTCCCTGCTCTCCCAGCCCCACTTCACTAATTTCTTCCTCCTCTTCAGTGGAATTTTCTCCTGAGTCTTCGTCGTCGGAGTCTCCACCAGCACGTACAGTGAAGGCAGGCTGCAGGGGAAGAGGTAAATCCCTGACTCGTAAAAGTAGAGTAGGAACTAGAGTAAGGGCTGATAGTGGTACACGGCAACCTAGGGTCAGTCAGAGTGACCTTGAAACAGCCCAGTCTGCCTCACAGCCACCCTCCACCCTCACACACCCTACACCGCCATGACAGGGAACCCTGGACGCCTTCGTGTGGATGGAAGATTCCGATTTCATCCCTGAGCAACTCCATTTTGACGAGAGTTCCTCAAGGATACAGCCTGCCTTCACTCTTGACGAGGATGCTGAGTGTGTTGACTTCCTTTTGGCCTTCCTCAATGACGAAGTCATGCAGCACGTATGTGATGAGACAAACAGGTACGAGTCACAACGTGCTGCAAGTCGTGCAGGTGCAGCGAAGATGCAACAGTGGACCGTGCTTGGAGTGTAGGAGCTGTATGTGTTCTTTACCCTCATGCTTCTCATGCCACATTCAAAGAAGCATAAGTTGGAAGATTACTGGTCCATGGACCCCTTACTACCCTCATCCACCTTCAATAAGTACATGGCCAGAGATCGCTTATGGAACATCATGGGAAACCTGCACTTCGCCAACAACGATGTACCTTCCCAGACTGACCCACTCTGGAAGATCCAGGAGATTCTGAGTGGAATGAAGGATAAATTTATGTCATTCTTCCACCGATTGCAGAAGGTTGTCATAGACGAATCCTTGGTTTTGTTCAGAGGGTGTCTTAGGTTTGTACAGTACATTCCAAGCAAACGCCATCACTTTGGAATCAAGTTCTTTGTACTGTGCGGCTGTAAGATGAGGTACATCCTTGACTTTGTCATCTATTCAGCCAGCACTGTCGATCTGGACAAAACACACCCCCTTGGCTTCTCTGGCTGTGTAGTGAAAGTGCTGCTTAAAAGGTATTTTGGTGGGAATCATGTGCTGTATACTGACAACCACTATACAGCACCGAAACTTGCTAAATACCTTTCAGAGCATGGCATCGGCTCCTGCAGCACTGTGAAAAGCAATTGTGCCAATTTCTCCAAATTCCCTGAGGCAGGAAACTCGCGGTGATGAGATGTGCACCTACACAAGTCTGAGAAGGTGCTGGCAATACGGTGGCATGACAAAAGGGTCATGTACATGCTCACCATGGTACACAAGGGGGAACTGAAAGACAGTGGGAAGGTCGACCATAGGACAGGCGAACCTGTGAGGAAACCTGATGCTGTCATCGACTATAATATCAACATGCGGCTGGTGGACAAGTCCAACATGATGATTGGAGAGATCGACTGCCTCAGGAAGAATACTAGGTGGTACAGGAAAGTTTTTCTGCAGCTCATTGACATGACGATGCTGAACGCATTCATCCTGTACAAGATGAAAGTAAAGCCACCCAAGTCCTTCTCCCTGAGGTTGTTCGCCAGGACTTGTGTTCAGCAGCTGCTTGAGAGATATGGTAGGGTGACAGCTGCAGCTCCAAGGCGCCATTCTGTTAGACTTCCTGACAGACTTGAGCAGAGGGCGCACATGGATCGGCACAGACTGGTGAAAATGCCTGCCACAACAAAGAGGAAGGCTGTGATCCACAGGTGCCAGGTGTGTGCACATACCACCAGACGCACACTTGAGCACAAACGCACCTCTTGGCAGTGCGCTGAGTGCCAGGTTCCCCTCTGCATAACCTGCTTCATTGATTACCACAGCCTGAAGCAGTTCTAAAAGTGCAAGTGGAAAATGATAATAATGTGTATATAATGTGTAAATAATGTGTAAAAAATGTGTAAACAGCAAGTGAAAGCAATGGATGTAAATATGATTGAACAGTGTAATATAGTTTTATAAGTTACTGCAAGTGACAGTGCATAACATAGTGTAAGTAAAATAGAAGTGTAAATATTGAAAATACAATAGATAATGTAAACAGAAATGTAAATAATTAGTAATATAAGAATATGAGTACAAATACTTAAAGTTATGACAGTGAAAGTGAAACTTGGTTCTCTACGTATTTTACCGAAAGAGAAAGTGAATGCCTACAGTGACAATAAACTACTATTACTGAAGGAAACTTATGGATAAATACTGCAGATATATATGTTATAAAGTAATAGGAATATAAAGTGTGAGTGTTTTTATGAATAATAAATGACAGAATACCAGCGGGGAACGAGGACGGGTTGGAAGCTCGTATACGCTTGTAATTTACATTGCTTTCACAGTGTTTTCTTTTTTGGAGTATGGATTCCAAACTATTTGAAAAGCATAGAATAGTGTTTCTAGTGATAATATCAGGCTATGGTACTCATAATACGGGATGCCGGGAAGTGTAGAGTGGAGACTTAGTTACCCAACTTCAGAAGTCTCGACAAGTCCTACGGTTGTCGACGAAGGCTCAACAAACATCCCAGGAGAAAGCTGAAGGTATGTGCCATAAGCATTTGTAACTATAATATTCTAGGGCTAATTGATTTTTTGTTTTTAAAAAGTCAGTCGGAGCGCAAATATCCCCGCTGGATGCACAAGGAACGCAAAAACATCCCCGCAGTGTAGGGGTTAAACATCAGTGGGCACTCCTGTGAAAGATTTTGTTGGGTTGATAGGTGTAAAAACTGTTTGATGCATTAAAAACAACAAGATTATTTTTACCCCAGTCAGAGATATGAGCTAAGTCAGACATTAGATTTGCCATAGCCTCATCCCTTGTTTGGTGAAGTAACTGCTGAGATGGACATTGCAGAAACCGAATGGAAAAGGTGAAGGGTGGAATCAACAGTGTACGAGTGGATAGGGTTAGATTTACAGCTTAGAAGATCATTGATGAATAAAAGGAAGAGAGTTGGTGATAGGACAGAGCCCTGAGGAACACGGCTATTGATAGATCTAGGAGAAGAACGATGGTCATCTACAACAGCAGCTATAGAATGACCAGAATGGAAACTATAGATGAAGTCACAGATAGAAGGATAGAAACAGTAGGAGGGCAGTTTGGAAATTAAAGATTTATGTCAGACTCGATCGAAAGCCTTTGAGATGTCAAGTACAATGGCAAAGCTTTCGCCAAAGTCCCGAAAGGAGGATGACCAGGAGTCTGAAAGGTAGGTGAGAAGATCGCCAGTGGAGCGTCCCTGACGGAACCCATACTGGCAGTAAGAAAGAAGACTGTGATAGGAAAGATGCTTTAAAATTTTTCTGTTAAGAATTGACTCGAAACCCTTTGAGTCACAGAATGGTAAAGCAATTGGACGATAGTTAAAGGGCTGGGAATGGTCACTCTTCTTTGGGACTGGCTAGATGAGAGCAAACGTCTAGCAAGAAGGAAAGGTACAAGTTGACAGACAAAGGTGAAAGAGTTTACCTAGGCAGGGTGTATGCACATAAGTACAGTTCTTGAGGACAACAAGAGGGATTCCATCCATCCCATATGCCTTGTTAGTATTGAGGCCAGTGATGGCAGAAAATACATCAGCTGAAGAAATTTTAACGTCAGGCATGAGGAAGTCAGAGGGGGGAAGTGATGGAGGAACAGCACCGGAGCCGTCTCAGGTGGAATTGGAGGAGAAAGTCTGAGAGAAGAGATCTGCTTTATCAGTAGAAGAAATAGCTGCAGAACCATCAGAGTGGAAAAGAGGAGGGAAGGATGATGAGGTAAAGTTGTTAGAAAGGTTTTTGGTAAGGTGCCAGAAGGAGTGGGAAGAATTCGAGTTGGAAAGGTAGAGCATTTAGTACGGATGAAATTATTTCTAGCAGAGCGAAGAACAGACTTAGCACAATTCTGGGCAGAAACATAAAAAAGATGTGATTCAGGGATGGGTTGGCTCCGTTACATTTTATAGGCCATCTCCTTGTTGTGGACAGCATTAGAGCAAGCATGATTAAACCAAGGCTTTCTTGCATTGGTCAAAGGGTATGAGAAAGGAATGTATGCTTCCATGCCTGAGAGAATAACCTCCGTAATGCGCAAGTCACACTCAGATGGCTCCCAGCCATGGAAGCAATAATCTTTCCAGGGAAAATCAAAGAAGTACTGCCTAAGGACCTCCCAATCTGCAGCTTCAAAGTGCCACACACGACTTTTCTTTGGGGGGTCCACAGGCCGTACTGGAGCGATAGGACAGGTTAAGGTATTAAGGTTATGATCGGAAGAGGCCAACGGAGATAAAAAGTAGACAGTGTAAGCGGAAGGATTAGTTGTAAGGATAAGGTCAAGTATGTTGGAGCTCTCTCCAAGGCGGTCAGGGATGCGGGTAAGGTACAAGCTACTCTAGGTCATAAGGATAGAAAAGATGTAGGCTTGATCACCAGGTGGATCAGTGAAAGGAGAGGAGAGCCAAAGGTGGTGGTGAACATATCAGTCTTCTAGAATGGCGATTTCAGAGAAAGGAGAAATGGATAGAATGTGTTCCATTGTAGAAGTAAGATAGTTGAAGAATTTTTGATAGTAGAATTAGCAGATAAGTATCCAGAGCAGATATACTTAGTCTGAGAATGACAGGAGAGCCGAAGCCAGAGAGTAGAGAATTCAGAAGAATGAAGTCCAGGAACAGGAGAGTAAGATTGGTCTTTGTGTACATATACACAACAGCCACCTTTAGCTTTTAAATGATTATAGAGAAAGTAGGAGGATACAGAAAAGGGTTTTCTGTCAGTTGTCCCAGACAGCTGAGTCTCCATTTAGAAGATAAGGTGAGGTTTAGAGGAGGAGAGGTTGTTTTCAACAGAGAGAAAGTTAGAGGAAAGGCCGTGAAAGTTGCAGAAATGAAGAAGAAGTGAGTCAGACAGTGATTCCATGCACGATGAGTCATCACCAGGACAGGGGAGGATAGTGGGGGCATTTAAGGTCCCCCCCCCCCACGTTTTGACTTGCATGGACACTTTGGCCAGTGTGGTGCTGCACACAGAATGTTTTGGTTTACTTCCTACTAAGGCCACACTGGCCTTGACGTCTATCTGTCTGTCTATCTATTGCCAGACGCCTCAATCCCGTTCCGGGTGGCCACAAACAAATCGCCTCCACGTCGCCCTGTCCCCCGCCATTTCACTGCCCTGCTCCCAACTCGCACCCCCCTCTCTCATATAACTCTCCACCCCATCCCTCCATCTCATCCTCGGCCTCCCCCTCCCTCTCCCCCCCCTCCACCTCATCCACATACACACTCTTCGTCAGTCATTCACCCTCCATCCTCTCCACATAGCCAAACCACCTCAGTGTATTCCTCCTAACGCTTCCTATCACATCCACATCCACACCACAATGCTCCTTTATATCCTCATTTGTCAGCCTGTCTCTCCATGTGACTCCACAGGCTCCTCTTAAATAACTTATTTCCACTGCTCTCACTCTTGACTTGTGCCCTTCCAACAACGTCCAAGCTTCACTTCCATACGTTAGAGTTGGTATCACAATACTGTCATGTAGTAATTTTTTCACATCCATGCTCACTTCCCTGTTTCTTATCACTGCTTTCAAGGAACTAGCAACCTTTCTCCCCTGCTGTACCCTTCCAAGCACTTCACCCTCCAAATTTTCATCCTTAACCATCACACTACCCAAGTACTTAAACGTACTCACATTTTCCAATTCCTCACCATCCAACCTCGCTGTACATTCACTGACTTCACCTCTCTCAAAGACCATCACTTTACTCTTCCCTACATTCACCTTTAGATTCCGTTTCTTACACACTCTCCCAAACTCATCCAGCAAGCCTTGTAGCTCCCCTTCGTCTTCACTCAACAACACAGTATCATCTGCAAACAACAGTACAGGGAGTTTCCAAACACTACCCTCTCTCACCAGGGCCACTCCAACATCCACTACCGTACCTTGTACCTCTTTTATTACCCCATCCATGTACAGATTGAACAACCATGGAGACATGACACATCCCTGTTTCAACCCAACCTTCAAAGAGAAAAATTCACTCAGTTCACCATCCACACACACTGCAGCCTTAGCACCATCATACATACTCTTCACAGCATTCAACAACTTCCCATCTACTCCATAATTATATTCTTAACACTTTCCACAATCCTTGTCTATCCACCCTGTCATATGCTTTCTCCAAATCTTGACGTAAATGCACATAATAATTATGCCAGGTCTAATTTGACACAAGGGAATCAAGCCATCGGGATGCTTAACTCGAAATCACGAGCCATGACAATATGTCTGCTGACAAGCTGTTGGCTCATCAGAAAGGTGGATGATCGTCCGACACCAATATACACAAGTGACTATAGCAAAACAAAACTGCCATATTGTTGAGTTAAAAATCACAACATGCAGTCGCAAGAGCCACTAATATAACCCTTGGGACAAAACGAGGTCCCATTAGTTCCTAAACAGTTGGCCAATTTCAAGCTGCAGGTGGCCTTCATGATTGTTGACCTTACCAAGATCAGATTCATTAACACCAACTTGCAGGACAGTGCTGGGGGCTTCCTTGGCAACAGGAACTGGTGAGATGCCATTTTCTCAGAAAAGTCAAGGTTCAACATAAACTTACTTGATAGACGTCTCAGAGTTTAATGGCATCGTCCCTGATTACTAAGCGTGACCATTTTGGTGGGGGAAGTGTTATGGTCTGGGGCGCTGTCTGTGCTTATTTCCATTTTCACCATACTGTTCAAGTAAGCTTGACAGTACATCGACATATAGCCAATATTCTACAACCAGTTCTTCCATTCTTAAAGCAAAATGGTGGCAACATTAATAGGCTTGTTTTTCAACACGACAGTCTACGATCTCACACAGCAGGATAACACAAGATTCTCTTGGCCACCATAATGTGGTCTTTTGGCACTTGTCGTCAGTGTCAGCTCACATGAACCAGTTTATCTCTGGGACGAACTTCGAATGTGTGTGTGACAAGAACAGATTACAACACACAGTTTACTGGTCTGACTCAAGCTTTGCTATATCACTTGGCTGCAATTCCATAAGCTTTCAGTTGTTGAATGGGTCTGTCAGTGCCTCGTCACTTGTACACTTGTGTTGGAGCTCAAGACTGGCACATCAGGTGTTGACAGTTTTTCTTATCAAGCTTGTGTAACTGTGATCGGATTGTATGGACTGCTTTTCCAGTTTTTTATTACTTTTTAATTGCTTAATCCAGTTTTATTGTACACAAACACAAACGACTGACTTACAAACACGTTGCCTTAAGATATTTGGCATCAGCTTATCTTCATTTCATCATCATAATCTGATATTCCATTTTAATTGATTTTTAGTATATATTCATGCATACATACATACATACACACATCTATATCTATATCTATCTACCTATCTATCTATTGATATATATATATATATATATATATATATATATATATATATATATATATATATATATATATATATACACACACACACACACACACACACACACACACAGTATATAATCTGCAAAGAAATAAACGGCACAAGGCATAATGTTAAGATAAAACCGCAGTCCACGAATAAATTAATGATACAAATATAACTGCATCCTAATACTTGGTCATGTTGCCCTTTGGTCTCAGTTACAAACTAGAGGCGTTTCAGTATGCTGTTGCTAAATTTGGGATGTATTTTGCGTTCATTTCCTTCACCCACAGGGTGACACTCATCCATTAGGCGAGGCACTGACGAGGTGATGAGTGTTGTAAGCTTTTCCATCATATAACTCCATGCATTTTTTTTTCTAATGGGAATCCAATCCAGAGTGTTACCTGGCCAATCCCGCAGTTCAGTATCATGATCTGAGAGGAATGTCATAACCCTTTTTGCCTTGTGACATAGGTCAGAGTCCTGCATAAAATGTGTGCAACCATGAATGTTAGAAAATTGCAGATGTTTGTCCAGCACCTGCATATTTCAGTCAGCACTGATTGTCGTATTTTAAAGAAGGGGGTAGAGGCCTCTGCTGCCCACTTTCCAGCTGAAACAATCCCACACCTATATATTATTACTGTGCTCGACAGTCTTCTATGTTTAATGGGGGTTGTATCGACTGACGTTATGATGCTTCATTAGCTCCTCAATACGAGGATGAAAACGCGTCAAGATGCCCTCATCAGAGAACGTCACCTTCCTCCAGTCTATTGGTCCAATCTTTGTTAATTCTTTTTATTTTCTTTTTAAGTCACGCTCTTTCTGGTTTCCTGCTGGCATGCTTGATGGCAGGTTCAGGTCCTTCTGCAGGATAATGTGGATGAAGACACCTTGTAGATGCAGAGCTGTAATAATTATCAGGGGTTTTAAGTAACTCACTCTTTAGGAGATTGTCTGTAGTCTTCGTTGTATTGCGTTGTCGTCCTGGACGAGGTTTTCTCGGCAGGACAGCACTTGATGGGAAGTCACGTGTCTGTTTTCTCACTGACCTTTCTGACCGTCAGGTTTGTTGTGCTGCTTCTTCAGTTGGGATGTTTTCCTGCTTCCTGTCGAAAATACGAGCCTCTGCCTTATTAGTTAGATTGGTAGCAACCATATCCAATCATTAGAGGGCACACAACAACATCAAATACAGATTGAAACGATATCCAAGGGTTCTGACTAGGAGTGCAATCTGTTCCATTACACCGTAGCGCGGCTACTGGGTGACTGAGTCAAACACAGAATTCCCATTATTCCCTTGAAACAACCCTAGAGGGAAGCCAGAAGTCACCCGGCAGAGGTTGTAAATTGAGGCAGGGTGACCAGTTTCTTTAGCAGTATATATATATATATATATATATATATATATATATATATATATATATATATATATATATATATATACAAAACCATGTTCATCAGGGCAGCAGTATAAATTTTTGTAGTTACAGCTGATACACATTTGCAATGTTGGACCACCTCGTCTGGAATCTTCAGGGCGTGTTCATCCAGGTCCCAGAAAAGAAAAACTTTGATGCTGAAGGTGCTATATGATCAGGGATATCAAAGAAAAATGAACTACTCTTTCAAATAGTTATTATTTCCAAAATGTGTTTATTTGACTTCTAATCAAGCCCATTTTCATTTGCTAAAAATTGTTACATGCACTTATGTGGCCTATTTATGACAGTTATAATCCATAAATGTTTGAGTATGTACTTGGATTTTCCTAGTTAACTGAGAACAAATATATATTACACTGTGTAATTTTTTTGTGAACAGAAACAGCTGAAAATGGCACAGCTGGGGAAATAATTAACCCTCTCGTGCACCATAAGTTTTCAGTAAGTTTTGGTTCCCTGCACAGAACTAAAACCCCACTCATGCTGTCTCTGCTCGTGCAGAAAGAAAAAAATTTCTATGGCCAAATTCACCCTCTGAAAATACTTATGTTGTTATAAATCACATCCCATCATCTTCGCTGATGTTTATACTATCAGATAAAAGAACAATAAAACAGATGAATAATGTACAGAAATTAAGCGAGAACAAACCTTATTCATGTGAAAACTAGCTTCCAACAACTTTCCAATATCAGTGTGAAAAATTTTTCCCTTGGTGCACGGTTTCAAAGGACACATCTATATGCAGAATTTCACGAGCTTTCAACTGAGTCTGGTTTCGAGTTCATATGTCCAATAGTTTTCGAGTAAATCGAAAAAAAAAAAAAAGAATAAACTACGAGAATCGCCCAAAAACGTCTGACTTATATAATATTTCGTATTGTTACGTCCCAGTCCCCACACTGCCTCCCGCCAGAGTTGTAAAAACTTTTGGGAAGCGTTCACCGAGCCACTGACCACTTTGGCAGACATAAGGGGTGCTGTGATTGAAACACTGTTGCATGCTAATATGCTTGCACCCAGTCGGCTTAAGGCTGGCCGATTACAATTGGTTCACAGACTACACACACATCCAAAGCCACTACAACACTCACAAGCACTTCTCACCCTACGTACAGTCTCTACCAGACAGTCTAAGCCACTGGGTAGGGATCCACTGGCTGCATCGTCCCTGCTTCGGTAGGGGTAGGCCGTCCTATAGTGGACTTCAATAACTAATGATGATGATGGTATATATATATATATATATATATATATATATATATATATATATATATATATATATATATATATATATATATATATATTGTTACGTACCGATCCCCACACTGCCACAGGCTCCAACAGCAGTAGTACAGCACAGAAAGGATGTTGTCCAGTGAGTTGTTCTTCTTATGGTCAGCCTTTAGGTGTGCAGTACACAAGATCAGCTGAGGCGAAAATAAACACGGGCTCCTTAAAGTTCACTGTCTTTATTTTCCATATAATTCCACTTAATGCTTTTCAGTTTCACTGTTCTCACAAGCACTGGAGCTATACACAGTTTATAGATTGCAGTTACACTTAATTTTCAACAACACTTCACAGTTAGTACACTTAATGCTTGCTAACACTTCACTTATTACACAAGTACCGAGAATAATCTCCACTGACAGTAAATACACTTAATGCTTGACACTTCACTGTTTTCTCAAGTTCCAGTGATATACAAACTTCAATAACCCGTCACTGTTTGCCACTGTTTTCACAAGTACCAAAAATATACAACCTTCACTGACACTGACACTGCACTAAACCAAAACTGACTGCACTTCACTCAAACTGACTTGACACCCGACTAAACTCCAAACTGACCGACTAACTAAGCTCTTCCCCATCCTTATATAAGCTTGCGTTGTTCTAGAAACGTCCACTTCTCCAACATTCTAGGACATACTGTCTTGCATCAGCCCCTAGCAACAACAGTTACCAACTACGACACATCAAAACATTCTAGAGTTTTTCCTACATTACATAACACTCTAAATCATTAACCATACGAACTTAAATTACATAATTTAACAAGCAATTACTTAAATAAAACATTATAAAGAAAAAGAGCACAAAAATAAATGAATGTTTAACTTACGAAATAACTACGCTCACAAACACCAAACTTGGAACTCTGACGACTCGTATCGAAACTTACGGTACCAGAAACGTCTCGAAGATACAAGACTACCTAACTGGCAAATCCCCCTTCATAACAGTATGTTACTAGTGATACTGTAACAAACATATATGTAAATTCTATCCAGTTTTGTAGCCCAAAGGTTAAGGAAGCCCATGATATAATTCACAGTGTTATAACCCTTACTGTTTTTGAAAAGATGATTTTTGAAAAGTTACGATGGGTTGCGTGCAGTGACAGCAGTACTCTCCGGCCTGTAGGCTATGTTCATGTTTCGGAACTTTTCCTAAAATAATTATTTGCATACATAGGTTACGTTGCTTTACGAAAGTATACATAAAAAATCATCAGCTTGATCATGCTTTCTTCAGATTTTTGATGTGACCTATATTTTATGAGTAAAATGACTGAGAGAATAGCATTCATATGCACCACATTTTTCCTATGAAATATATAGTAAACACGCAATTTATACCTTGCAATACAATAATATGAAAACTAGACAAAGAAGCTGGTTACTCACGTCCTCTAGCAGTGTTGTAGTGTTTCTTGAGAGGAGATGGAATTGCAGAGAGAAGGACAAGTATGATCACAGCCTGTGTGTGTGTGTGTGTGTGTGTGTGTGTGTGTGTGTGTGTGTGTGTGTGTGTGTGTGTGTGTGTGTGTGTGTGTGTGTGTATTTGCAATGTGATTTACTACTATATGCTTTCATCAGTAAGGTACTGATGAAAGCATAGGCCTGTGCAGAGTGGCACATCGCAAACAGGACATATATAACTGGTGTCCCTCCTCCTCCTGTGCAAATAGCACAGCAAACACTGCAGCCTTTCCCTGTTGGGGATTCTCTCCAGGGTGTGGTGCAGAGTTGAGTCCAAGTACGTCCTATCATCGACATATCGACGGCGCTTGGACGACAATGCTCCTCCATCTCCTCGCCTCCGTACTCCTGCTGGAGGTGCAGTGGCAGGAGCTGGTCTAGTAACTCCTGACGGACCAGCTACTGCAGGAGGTGGAGCAATGGTTGCAGGAGGTGGAGTGATTGTTGCAGGTAGAGCGGAGGCTGTGATTGATGGAGTGGTTGCTGCAGGTACACGTGGTCGCCATTGTGAGGGAAGGTCAGGGGCATGGTGAAGGGCATTACCCGATGCAGGCCACTCCTCCCCCCGGAATGCCAGGAGTTTGTGGTATACAGTATGTGCTTCTGGAATTCTAGGAGAGTCATAGGCCTGTTGGTGTTCTTCTTGTAGAGGGTGTAAGCATTGAATAGGGCCACGTGGATAAAATAGATGGTCAGTTTCTTGGTCTACTTGACCGTCCTCCATTGGGCGGAGTAGTATTGGATCATCTGATCGAAATGATCCATCCCGCCCATGTGCCGATTGTAGTCCTTCACCATGACGGGCTTGTTCACATTTTTGACAGTGTGGTGGGATCTCTCGGCTGGACCTTTTACCTTCCCATGCACCTGCTTAGGGATGATGGTGTTGCTGTGGAAGGTAGACACCATACTTACGACACATTTGTCCCTCCACAACAACACCAATACATTGCCCTTGTGCCTAGCTTCCAGTCCATCATCAGGAAGGAGTCTAGCACTGCTGATGTCCTGCAGCTCCCTCGGTGCTCCCCTTGCAAGTTGTACTGTGCCACACACATACACTCCCTCTGTGAAGAGGCGTTCGCACAGTGATACAGAGTTGTAATAATTGTCCATATACAACTTTTATCCTTTGCCCTTCAAAGGTTCAGTGAGGCCCCACACTGTGTTTTCCAGAGATTTCTTCTCCCCCGTGTATACCTTGAAATTCCAACTGTAACCACTCCTTGCCTCAGCCAAGATGTAGAGTTTTCTGGTATACTTTTGGGGCTTCATAGGGTTATATACATGGAAGGAGAGCCACCCCTTTCAACCCAGAAATCTCTCATTCAGGCTACGATGTTCTGCCGGGATGTAAACCTCCTTGAACCTCTGAAGGAGATACTACATCAGTGTGCAAATCCCTATTAGCCTGTCTCGATTGCCGTCGGGAATGGCGAGACTATTGAAAACATGGAAGTGCTTCAGGATGGCCCTGAAGCACTTTCCATTCATAGCCCACAGAAATATGGGGTAATCGTGAACATCTGGCTGAATCGGTAGAGACGCAGTCTGCAGTCCTGATGGACCCAGGTTCGAATCTTGCTGGGGCAGGGAACAGTTTAAGGATTTGAATTTCATAAAAGCAGACTTTCCTGATCTACCACATGACCCGCTGACATGTCATAAAAGAACCCCCGCTAATACCAACACACCAATCCTGTATGAGACAGCCCTAGTATGTATTCAATATGGACGGTGGGTGTTAGCACCGAAGTGGTGACATGTAGAGGTGTATGGTATGTAGGAGGACTACTGGGCCTTGAGAGCAGGCTGTAAAGCCTATGCCCAGAGTCGGACATATATAAAAAAAAATCTGTGGACCACCAATAGTATCTTATGATTGGCAGTTCACAAACCCCCATAAGAAAGTATAACTCAAGGAACCTGGCCATTTCTTCTTCGTCGCAGAGGTACCAAACATCTAGTGCAGTCCCCAAAAACCTGGAATAGTCGTTGGTTTCGACCGTCAGGTAGATCAACAACTCCCTAGTAAATAAAAAAGCTGGAAGTATTGGAGTGGTGTTGTTGGTGCTGCCACTCTTAAACCTGGGGCTTCATTGAACGGGCCAGCATTATGTGTGAATGACCCAGAACTCTAGGTTTCCTCCAGATGGTCTTCACCTGGGGAAATTCTTGGCTGTGTACGTGTATGGTGCACACGACCCCGAGCCAGACGACAACTTCTCGGCTGCCCACCATTACCTCGCCTAGGCCCACGCTGCCCTCATCTTTGTGGTGGGGAGGGAGATGGTGATGATGATTGTGTTGATGATGGCTGGGTGGATGAAGGTTCAGGTGATCATGGTGATCGAGATGGTTGTGGTGATGGTTGTGATGAAGATGGTTGTGGAGGTGATGGTTGTGGTGGTGATAGTTATGGTGATGGTTATGGTGATGGTTGAGGTGAAGATGGTTGTGGAGGAGATGGTTGTGGTGCTGCTGCTGATGACGATGATGACGGTTTATATTCAGGGGGAATGAAGTCTGAAGGGGACAGTGACCTTGCTGATTTTGCAGGGGAAGATGATGTGGAAATATCTTGGATGGCTGGTGAGATGTGGGCAGGTTGGAATGTTGTGAGAGTGTAGGGTGACTGTGGGGGGAAAGAGGTTAGTGTTTGCAGTGGGGGGGGGGGTGGAAGAGAGGTGGCGATAATACGGCTCAGTCTCCATGGTCATGGTGGTTCCAGTTGTGGTAAGCATGACACCAGTGGTGGTAGGAGTGGTGGCAGTGATATCAGTGGTGGTAGGAGTGGTGGCAGTGATATCAGTGGTGTTATCTGTCATAGGAGTGATGTCACTGGTGACAGGAGTAGTGGCAGTGGTGACAGCAATAGTTACACCAGTGGTGGCAGTGGTGAAAGGAGTGGTGGTAATAATGGTGATACTACTGTCTGTAGTGCTAATCACCGTTGCCTTGACCGTGGCTTTGCGTTTATCTCTTCCCTTGGGGCTGGATTTTGCTCTCCCTCTCCTCTTCCTCACTCTCTCCTCCTCACCACATTCACTATCAGTCACTTTCAGTGATTTTTTCATTCTCACTCCCACTAAACATGTAATTCATGTACTCCTTCTCTGATAAGCCCTTGGGAGACATTATAGTTTTAGTGTAGTTTACTGTAATAATTTTAGTGTAATTTAGTGTAATTTTAGCATAGTCTAGTGTAATAGTTTTAGTGCAGCTTAGTGTAAAAAAAGGTTATGATTTTTTTTTTAATTTGCCTTACTCTGAAAATATATAAGAGACACTTATAAACCTTCTTCACAAGCACACTGCACTATATATAACACACTGTCACTATAATACACGTAAGGTAGGGATGGTGTGGTAATATAAAACGAGGAATAAGATGGCCGGCTGCGCGCTCACACACCCTACTAGGCTGATTGCTGGGAGGACACTGAGCTAGAAATAGGCTGCTTGCCCCTCTGATATGCTGGTGGGTGTTGCCATATAATTCCCTTAGACCTGGGCACCCTCACCTTTGCCTCACCAAAATTTTATGCACATCCATCCACAGGAAAAGTTCCTACGATCATTTATAGGGAAGTTGCGTCAGGTTGCATTATCGGTTACTCTTCAGATTGCAAGGATTATGACTCTCATTGCATCATCGCGTGCAAAAGGGTTAAGTTAAATAAAAAAAAAAGGGCCTAATGAAGAAAAGGCTGAGTATGTAGGCTGCAAGTGTATATATTAATGTTTGAATGTGAAGCTTTAGAACAGCATGAGTATAAGAAATCAAGAGTGAGAAACAGAATGGGTCTGTTGAAAAATGTATGTGGCTTGAGTAGTCAGTGGAGGGGAAACTAAGAGATCCATTGATCATTTATATTAGTTAATCCTTCTGATTAATGGGCAAAAAATAGCCTGGAAAGCAGTTAGAAGGAATAACAATTACCACACTAGGGATATGAGCACAAATGAGTTAGTTCGTGGGTAAGAGGAGCCACGAAAATCCATGAATGTGGAGGGAAATGATAAATCAGTTTATGTGGAGATAACGTAGGATACGTTCGATAGATAAATGAACAGCTAATACATTTACAAAGGTGCATATGTCAAGGGTTATACCCCTTTTGAAATTTCTTCATTTCCTGGAAGTGTCTCTATTCAAAAAGAATAATTCTAATAGTAATTTTGCCTGTGAAGAGAAAAAGAAAATTTCAGTCTTGGTACATGGCCAGAGATGTGACCCATTGCGCTTAGAATTTTCCATGAATAGTTCTTCTTTTGTACATTTTGTATTTTTTAATTCTTCAACAATCATGTATTAGTAATAAATTGTCCTAGGTTGGTGAAATGTCTTTTAACCGACCAAGCAACTAAACAACCCTCATGCACATATTTTATCAACCATCAGAGAAGAAATAATCATGGTTCAGAACATCGGAAGTCCGGCCATCGGTCCATTTCCCCACAAATTCCCTCTTTATTACTTACAGCGAGGATGGTGTGGTTGCCGAGAGTGAAGAAACCACAGATGTCCACTACAGCCAAATCCTCCATGTCTCGCCACACCCGCCATATCTGCACACACATAAACACAAATGCAGACACTGGAAATGTAAAGAATATCTTTGAACTGTACCGTAAAATAAGAGGTAGGAATGAGGATGGTACAATGTTGGGAACTTAAAAACAAATAGAAAACATGTCTGATCTCTACTCATGGTTGCTTACTGGACTCTGTACTCGTAGTGTGTGTGACGCAGACTAATTATAATTATCAAGAGTAGGAGTCATATAGATAATCGCTTGTAATTATGAACAAGTGTACAGAATAGTTTTAACAAGTTGAGAGCAATAGGCCTCATTTGGGACTTATTAGAGTCGAAAGCGATAGGCCTCAAATGAGCACAATTTTCAAAGGCGTACCAAAACAGCACCACGAAGAGTAGGTGGCTGAAATTTGTATGCGAAATTAGGGCAGGTGGCAACTCTTGATACCACCGATGCTCTGCCCCATATACGCTCAGAATACGCACGCACGGACACCTTGGAGTGCACACTTAAATTCTCATTTTCCTCCCGTGACGCCACCAACCCCACACCAGGCGCTAGGGGATCTGTACACACACACACGAGAGAGAGAGAGAGAGAGAGAGTAAATATAAAATTGGCAAAAACAACGTGGTCCCTTGCAAAAGAGGAGATAAGGTGTGACAGCCATCGCTCTTCTCTCTCTCATTGTCCATTCCATTCCTTCTCTCCTAGAGAGAGAGAGAGAGAGAGAGAGAGAGAGAATAAAATAGAGGACTGGGAGAATCAGCGTCCCTTCATCCTTTGTCCCTTCGAATGAATGAATCACGTCCCTGTTGTCTTTCATTCTCCATTCCCTGCATCCTCTTTCGGAGAGAGAGAGAGAGAGAGAGAGAGAGATAAAGGGCATTTTTCTGAGTGAGGGAGAGAGAGAGAGGGGGGGGGATCTGCGCGTGCGCACGCACGCACACACACACACACACACACACACACACACACACACACACACACACAGAGGCAGTCAAAGGAGGCAGACGTGCGACATCGGCGCTCCGTACCGAACCAACATGGCCAGTGGCATTACCTAAATTAGTATATTTGTATGAGTCAAGCTCTGTACCAGGTTAGACTAAATGATTTTTCATTATTAAAAGAAAAAAAATAATAAGAAGGTTAAACAAGACTTGTTCAAACAGAAAAGAGAACCAAGACAAAAGAATGCGCTCAGTCAGCTGAGGTTTGTTTACAGCAGCACGGGGAATGTAAGTACATACTCTGTACTTTTAGTATTGCAAAATGGATACAAACTTTAGTAAAGCAAATTTGGAAAAGAAAAGGGATAAAGGTAGAAAGCAAAATGATGATTTCTACCAAGAACTGGTTGAAGTAGAGACTCACAACAGACTGGTTGAACGTGTACACAAACTAGAAATGGCTTTCAAAAATGAAATTGATGAAATAAAGAAGCAGATGCACTTGCAAAAGGAAGGAATAGAAAAACTAGGAAGGGAGGCCAACAAGAAAAACACAACCATCAGTGAACTAACACTGGAATTGAGTACACTTAGGAAGAAAATGAGTGAAATGGCAAGTACAGTAGTCAATCACGAGAGTGTTATGGAAGAGTTCAAAAATGACACAGAGACAATTAGGCAAGTAAGCAGTCTGATAGACCAAAAGCAGTGATATTGAGGAGAAGATAACACAGGTGAATAAAGCTGTGCAAAGCTACAAAAATGATGTGGAAACCACGTATGCTGAAATGGTGAAAGTAAAGAAAGACTTAGAAACAAGGGTGGAGGAAAAAAGCATTAAACAGGAAGTGAAAAGAATAATCCTAAACAATCCAAAGTTAGTCAGAGATTCAGTAGATATAAACAAATCTATAGTAATCACTGGTATAGAAGAGGAAGAAGTAAACAACAAGATCACAAGAGACAAAAAGGAGATGGCAAATGTAATGAGCTTACTGAAAGAAGTATCAGAGGAAATCTGTAGTTAAGGCATAGAGGAACACAAAAGGTTAGGGAAATACGAGAAAAGCAAGGCAAGACCTCTAAAGGTGACTTTCCAGAGTGTAAACACTGTGGAGGAGATACTAAGAAATGCAAAGAATCTTATGGAAAAAGAGGAGTTCAAAAATGTATGGATATAAAGATGCCTAACAAAAGAGGAACCGGAATTACTGAAAGAGAAAAGGGAGGAAGCAAAAACAAAAAATGAGGGAAGATCAGAAGAGGAGAAGAAGAATTTTTTTTTACAAAGTAACAGGATTGCAGGTACGAAAGTGGTACACAAACAGGATGGAATAAAAAGGAGGAAGATAGTAAAACCATGTCATGACAAGTATATAAACAAGATGATAAAGTTGATGTACTCAAATGTGGATGGAATGGTATCTAAATTACTTGAGATGAATGATTATGTCAGAGAAAATGAACCACAAATAATATGCCTAACTGAAACAAAATAAACACCAAGGATATCCAATGACATACTAAACTTAGAGGAATACAATATATGGAGAAGAGACAGAAATTTAAAAAAAAAAAAGGAGGAGGAATTATAATATTAACTAAGAAAAATCTAAAAGTCAATGAAATAAAACTAGATATACCATCACAAGTAGAACTGATTGCAGTAGAGATCAACACATCTGAAGGGCAAGTAATTGTAGCCAATTTGTACATGCCACCCAGATCAAACACATGGGAAAGAGATGAATATGAGGACCTGGCAGAGAGTACAATTCAGAATTTAAGATCATTACTACATAAAATGGAAGAGAAATCGGAAAGAATTATACTAACTGGAGATTTTGATACAAATATAAATTGGAATACTCTAGATATAATTAGCCAAGAAAGCTGTTGGGACCAAAAGCTCCTGGATCTCGTGCAAGAGTTTTTCCTAACGCAACATGTGAGGGAAACCACCAGAAAAAGAGGACTCAATGTACCTTCAGTGCTAGATCTAATATTTACTAGGCAAGAAAATGATATTGACAGTTTAATATATCACCCTCCACTCGGCAAAAGCGATCATGCAGTACTAAATTACAACTTCAGGATAGCATAGGACATAGTTAACAGCAATGAAAGTTACAAAAAGAGCTTAAACTATAAAAAGGGAAATTATCAAGACCTAAAGAAGTATTTCTTAGAAGTTGATTGGGAAAATGAGCTTAGAGGACAAGATTTAAATGCTGTATATAAAAAATTCTGTGAATTTCATGAAATAGGAGTCCAGAAGTACATCCCACAGCACAAAGAAGCAGATAAGAAAATACAGAAATGGTTCAATACAGAATGTAAAAAATCAAAAGAAAGAAGAGATTTGTTGTGGAATAGATACAGAAGACACAATAGTGAAAGGGCATATAATAATTACAAACCGGCAAGAAACGATTATACAAGAATAAGGAGGGAAGCCCAAAAACAGTTTGAGGAGGATATAATAAATAAAAGTAGTGATCAACCAAAGCTGTTTTACAGCTATATCAGAAGCAAAACCAAAGTAAAAGATATAATACAAAACATTACGGACAAGGGAATCACTTATACACAAGAAAAAGATATTTGTGAAGCACTAAATAAGAATTTCCAATTAGTTTTTACAGAAGAAAAAAATTTTGAGAGGGACTATGTGGAACATGCATGTCCACACATATTACCAGATATACAAATAGCAGAAAAAGTAATACAGGAGGAGTTAAGTAAATTAGACAGAGGAAAAGCAAGTTGTCCTGATGAAATTTCATGTTTGGTACTATGAGAATGTGCAAAGGAGTTAAGTAAACCATTATTTTTAATTTTCAAAAAATCCTTGAGTCAAGGTAAACTACCTGATATTTGGGAAAAAGCAAATATTGTCCCCTTATTCAAGAAAGGAAATAGACAAAATCCACTCAACTACCAACCAGTATCACTGACCAGTGTTGTAAGCAAGGTATTAGAAAAGCTTATAAGAAAAGTTTGGGTAAATCATCTAGAAGAACACAGTATGATAACAGAAAGACAGTTTGGTTTCAGAAGAGGAAAGTCATGAGTAACTAATCTGTTGAGCTACTATGACAGAGTAACAAACATAATACAGGAAAGAGAGGGATGGGTGGACAGTATCTATTTAGATTTCAAGAAAACTTTTGACACAGTACCACACCAAAGACTTTTATGGAAACTGTACCATCAAGGAGGAATTCGAGGCAAACTGTTTCGTTGGATGCAAGATTTTCTCATAAAAGGAGAAATGAGAACAGTACTGAGAGGAAACTACTCATCATGGAAAGAAGTGACTAGCGGAGTACCACAGGGTTCAGTGCTGGCACCAATCATGTTTTTAGTGTATATAAATGATATAAACAGTAACACTGGAAATGAGAGCTATCTGAATATATTTGCAGATGATGCAAAAATACAAAGGAGAATTACTAACAGACTCTTGTAAAGAGCTACAAGAAGAATTAAATAAACTTCATGAATGGAGTAATACATGGCAAATGGAATTCAATGTGGACAAGTGTCATGTAATCAAGTTTGGTAAAAGTGGAAAAAGACCTGATTGGGATTATAAGTTAGGAAATAAAACCCTATACACATCAGAAAGAGAGAAGGACCTAGGTGTGATTATCAAAAACAGACTATCTCCGGCTGACCACATCAGCGAGAAGGTACGGAACATGTATACAATGCTTGCAAATATGAGAATAGCATTCACATACATAAATGAAGACATGCTAAGAAGGATAATAACATCATTCATTAGACCAACCCTGGAATATGCATCAGTAGTCTGGAGTCCTCATCTCAAAAAACACATAGACAAGATTGAAAAAGTTCAAAGGGCCGCTACAAGATGGATACCAAGCTTAAGGGACCTAAGCTACGAAGAATGACTAAATAAACTGAATCTACCAACACTGCAGGAGAGAAGGAAAAGAGGTGACATGATAATGCTACATAAGTGCATATCAGGGAAGGAGAAAATAGACATAAATGATTACTTAACATATGGAGAAGCATCAGCAAGAGGACACTGCAAAAAACTGCATAAGAAGAGAGGTGATAAAGACGTAAGGAATTTCAGTTTCCCAAACAGAGCAATTGATCAATGGAATGCACTACCGAATGAAATAGTGGGTGCCAAAACAATTCACAAATTTAAGGATATGTACGATAAATATGGTTTAAGACACGGGACAGTACGAGCTTGACTCATTCCTGTAAAGATACAATTAGGTAAGAACAATTAGGTAAGAACACACACACACACACACACGAGACAGACAGACAGACAAAGGGTTGATGATACAGTAATCACGTCATCCTTGCCGAAGGCCATTGTAAATATAGGCTGTTTTTCCCGGCCAATCACCAACCTCAATCACCGCTGGTGGTGGGTTGCTCGCACCACCAGCTGTTCATCTTCTGACCATTTTATATCACCACCACATGACTTTATGTGGTCATATATATATATATATATATATATATATATATATATATATATATATATATATATATATTGCCGGAAGCACGCGAACATTTCTAAGACGATGATGTGTGCTTCATTCAATTCTGTAAGACTCGTACTTTCGGCCAAATCGTCGCTTCCAAGCAGGTACATTACCTACAGAACGATCTTTGCTCTCCACAGGTTAAGAACAGGACTGTTAATCATAACATACATGCTTTGGATCACTTATGGCTGATTACATTAGGGGAGGACGTAGTGCTACTAGGCACGAGTAATGATGGTGATGACTGATCATATACATTGCTGTACATTACAAAACTTAATGCTTTAATCACTTGCCAACCTTGAAGGCCTGATTGTTTATTAAGAAGGCTTTGCAGCACCTCTTCCTTACCATGTATGTTTTCATCTCTTCTGTTACTATACTCATACAGATTCATTTTGTAACCCATGTCCCTCTAAAAAAATCATATACAGTATATATATATATATATATATATACTGCATCCAACCGAATAGTAGCTGCATTATGATAAATAAATCACAGGTTAGGATGTCCTGGAAGCCTTAGGAGTCCATAAAATACGGGTATCAGTCACACTCCACGCCATGATACTGACTGTGAGCACCACATTAACGATTTGAAATATAGCAGAAAGACACCGATACTTTCTCATCCATATCACTCATCCAACCCTCCCTCTGCCTCCAACCTCAGCTCATGACGTATACTATTCCTCCTCCTCTACCGCCCTCCTCTCTGCTACTCCCCTCCCCAACTCTTCGTATCTCAGAAGCGGCCAGTGTGCAGTAGTTGAGAGTCTTTCTACTTTTGTGTGTTGCTGATCATGAAAAAGTCTGGTATATATACTGTAGAAACTTTAATCCTCATATACTGGATGGCTACTTCAGCAAATTATAGAAGCAAGTAAGCAATAATTTTTTCGTTTGCTGTTGCTGTTGACGTTCATATTCTGAAGTAAGTAATGATGTGCTATGATTATGGAAATCTACATCACACTGACTGATGCCCATCTGTATGGAGCAAAACAACGGATCTACACATTTGAGTTAAAATTTTGTCTCTGTTCCACACTAGTATATTGTGTGCCGTAAAGTATGAGGTACAGCTAAACACAGGTTTATTCAGTGATATGTCAGTTGTAAGTTAAAGTCACTGTGCGGCAGTATGAAAAGATGGTGTCAACAGGAAAGGATATTTAGAGCCAGCCTACGCTTTCTGATGTACTGTGTTTTTGAGCTGTGCATTTGTGCGTACCTTCCTCTGATAAAAAGCTTTTGGTCTACAGTATATGGAATACCACATGGTGGTCAGTATCTGTTTGGATCTATTGGTTATACCACCTTACATCTGTCGTTGTAGCAAGTTGATGAGAGGTTGTCTTGGTGTAAATGTTATATTTAACATATCGTGACAGAAGTTTTGGACATCATCGCGTGATGACGATCGAGAATGTGACGCCTTTCAGTTTAGTTGGTCCATGATGCTTATGGAGTTTCATTATGTGAGAACTGCTGTATAGTTATGATTCATATGTTTTGAGTTACTGTAGTGCTTCCCTCTGTACTATTTGCATTGTTTTATTATGTATATTTGACAGCGTATGTGATCATACATGCCTGATGAAATCTGTTGTTCAACCAATAATATACTGCTAATAAATTTGAGACACTGTTTTGTTCTGAAGTGAGAATTCTGAGTAAACTGAGTCTTTGAATTCATTTGTTTTCTATTTTACAAGTTATTATCCAGCGGTGTGTGATGACAATCAGAGTAGTGCTGTATACACTAGGTGGTATTGGATGCTGCTTAGCAATCAGTGAGGTGTTGAACAGTGCCGCATACCGCCTATGTTCTGGCTGGAGTGGAATGTAATTGTTTAAATCGTGGGAGCTACGTTGAGTCTAGAGGTAGCAGTGGTACTGTTGGTATGGGCAATGTCCTCTGGGCAGAAATGTATCTGAACATTTAGATTTGTTCGTTAACCCGCCGCGTCCCGGAGACGTGAATTCACGTCCTCACTTGATGTGCACTTATATCCCGGAGACGTGAATTAACGCGGCAACATTGCAAGGTCCCTAATTTGCACAATTTTCAATTTTCGCAAACGATTTCGCGAGTGATTTTTGGCACGT
Organism: Coenobita brevimanus; assembly: GCF_032717465.1. Taxonomy (NCBI): domain Eukaryota; kingdom Metazoa; phylum Arthropoda; class Malacostraca; order Decapoda; family Coenobitidae; genus Coenobita; species Coenobita brevimanus. The sequence goes on from NC_136998.1 coordinate 12,281,278, forward strand.
ATACATGGGACACCTTCCTCTATTCCTCTACAAGATGCCAAGCAGGGACAATGCCTTACACCGCATAACCCCTCCCCCCCCTGCACGCCACTGTCTTGGCAATTCACCTGTTACCAGTGATCTGACCAATAAAGACATTCAGGGCCAGAGTGATTCCCCAATCGATGACAATGTGGAGGACAAAGTTTACATAGCATTAGAGGAAGAAACAGTCAGAAATGATGATCAGGTAATGTGGGAAAAAAAGGTCATGAATGGTGATAAGTTAGTGAGTGAAACAATGCTTATAATGCCTATATTACTGTTTGAAAACCAATATACTCTTGTACTACATATAAATTCGTACCAAGTAAATAAATAAATACTGTTTATGAGTGGATAAAATAGTTACCCTCCCATAGAACTCGTTTTCTTTGGTGCCAGCCTGTTAGAAAACCCAGTCAGGTAAGGAGGTACTGGTACCTAGATCGAGTATTTTAAACCTCAGGTGAGCGATTTCTCTATGAATTTTCGATGTTTCACCAAAAGCGGATGTCTGAGCCAGAAAAAAAAAGGTCCAAAAATGTCAGGACTGGGGCGTACCAATGCCCAGAAAACATCGGGATGGGACGGGTTAAAGGGAGTGGGAAAGATTGCTGATCCTTGAGAAGCATCATTTGTATCTCATTCTATCATTGTCCTTTCTATCTATCTATCTATCTAGAACCAGACGCCATAATCCTGTAAGGGGTGGCCATTTGTCTCTGAGTTTGTTCTTTTACGGGGCACTAACACTCCACCAGCCCACTGCTTAACCTGCCGCATGCCAGCTATTTTTAGCCCTATTGGTAAAACCCATGCTGGCCATTTTTTGACCTTTTTTTCTTGGCTGAAATGATAGATTTTGATGTGAAAACGAATTTCACCATTAAAATAGTCACCAAAGCTCAGAAATGGGTTTTATTGAATCCTGCATACACGTATACAGGTATTCCCATTCTCTCACGCTTGCTACGTAGGTGAGAGAAAGCCATTTTCTGTGTAAGGTAGATTCAGGTATTTATGTTGGGAAGGTATAGTAATGTTCAGAACACTTTTCTGATTACTTATTACTTCAACATCTGTCACAATTTGCATGTCTCTCTCACTGTCAATGCGTTGTCTTAAACTTACTTGATTATAAGTACAACCTGACTTCACTGTGAACTCTTGGCACTTACAAGAAGGTATTTACAGCTAGACATCACTATGTACAGTTCTTACACTTACAAGAAAATATTTACAACTTGGTTTCACTATGTATAGTCCCTTCACTTACGTGAAAATATTTACAACATGCCTTCGCTATATACCGGTACAGTACTGGGTAAGGCACACAGGCAGAGTGAGGCAGAGCAAGTGTGAGGGGGAAGTGAGTGGGTGTTTGGCCTTGACTGCCTGGGGCATGACAGAGGAACAGTTAACATACATGCCTGCCAATTTTTACCCGCGAATCTTGAAAAATTTGGTCACATTGAATGTTTTAATTTTAAACCATTTTAAAATGGAACTGGCACTGGCAGCAGATATTGGTTAGACCGTTTTAAAAAGGCACTGGCATGCAGCGGGTTAACACCTGGGGAAAATGTATGTGTTGGCTATGTGGTTACAACCCACAACAACCCACCATTGTAAATGGCTTCCTAACTTACAGGAAATCATTAGGGTTTTCACTCAATGTAAAGCCACCAGAATATTTGACAGGAAAGATGGGAGAAATAGGGAGAGAGGAGGGCAACCACAAACAGAGAATGATAAAAGTGAAATAATGGACAGCACTACATCAAGTGGGCAGATGATGGTTGCCTCCACCTACCACTAATCATTCTCCTACAGATAAATTATTAAGCCATAATTTTATGTCGTGTATGTAGTTTGGCATGAGATAGTGAGAAACTTGTGGCAAATCGATAAGGATATAGCCTGTTCTAAGAAGATACGAGTTTTAAGCTTTTGTAAGCTGGCAGCTGATTGGTGGTCAGAGTGATTTCATGGTTAACGATGCATTTTGAATTATTTTTTTTTTTATAAGCATTACAATAACCGTTTGGTAAGATTACACAAATCAAATATTATGTATAGTTATTTGTATAGATTAATTTAAAAGCGGCACCTTACAAAGTTTATCAGATCATCTAGACACATTTGAAATTTTGATTTCAGGGGACAAATAAAAACACATTGAGGTAAACTTTTACGAGTACCTTGATTTTTTCCCCTCCATGTTCTGACAAAGTGAATTGTCGTTACTGCGACATTTGTAAAATCTAACTTAGTAAAACATCGGAATGTCAATGAATAATGACTGGTAGACATGGATGAAGAAGCTATATATCACCGTCCCTTTCAAATATTCCGCAGCCCATACCTTGTCAATGCTCTGTTTTAAGTTGTAACCAGATATTCTAAACTGGAATGGTGGAAAACTTACTGATGACAGTGAAAATAGAAAACATAATGTAAAGTGATGCAACAACAAAATGCTCTCAAATTAATTTGAATATTTGTCTGCTTAAACAGAACATCCCACGAACGGCCTAATACCCCCCCCCCACCATCATATTTGCTACGTTAGGTTTTACAGATTGAGGCAGTAGTTACAATTTACCTTAAAGTGCCTGAACACAAGAAAGAAATCAAGGCAGCCATAAAACATTACATGGATATGTTTTGATCTGTCCCAAGAATTTAAATTTTCAATCGTATCTAGGCCATCTGATAAACTTTGTAAGGCCCCGTTTTTTAATTAGTCTATACAAATAACAATATATAATATTATATTTGGGCAGCCTTATCATCAAACGGTTATTGTAACTCTTATAATAAAAATAATTTTAAATGTGTCATTAATAATCAGTAAGGGTTGCCATACGTCCCGACTTCCTCGGATATGTCCTGCATTTAGGTGCCTAAATCCTCGTCCGGGAGGAATTTTAAAAATTCTCCAGAAGTCCAGAATTTCAGTTTCCCTCACTTTTTCTCGAAAAAAATTTAATATACCGATAAATTCTGTAACGGCGAGAGAGAGAGAGAGAGAGAGAGAGAGAGAGAGAGAGAGAGAGAGAGTTGTTTTCGTCAGCTGGTAAGTGTTGCCAACTTGGCTGGCTGAGCGCTAGCAGCTAGCTAAAATGTCCTGCCTTTTCTTTTGATCAGGCACGAGCTTGTTTTTTTTTCCCTTCGAACTTAGTGTTGTTATAGCCATAAAATACATAGTAATTGCACACAATTATTGGTGTAGTTTTCATTTTTACACCGTAGCATTTGTTATTCTTCTGATCTTACCCTGCATCTAAGGAGCTTCAGCATTTTTCATTCATAAATTAGCCAGTTCTTTTCTTTGTTGTCCATTATAGGCTATTGTAAAAGGATTAAAGTTTGTGAGTACGGCAGTACTGGTTTATATATATATATATATATATATATATATATATATATATATATATAAATATATATATATAAAGATTGATAGATAGAATAGATAGACAGAGATAGATAGATGCTAGCTTGGATACACGGCGTTACAAGGACAAAAAGGCTAACACTCTAATCCTATTTGTTCTAGTTCAATCTTTCTTTCTACTCCAGAATGACTATATATTAAGAGGGATTATAGGAGGTCCAGGAACTTTCTATTTCAACTTTCGCAGACTAACGCTTAGTACATGCATGCACTTGTTTACTATTACCGGTGACCTCAAATGACCTCTGACTGGTGACCTGAAATGGCCTCGGAGGTCAACTTAACATAGCCTATGTCCGAACTGGAGGTCATGTGTCTCCATGCCAAAAATTGGGTTGCAGGGGCACCCGGCGTTGCCTAGGCCAAAAAGGTGAACACTGTACTGGTGGCCTCCATTGACTCAGATCTGAATCTTCACCCTCCTAAAATATCCTTGGGTCACCCTGATTCAGATCATATATGGGTCTGAGGGTTTCTGACTCATGGTTTGAGCGTGATTGAAGGACAAACAAACAATGTGGCTCTCTCTCATACATATATATATATATATATATATATATATATATATATATATATATATATATATATATACACATATATCTACTGTATATATATCCATATATATATCTATCTACATATATCTATATATATATCTATATATATCTATCTACATATATATATATATAGATAGATAGATAGATAGATATATATATATATATATATATATATATATATATATATATATATATACCATCGAGTTCCATATAATTTTCATTTAGTAGTACAGTTATCATCAGCAAATAACAGTACAAGAACTTCCAGAACCATCATTTTCACACTGAGAGTAAAGCGACATCCACTATCCAATCCTGTATTTCATTCATAACACACACACACACACACACACACACACACACACACACACACACACACACACGAGTTTATATATATATATATATATATATATATATATATATATATATATATATATATAATAACTATCTAGCTAGCTAGCTAAGGAGAAATAAAACAGTCCTGTTTCAAATAAGCATTCAAGTAAAACAACTTAGTTCGCGTTTCACACTGACAAGAGCCCTTGCCCTCTCATAAACACTATTATTACCATTAACAATTTTCCATCTACTCCATTATTTTCAGCACCTATATCCATTTTCTATCCCGTGTGTATGTCTTTCTCTGTGTCCATGAGAGCTATGTACAATTTCTTTCCCTTTTCTGAATAATTTTCCACTTGCATCTTAAAACGTATCTGATCTATACATCCCCTCCCTTTCCAAAAGCCCATTGTTCTTCGACAACTAGGTGCTCAGTCATCTCCCAAACTCGGCCAACAACAATCCTGTCATATATTTTTCCTATTACACGAAAAGATTGGTTTTTAATCTATGGGTCGCGGCATAAAGGTGGGTCGTGAGGAGAATTTCGTGGGCAGCAGAGGCAAAGAAGAGACTTTGCTTTCAATGTATATTCTTTACTTCACTGAAATTTTAATTTCCATTATTACAATATTCATGGTAACTGCAATAAGACTGTTTAGTGGCTCCAGGACTATTAGATTTGTTTGATATTAAACTTTTATTCCGCAAAGTCAGAAATATTTCAAACAGGGTCACACTCGAAAGTTTGAGAATCATTGCCCTAAGGACAAGTAACCTTATAACTGCTACACACCTCTCTTTGCCTTTTCTTTTATATTAGGGAACAATTATACCTAAATTCGAATCATCAGGAACTCTACCTTCATCTCATGTGAATCTGCACATGTTCCATATCCATTCCATTATCATCTTTCTTTCATTCTCCATCAGTTCCCAGGATTTTTCCAATTTGGCCTTCTTTAATAGCTAACAGTTCCGTCCTCATGATCTCATCATCCCGTCCCTTTTCTCTTCTTCTCCTAGTCATTCCCAAACCACTTTTACTCGCGCTACTTTCGTGACCTATATTCAACAACTTAAAATGCTGCCTTCGTCTGCTCCCTTTCTCTCACTTCTCCACCAGCAATCCAACATAATTATCTTTCCTCCATCGGAACCTTCCCTTATGACACTATCTAATTTCTTACTTCCTTCCAGAGCAGCTTCATTTGTTTCCTAAATGCTACACTCAGATTTCTTCCGAACTCGTCAGCCTGTATTTTCTTTTTACTGTTTCTTCCTAGTGTATGAACCTGTCTATTCCTCACAGCATAAGCTCATTTCCGTCCCTCTACATCCTCCATTTCTCTACTGCACTTCCAGTCACTGCAAGCTTTCTTCTTTTCCACTCCTCATTTCAACTCTCCATTCCACCGCGTTGTTCCTTTCGCCTCATCACATTTTTTCTTTGCACACAACCTCACGTACTGCACAAATGCTTTCTGTGAATACTTTACACATAACTTCTCCTCATTCAGTTTCATATCATGTATGTCCAGCTGCTCCAATACTTCTTCCTTGTACTTTTATCCCATAGAGCCTTTCTACTTACTTTACAGCAATTATTTCCTCCTGTCTTTCACTACTGCTGTCCATCCATCACTTATGCACCTCTCACTTTGACACTAGTATGTGGAGATCAGACACTCCACTTCTGCAATCTGTGCATTCTCGTGTCGAGCACAAACCAATCACTATTACATGCTCGTGTCGAGCACAAATCTTCTTATTCGATCAATCCTCACAAACATAATAATTACCTTACGTGCCACCAGCTGTGCCCCCGGTAATCCTTATCAACTGTCACTTATACCTTTGGACTCTTGCTAAGCCCTTTCTTGCACGGTTAAATGTATATAGATAGATAAATAGATAGATAGATAGATAGACAGATAGGTAGATTGATTGACTGATAAAGATAGATAGACAGATAGATAGAGAAAGAGATAGATAATGTTGGGTGCATTAAATAAATGTCTAAGACAGGGGTACCTAACTGGGAATATCCATACCCCTCGGGGGAAATGGAAATAAAAAACTGGGGGTATGGGACCTGTTCCTTGAATAAGTAAATAAATTATTGTATTATTTTTTCATTTAAAAAACAATTATTTTGGATATAATTGAGACTGACTTGAATAAAGCTTGCGTTTTAGTTTTGTTTTTTGTTCATTTTTTTTTTTTTATATAAACTTGTCAGTTCTGAGATGCGAAGTTACTGTTCTATAATCTGATGTAGGTGAATCAGAGTTATGCTATAACTGTAGCTAGCTTGTTTATTTGTTATTTCCCGTTTTCTCCACAAGGAATTAAATAGGATAAAACCATGGTTATTTAATTGCCTGTCCCTTCCTAGTTTTCATTATGTAAAGTAAAACCAAAGCTACTGACATCTTTTGAAGTCGTACTGGTACCTAATGGGACTGGTGACAGCGATTATTACGACAGTCTGATGAAAGGAATATGGGGACATCATCAGCAATCCACTGGGGGTCTGGATAGCGAAAAAGGTTAACACCCCTGGCCTGAGAGAAGAATGGAAAGAATAACATTCGGTATCGAGTGGATATTACGAAGTGATGTTCTAGGAAGAGGGAAGAGAATGTAAACGATACTAGAATTATGAAATGGAATTGAAAATGGGTAAACGACGGTATTCATAAAATATAAAATGAAGACTATAATGTCCTTGGCAGCCACACGACTGAAAAAGAGGATGAGACAGTCCAGAGAGTAAAATTGAGAAATATAATATGCAGATATGCCAGGCTGACAACTATTAGGCCTAAGTGAAAGGCTGAGGGAGATCTATGTATCTTGATTTGACATGTCTTTGACTGGAAGAAGTATACTCGCAACCTTATTACCTTAACCTGTCCTATCGCTCCAGTACGGCCTGCGGACCCTCCAGGGAAAGGTCGTCTCTGGCATTTTGGAGCTGCGGACTGGGAGGCCCTCAGGCAGTACTTCTTTGATTTTCCCTGGAATGATTATTGCTTCCATGGCCGTGAGCCATCTGAGTGTGCCTTGCGCATTACGGAGGTTATTCTCTCGGGCATGGAAGCATACATTCCTTTCTCATATCCTTTGACTAACGCAAGAAAGCCTTGGTTTAATCACGCTTGTTCTAATGCTGTCCGCAACAAGGAGAAGGCCTACAAAAGGTACCGGAGCCAACCCACCCCTGAATCACATAATCTTTACGTTTCTGCCCGGAATCGTGCTAAGTCTGTTCTTCGCTCTACTAAAAATAATTTCATCCATACTAAATGCTCTCAACTCTCCAACTCGAATTCTTCCCGCTCCTTCTGGCACCTTGCCAAAAATCTTTCTAACAACTTTACCTCATCATCCTTCCCTCCTCTTTTCTACTCTGATGGTTCTGTAGCTATTTCTTCTACTGATAAAGCAGATCTCTTCGCACAGACTTTCTCCTCCAATTCCACCTTAGACGATTCCGGTGCTGTTCCTCCATCACTTCCCCCTCTGACTTCCTCATGGCTGACATTAAAATTTCTTCAGTTGATGTATTTTCTGCCATTACTGGCCTCAGTACTAACAAGGCATATGGGCCTGATGGGGTCCCTCCTGTTGTTCTCAAAAACTGTGCTTCTGTGCTTACACCCTGCCTAGGCAAACTATTTCGCCTTTGTCTGTCAACTTGTACCTTTCCTTCTGGCTGGAAGTTTGCTCTCATTCAGCCAGTCCCAAAGAAGGAGTGACCACTCCCAACCCTCCAACTATCGTCCAATTGCTTTAACGTCCTGTATTTCAAAAGTTTTCGAGTCAATTCTTAATAAAAAAATTTTAAGGCATCTTTCCTATCACAACCTTCTTTCCGATCGTCAGTATGGGTTCCGTCAGGGACGCTCCACTGGCGATCTTCTCCTACCTTTCAGACTCCTGGTCATCCTCCTTTCGGGACTTTGGCGAAAGCTTTGCCATTGCACTTGACATCTCAAAGGCTTTCGATCGAGTCTGGCATAAATCTTTAATTTCCAAACTGCCCTCCTACGGTTTCTATCCTTCTATCTATACCTTCATCGCTAGCTTCCTTTCTGGTCGTTCTATAGCTGCTGTCGTAGACGGCCATCGTTCTTCTCCTAGATCTATCAACAGTGGTGTTCCTCAGGGCTCTGTCCTATCACCAACTCTCTTCCCTTTTATTCATCAATGATCTTCTAAGCTGTACATCTAACCCTATCCACTCATACGCTGATGACTCCACCCTTCACCTTTCCATTCGGTTCCCGCAACGCCCATCTCAACAGTTACTTCAAGAAACAAGGGATGAGGCTATGGCACACCTAATGTCTGACTTGGCTCATATCTCTGACTGGGGTAAAATAATATGGTTGTCTTTAATGCTTCTAAGACTCAGTTCTTACACCTATCAACCCGACAAAATCTTCCACAGGTATACCCACTAATGTTTAATAATATTCAGATTAATCCTGCATCATCCTTGAACATGCTTGGGGTTTCATTTACTCAGGACTTATCTTGGAAAGATCATATTACATCTCTTGTAAAATCTGCTTCCAAGAGATTGGGTGTGCTAAGCCGACTCCGCTCTTTCTTTACCCCTGCACAATTGTTGACTCTATACAGGGGTTTTATCCGCCCCTGTGTGGAGTACAACTCTCATGTGTGGGGAGGCTCCCCACATACAGCTCTTCTCAATAGGGTGGAGTCAAAGGCTTTTCGTCTCATTAACTCTCCTCCTCTTACTGACTCCCTTCAACCTCTGTCTCTTCGCCGCACTGTTGCATCTTTATCTCTTTTCTATCGCTACTTTAATGGTCACTGCTCCTCTGAACTGTCTGCTTGCATTCCTCCACCTCTACGACGGGCGCGTAGCACCCGTCTGGCAGCAAACTCTCATCCCTTTTCTGTCCAACTCTCTAATGCAAGAGTTAACCCAGTCTTTCATTAATGCAACAGGTCAGCTCTGGAACTGTCTCCCTCTGTCTGTATTTCCTGCTGCCTATGATCTCCAGTCTTTCAAACGCAGTGTGTCCAGGCATCTCAAAATGATCGGATCTTGAATTTGGCTCTCTATTGTATTTTGTTTTTCTCTTGGAGGGAACTGTTACTGCGGGCTCATGGCCTTTGGTTCCTTCTTCCTCGCATAAAAAAAAAAAAAAAAAATACGACAACGCTTCTTGATGTGAAATACAGCAGCTATGACCAAGGCACAAGCGGGTTCAAGTGTTGCCGGTAGTGTTGCATATCCTCAGCAATGAAAAAGTGTCCGTATGTCAGCATAATTCTTTTAGATATTTCTAAAGTGTTTTGACAGATAATGATGATGATGATGATAATGGTGATGATGATGATGATGACCTTATAGCCACTTACCTGTTCCTTGATCTCCAGATCCATATAGTCACACTCTACTTCCTTGACCTCAGCTGCTGCCTGACGTACCTGTGGTGTGCGAGGACAGGTCTCAGTAAACGTCACTGACAAATAAACCTACCAAAAATTCACTCGTACAGTGTAAATATTTCTTTCATGTGTCCACTTCTTTGCATAAAGTGCACTTGACATTCTGTTCCGTCGGATTTTCCATGTTCATTTTTTAACATTTTTACTTTGGCACCCCAACGTTATTATCGACAGGGGAGGACAGGGAAAGGCAAAGCATGGCAGGGGAAGCTAGAGTAGGGTTAGGCATGGCATGACGGTGCTACACTTACAACTTACCACTTTAGCCTACTTGCCACGTAAACGAAGTCGTATTTGCGGTGACAACACATAGGCTTCCTTATAATTTTCAGCATTTTCTCACTAATACATCACGTATTTTTATCACTTATTAATACAGTGTCACAAACAACGTACTGAAGTATCATAATGATGCAGATACCACTTGAGGTGAAAAAAATGTAGCACTTCATGACACCAAAATTGTCATTTATCTCACTCGGACGGAGTCTGACGAGGGATTGTTTTTGGTCGAGTTAATTTGTTTGTTTGTTAGCAACATTACGGGAAAACGGCTGAATGAAATTACATGAAACGTTCAGGATATGTAGGTACCGGTCCCCTGAGAAAGTGATTAAATTTTGGAGGTAATTGAGTGACTCTGAAGGGTGAAAATCAAGGTCATGGATTGTGAGAGGGCTATAACTTGAAAACGGTTGAAGATAGAGATAATTACTATTATGGTCATACAGGAACTCGCAATATAGGCCTTCATTTGACATCAAGAACTTTGTCCTTGAATGATCTTGAAAGGTCAAACTCAAGATCATGGATATTCAGGGAGCTATAATTTTAAACTGGCTGAAGATAGAGATATTTTATATAGGAAATCCCATGTGGGTTTTTCTCTGATTCCAAGACCTTTGACCGTATGTGACTTTGAAAGGTCAAACTCAAGGTCACGGATATTCAAGGGGCAATAACTCAAAACTCGTTGAAGATAGAGATATTTACTATCACCAACATGTAGGAAGTCTCACATAGGCTTTCAGTTGTCACAATGACCTTTGATCTTGAGCGACCTTGAAAGGTCAAATGCAAGATCATGGAGGGCGTAACTTGAAAGCATTTGCGCCATTATCCTGGACTTTAATTGTGCACTTACACTAAATGGCAGAAGCGAGTCAGTATTTAGCAGTAAAAAAATAATAACTGCTGATGGAAGAGGTTTGTTGTACCTGGCGCTACTAATTAATTATTCTTCTACCACCAGTTTTGAATGAAGGCCATTTTCTTTTTCTTTCAGATGTATCTTTGGTTTATGACAATAGAGGTGTGAAATGATAACGACACGTTACCATAACAACCGCCGTGCTGGGTCAACACAAACATCGACAAGGGGCTTTGCAATGTCGTCTCTTGTTTCTCTCTTCTTGGAGAAAAGCAGTCAATATATAAATTTAAAAGAAACACTAAATATAATCATATATCAGCCTTCTCTTACTCTAGTGATGTAATACTACCGTAGGTAAAGTTAAGGCTAGCATCAAAGAAAGTTTACAACACTGGCGTTTCTGTAATGTGTCAAGCTTGGCTGCAAAGCTTTTCTTAATATATACCTCTTCTTTATTTTATGATAATATTTATCATTTCTGGCAGACATAAAGATTCTTTAGGTATCCATATCAATTTTCTGTGACTTGCAAAGCTTAAGTGGTGAATATACTGTATCATCAGATGATATTTGCTGTACTTTGGTTCGGTGACACATTGATAGCACACAATAATTCAGCACAGAATAAAAATGAAAGAAATCACTGAGTTAAGTGATAACGCTGTCAGTCTAGGAGATGCTGTAGTACCAGTTATCAACCGCTTAATCTGGTTTTATTTTTTTGTCACAGTACCTTATGGTCACCGGGTCACACTGCTGTAGATATACTGTGTGTCCAGAAGTCAGTTTAAATTCATTTACTGTTACTTCGGGTTTGCAGGTTCCCATAGATTTGGTCTGCAGGTAAAGCTACAGGAAGTAAGGTCAGGTCAGAAATTGATTTTGTTAGGTCAGTTTGTGTCAGTCAGGTCGAGTGACAGTTTGTGTCAGTAAGGTCTAGTGGCGGTCTGTGTTAGTTAGGTCAAGTGATAGTCTGTGTTAGTTAGGTCTAGTGGCAGTCTGTTTTAGGTCTAGTGGCAGCCTGTGTTAGTTAGGTCTAGTGGCAGTCTGTGTTAGTTAGGTCTAGTGGCAGTCTGTGTTAGTTAGGTCTAGTGGCAGTCTGTGTCAGTTAGGTATAGTGGCAGTCTGTGTTAGGTCTAGTGGCAGTCTGTGTCAGTTAAGTCTGGTGGCAGTCTGTGTTAGGTCTAGTGGCAATCTGTCAGTTAAGTCTGGTGGCAGTCTGTGTTAGATAGGTCTTGTGGCAGTCTGTGTTAGGTCTTGTGGCAGTCTATGTTAGTTAGGTCTAGTGGCAGTCTGTGTTAGTTAGGTCTAGTAACAGTCTGTGTTAGTTAGGTCTAGTGGCAGTCTGTGTCAGTTAGGTCTAGTGGCAGTCTGTGTCAGTTAGGTCTAGTGGCAGTCTGTGTTAGGTCTAGTGGCAGTCTGCGTTAGTTAGGTCTAGTGGCAGTCTGTGTCAGTTAGGTCTAGTGGCAGTCTGTGTCAGTTAGGTCTAGTGGCAGTCTGTGTCAGTTAGGTCTAGTGGCAGTCTGCGTTAGTTAGGTCTAGTGGCAGTCTGTGTCAGTTAGGTCAAGTGGCAGTCTGTGTCAGTTAGGTCAAGTGGCAGTCTGTGTCAGTTAGGTCAAGTGGCAGTCTGTGTCAGTTAGGTATAGTGGCAGTCTGTGTCAGTTAGGTCTAGTGGCAGTCTGTGTCAGTTAGGTCAAGTGGCAGTCTGTGTCTGTTAGGTCAAGTGGCAGTCTGTGTCAATTAGGTATAGTGGCAGTCTGTGTCAGTTAGGTCTAGTGGCAGTATGTGTTAGGTCTAGTGGCAGTCTGTGTTACTCAGGACAAAATTTGATTTGGTTAAGTTACAGTAGCACCATCCGTAGCCTGGATTAGTCACCTTGGCTACTTTAGCTTGGTTAGGCTGGGTGAAATGGTTGAGTTGTGGTATCCTGAATGATTAGTCAGTTCCACCATTAGTACTGCGTTCTGTGTCAAAAGGTATAAACTCTTCCATGTACTTTTACCAAGAGTTTTGCATAACACCCGAGACAAGTTGGTATTTACTGTATTTCAATATCTCACCCGATCAGTCAAAAATATTTCATGCGCGTTCGAATTCTTTTTGCCGTTTTTACTTTGACACTGAAATATTCTTTACTGTGGAATAGATGAACAGTTTTAAAGACACTTTCAGGTAACGTGTCCAGTTAAGACAAAAAAATGCTAAACTGTATCCCTGTATAAAGAAGCTTTCTTTCTGCCGGCTATGATTAAGTAAATATTCTAGTAAAAGAAAAGGTATCTATTAAAAAAAAAAAAAAAGTTTGCAGCCAGACCTGATACATTCCAGACACGCTAGTTTTGTTACCTATCTCTAGGGGGCAGGGTGGCTCAGTGGTAGAGCGCCTGACTCAAGACCGAAGGGTCGAGAGCTCCCCCCCAGCCCGGGTAGCTGCCCTGCTGGGAGGGGTAGCGCTCTCCCGTCACCTAGCGGAGCTATATGATCGATCAAGATCTAGCTCGGGGAATTCATTTTTCCATTTGATGCTATCCTTAACTTTTCTTGATATTACCACACTAGAGTAAGAGAAGGTCGATATTTGAATACCTTCATAGTAGTTATCGCACTTATATTTTGACTGCCTTCCCCCCTTAAGAATGAAACAAGAGGCGAGATTGTAAACCCCTTTGTCGAACGTTGTGCACAACCGGCATGGCGGCTTTCATGGCAACCTGATTCCACACATCGGCTCTCTGTAGGAAATTAGAATAGCTTCATAGCGTCCACTTTCTCACATGTGTAGTACACTGCTATATCACTTGCCATTGTCTCCAACAGGGTCTTTACAGATATTTACAGGATCTCCCGAAACATTCGCACGTCCTTTGTGTGATGAAAGGTAAAGCTGGGGTGGAGTAATTCAAGGCATGGCAGGGAAGGGCATAATACAGTAGGGAAAGACAGTGCATGGCAGGAAAAGGCAGGGTAGATTACGGAGATGCAGTGTAGGGTAGAGAGAGGGAGGGGGGTTAGAACTGGGAGATGCACTTTTGGGTAAGGAGACTCAGGTAGTGAAACGCAAAGTATGGCAAGGAAAGGCAGGTAGAGTAAGGAAAGGCAGGGTAGAGTGGGGAGATGAAGGGTAGGGTAAGGAGACGCAGGGTTGGATTGGAAAAGCCAAAGCACTGCAGGAAAAGGAAAGGTAAGATAGGAAAAGGGAGGGTAGAGTAGAGAGATGCAGGGCAGGCTAGAAAAAGGGAGGGAAGGATACGGAAAGCCAGCATGCAGTAGGGAAAGGCAGGGTAGGGTAGAGAGGTGCAGGGTGAGGAAGGGTAAGGTAGATGCAGGTTAGGGTGGGGTAGGGTAGGGTAGGGAAAGGGAGGGTAGTATAGAGAGGATAAGGTACAGAAAGACAAGGCATGGCAGGATAGGATAAGGAAAGGCGCGGTAGAGTGGATTCAGTATTGGGTAAAGAGAGACAGGGAAGGGTAGGATAAGGCAAGGCATGACAGGGAAAGGCATAGTAGGATAGGGAAAAGGAAGGCAGGGTTCAGAGAAGCAAGATTATGTGTTCCAATAATTATACCCATGTTCTCCTCTCTTCCATCTCCTCCCCTTTGGCAACACTGTTCGAGGTGTCATTAGGCATTATGTGGTGCCGCTCAGGCAACTGAGCATGCTTCCCGCCTGCTTGGACAGCATTAATGAGAAACAGGGGATTATCTCCACTCGACGGTGGCCAGTGGCAGAGTGACTGGTGCAATACCTCCTGCAGCCTGGGAGGGATTCACATGGCCCACTTAACTAGCATGATAAAAAAATTAGGCAGGTATAACTGAGCGCAGAGAATAAAAAAATCCCCACCGTCTTCTGAGTGTGAGCTACAAGAACCTGAAAAAATAATGCTCACATGGATCAGATGTAATTCACCCTACTATTCCACATTCCTCTGCAGTGCTACACCTTCTAATGCGATGTTACACTCCAAGATTCGTAGGATACATTATCAGCTGTGAAATATTGTCTAGCGTTAGCCATAATCGTAAACGAGCAAAGTTATGGTGCTCCAGTAGGTTAAAATGTACAGTACCATAACTGTGACTCAACTGCACGAAGGCAGATAGTCAGTGTGGGTTTAGGAATGAAGAAGGTGGGTTCCTGTACCTTCCATCTCCACAGAGAATATACCGTTTCTGATGACAGAAGTGTTTGAAGAAAACCCAGACCCATTTTCTCATTGGTTGAGGAAGCACCCGAACACAGTTTCTTAACCGATTTATTCTTTATTACACCTTACCATCGTCCTGTGTGTTACATGAATCATTCCAACATCACCATACTGTGCATAAACAATGTACAGAGAGGGACACAAATACCATCCCAAAGTTTGATAAATACATAATAGTACTAGAGGGGCACTCAGTGCAGCGTATCTCCCTGACAAGGGCAACGCAATTTCGAAACCACTCTTCATAATGAGTGAGGCTTTCTCATCGTTGATTATTGTCTCGCAAAAAGTGTTTTCCGGATCCAGAATACGTAATATGACCAGGATCGGTTCCAAAAGTTAATCGATTGTTCCCTGGGACATGGGCTATCTACCTACCAAATTCGGTCCAAATCTCTCTTAGGTTTTGAGTAATTCTGTAAGCAGGCAAACAAACACACATACAGACAAACAAACAGGGGTGATAACATACTCTCTTTGTCGGTGAAAAAAATCAAAGCATCTGAAACACGCTGTAGTAGGGTTTTCATTGTACTTTGTCCGTTGTAAAATTCCTTCAAACGAAACTGGGAATGCAGATATTTCTTTGACTGTGGAATGGGAATATGACCAGCCATATCAAAGAATAAATCATCAAGGAAGAGGTGTTTGGGAGCTTTCTTAACCACGAGAATACGAGCCCCAGAGTTGAATAAGTTTGTCGGAACGTACTATACCAGATAGTGTGTGTTTCTGCCTTGTCCCAGGTCCCGCAGCCTTGGATGGACCACTGACTGTTGGTAGCTGTACTCTAGGTGCAGCGTGGGTATTAACAATAATTGGGGGTCTGCCTCAATAACGCCTTTGCAGAAAATTGGCATTAATTTAAGCTTTCTTCCATGCCATATTATATGGTGACACCATTCATACCTGCAGTAAGCATCGTTTCCTATTCACTGTACTTAACAGATTTATGCAAATAATGAATTGTATACTTACAGTCAGGGACAATATGTTCACCGAATTTACTACTTTACACTACCCACTTTGTATTTTTTTCTTATTTTTTATGATATTCAGTATCCTTTTCTGTTATACCTACATGTCTGCAAGAGAAATGTGACATATGCCGCTAATGTGAAGTAACCTCTGAGGATTAGTACTGGTATTTATGAGTCCGACCATATCCTTAATAGTTTCCTTAATATTACCAGATTATTCAGTGTATACAAACGTAAGTAGCCATCACTGGGGGAAAAATAGACTTCCCAGTCAAGTCAAACGAATGTCAGGCGCAAACATTTCATCACATCATATGGTCTAAGCCAGCGTTTCTCAAACGTTTCCCTTGATTCCTCATTTGTGGAGATCTTAACATCCTCGCGGCCCCTCTTCAGTTTTCTCTCAAACCCCTCACAAATAATGATGAAGAAAACTGTTTCAGTGCTCTCTATTTATATTAGTGCTTATCTTTATCAGTTAGAATGCATATTTTGTTACGTATCAGTGGGATGAATGACACTGTTTGCTTTCAGTCGTTCAACTTATTCGAGGTTAAGTCACTGATAACGCACATCTCATGGGTCCACATCCAACCGGTTTCTTCTCTTACTTTATATGCGTAAAAGGGTGGAGAAACCAGATTCACATAAATGTGATGTGGAAAATGGCAAGAGGACTCTAAGTGCGATTTCACTAACTTTTGGATAAACTGATACATGGAACACCAAAATACAGTCAGAGATTTTTCCTCATAAAGGCATCTGGCGGCAGAATCATTCCTGAGTTCAAGGGATTCGTCATGAACATCATCGTTCATCGCAGAAATATCAAAAGTGTCAGAGAAAGCATTCCTATGATGGTACCAATCTTAAGTGGCGGTTTGGGTGGGGCACGAACCTCTGTACAGTGTTGCCACATGTTCCATACCCGCTATGTGAACGGCTCTGATATATGTAATAGGCATCACAATAAGATAAACACATAAGAATATAATGGTAGCGTGTGTATTATAATATATGAAAGAACAGTGGTGAGTGTAGCCTATACACTGTATATACACTGTATATGGCTAGTGAGGGAGTGATCGCCCTCTACCTACACAGATCAAAAGCCCTCGGGAGCAGGGGGGTGGTTGCTTTCTCAGGCAGAGGAACTCCTTGAGAGTGAAATGGCTGGGAAGCATGCCGGCACGTGACTGGCTACAGCATAGCTGGGTCTTTCGGGTGTGGGCAATCAGGCAAGTTAGCTGCCTACTGCGACTGCAACACAATGGCGAGGTGTTCAGGAAGTTAGCCAAAGAAACCTTGATGGACTCTGAAAGAACAATAATGGCCCCCAGTCCCGTGCAGCCCTTAAATGGGCAGGGGGTGCTAAGAATCTCACGGTTGCCTCAGTTACAATCTAATTCCTTTGTCAATGCAAAAAATACAATTAAAATTGGTAACTGGAATGTGAGAACGCTAAATCATGACGGTAAAATCGATGAGTTAGTGAAGGTTTTCAAAATTACGGACTTGATATTTGTGCTCTGACAGAAACTAGATTAACTGGAGTCGATAAGTTGGATTTGGAGGATGGTATACGTTTATTGATATCTGGCCGACAGGACGGAATGCATTATCAGGGAGTAGGATTGTTGCTGGGTTGTAAAGCAAATAAGGCTTTATGTGAGTGGGATCCTATAGATAAGCAATTGCTATACGCACGGTTTAAATCAAATCATGGCAACATCAGTCTGTTTGTGTGTTATGCACCTACTAATGATGCACTCGATGAAAGGAAAGACACATTTTATGAAAAGTTGCAAGAAGGAGTAGGAAGGGTACCTAGACATGATGTTTTGATCTGCATTGGAGACTTTAATGCAGTAATGGGCTGTTCAAATGAGGGATTTGAGGCATGTATGGGTAAGATGGGAGTTGGTAGTAGGATGAGTGAAAACGGAGTGAGGTTTGGAATGACAGGAAGGAATGCATTATCAGGGAGTAGGATTGTTGCTGGGTTGTAAAGCAAATAAGGCTTTATGTGAGTGGGATCCTATAGATGAGCAATTGCTATACGCACGGTTTAAATCAAATCATGGCAACATCAGTCTGTTTGTGTGTTATGCACCTACTAATGATGCACTCGATGAAAGGAAAGACACATTTTATGAAAAGTTGCAAGAAGGAGTAGGAAGGGTACCTAGACATGATGTTTTGATCTGCATTGGAGACTTTAATGCAGTAATGGGCTGTTCAAATGAGGGATTTGAGGCATGTATGGGTAAGATGGGAGTTGGTAGTAGGATGAGTGAAAACGGAGTGAGGTTTGGAAGCTTTTGTCTAGCAAATGACTTAGTCATCGGGGGCACACTCTTTCAGCATTGCAATATACACAAGACAACTTGGGTGTCGCCGTGTGGAAAATATAAAAATCAGATTGATCACATCGCTATCAGTAGGAGGCATAGAAGTTCTCTGCTAGATGTTCATGTTAAACGGGGAGCGGATATTGGTAGTGACCATCAACTCAGCATTGCAAAAATAAGGTTTAAACTTAAAAATCAGGAGAAGGAAAAATCTGGTGTTGGTAGATACGATATTGTTAAGCTTAGAAGAGAAGGAGAAGAAAAGGAGGAATTCAGATTAGAATGCAGAAATAGGTTTTTGGTGTTGGAAACGTTGGAAGAGGGGGAGAGAAGTGTAGATGAGATGTGGGAGGATGTGAACAAAGTTTTGCATGAGACTGCTGAATGTACGATTGGAAGGAGACATAGATTCAGGAGAAAGAAATGGATATCAGAGGAAACGTGGGATATGATAAAAAAGAGAGGTGAGGCTAAATTGAGGAGTGAGATGCAATGCGTTGATGAACGAGAGATTGAATTAGCAAGAGCTGCGTACTGGAGTTTGAATTCAGAAGTAAGAAGGTTAGCTAGGAGAGATAAAAGAAGATGTGTGGATGAAAAGGTTGCAGAGACTGAAATCCTAATAAACAAAAATGATGGACAGAGTCAAAGAATAGCATATGAATCGATTAGAGAACTGAGTGGTAATGCAGGTAAACGCAAGGAAATACCAATTAGAGACAGGGAAATTTATTGACCAAAGATGGAGATATTAAAAATAGATGGAAAGAGCATTTTGAGACAGTTCTTAATAGACCAATACCACCAGAAGAGGATATACCGTCTGCTCAGGAAGATTTAAATATAGAAACAGGAGAGTTGAGGCTTGCAGAAGTGGAGAAAGCAGTAAAACAGTTAAAGAATAATAAGGCACCAGGGGAGGATGGTTTATTTCGGAAATGTTTAAAGTGGAGGGGATAGATTAATAATGATCTTGACCAAGCTATTCAATAAGATATGGGTGACGGGGTTACTACCATCAGTTTGGAAGAATGGTGTAATTGTTAAAGTTCCGAAGAAAGGAGACCTGAGTGAATGTGGTAATTGGAGGGGAATCTCTTTGTCACCGATAGCTTTGAAAGTTTTCAGTAGAGTGTTGTTAAATAGGTTGGAGCCGGTGGTTGAGGGTATTCTGAGGGATGAACAGGCTGGTTTAGAAAGGGACGTGGTTGCAATGATCAGATCTTTATAGTTAGGCATTTGATGCAGCAAGTTAATGAAATGAGAGTACCGTTAAGTCTTTGTTTTGTTGATTTTGAAAAGGCTTTTGATAGTGTTTCGAGAGAGTCTATGGGGAAGATCATGAGACATTATGGAATACCAGAGGAGTTTGTGAGGGTCATTATGAACATGCATGAGGACACATTTTGTAAAGTGATGGTTGATGGTTGTCTGAGTGATTCGTTTGAAGTCAAGTCCGGAGTAATTCAAGGTGGTGTTCTATCGCCTTTACTATTTATATTGGTCATTGATTACATTATGAAACGTGTTGGAACAGAAACCGGTGCAGGTATACTTTGGGAGAGAACAGGAAACTTTTGGATTTAGATTATGCAGATGATATAGTTTTGATTTGTGATGGGCCAGAAGAGATGCAGAGAGTGTTGGACTGTTTGGTGAGTGAAGGTCGCAAGGTGGGTTTGGTTATTAATTGTGGAAAAACTGAAATAATCAATATGAATATGGAAAATGCGCAGGAATGTGTAATTGGAGGTATGGTTGTAAAGCAGGTTGATAGGTTTAAATATTTAGGTACTTATTTAGCCAAGGATGGTTCTTTGAACTTTGAATTCGAGGAAAGGTTAAAGAAGGCTAATCAGGCAATGGGAATGCTTAAAAATATTTGGAATAATAACAATTTCTCTGTGCATACAAAAATCAAACTTTATAAGGTAATGGTTAGGAGTATCTTAATTTATGGACACGAGTCTTGGTACAGCACAGTGACTATGGAAAATAAATTCTTGGTGTTTGATAATAAAGCACTTAGAAGAATATTAGGAGTTAAGTGGTGGGAAAGGATACCAAATAGTAGAATTAGAGAAATAACGGGAGTGCAGCCGATCGATGAATATGTTAGATTCTCACGATGGAAGTGGCTAGGACATGTGTATAGGAGACAGGGAATAGTACGAGGTACACCAGGGTGGGTGGCACCTGGTAGGAGAGGTAGAGGAAGGCCAAAAGAGACGTGGGTGAGGACAATGAGACGGGAAGCTGGAGATGAGTGTTGGGGAGATCTTGAGGAGTTAGCACAAGATAGGATGTGGTGGTGTGAGTTCATCGAGGCCCTATGCATCCCAATGGGTGCCACAGGAAATGATTGATTGATTGACAGTAAACCGATTATGCGTAAAATATTTATACGGCAATACAGAAACGTGGCATAATTATTTTACAGTGTTGCTTTAAAAAAAGTAGTCATTTTTATTGGCCGTTACCGTATTTCTGGGGTTGGTAATAATGTCACAATTATGATTATAAGATAATGTGCAGGAATATAAGCAAAAATATGCCAGTTTCTTAGTAAAAAAAAATATATATACATTAAACCCTCGTGAGCGGCAACACTCACACACACCCAACCCGACCTGGTCATCTGTGAGGGATAGAGGAATAGGCCTGTTTGAGGACACCTCTTAAAAAAAATGCGCCAAGACTTTAACCTCCTGGGTGGTGTGGAAATAAAATCAAATTTACAATATGTGCATTATAACGTAAAAGAAAATAACCAAAATCTATCCTAAAATACCACAGACGAGAGAGAGAGAGAGAGAGAGAGAGAGAGAGGGGGGGTGGATGGCAGACCAGGGGCAGTGTTGAGTGCAGCTGAGTGAGAGATGAAGGAAGGGAGGGAAGGAAGGAGGGAGAGTGATTGAATGAAAACAAATTATGGCACCACAACAAGGAAGTCATCTGGCACCATATGTAAAACAATAATATTTTTAAATATAATTAGATATAATAAAAACAAAATAAAGAAATGAAAGCGCAAGTTTATAAGTCACTCATAAAAGAAACAAAATTCCCAAGGGTGACGCACATCTCCCCAAGGAGAGAGAGAGAGAGAGAGAGAGAGAGAGAGAGAGAGAAGGCAGGCAAGGGGCAGTGTTGAGTGCACTGTCAAGCTGAGGGAAAGATGAAGGGAGGGAAGGAAGGAGGGCGAGAATGATTGAATGAAAAGGCGCCGTAACACCGAGGTCATCTGGCGTCATATGTAAAACAATAATATAATAAAAAACAAAATAAAGAAATGAAAGCACATGTTTATAAGACATAAAAGAAACAAAATTCCCTAGGGTGACGCACATCCTCCCAGGAGAGAGAGAGAGAGAGGGGCATTGCGAGTATGGAAAACGTGGCAACACTGTACAGAGGTTCGTGCCCCACCCAAACCGCCACTTTAGAATGGTACGACCATAGCTTGTTTCTCTTCTTCTTTCTTGAATTCTGAGAAGTATCTTTTGAGCTCACTATCCAAGGATTTCAAGTACTGGATTATTTCACTTTTGAGTGATGAGCCACGAAGGTAATCCTCTTCAATCTCGTCAAAAACATTGGAAAGATACTCATACATGGCTACATTTTCTTCACTCACTTTCCTCTGCCAGTTCTCGAGTTGAACAAGAAATTCACGCATACAAAATTGGTAGCTTGCTATTCAGGCTGTTTAGCTGCCCAGAACTGTCCATGAGGTGAAATACATCTCTTTCCTTGCCTTCAAGCTAGAGATTCAGCCAATTTAGCTTATCAGAAATATCAGCCAGGTATGCAAGTCGTGCCTCCCAACTCCAGGGTGAAGAGACTTAATAGATCATCCTTCCCTTTCATTTCCAGGAAAAGTTTACATTCTCTCTGAAGCTCAGATACTCTGTTCATAATACTGCCCTTAGGACGCCATCGCACTTTGGAGTAAATGAGGAGGGATTCATGATCTGAATCCATGTTTTCACAGAGTTTCTGGGAAAGGTGAGAGTTCAGATCTCCTATCTTCACAAAGTTGACACATTTTACCATTGACTTTTTGATCTTGCAAAAGGTATTAGGAAGGGTTTTTGACGCCAGTACAGAACGATGGATCATACAGTGAACCACTTTTGCACTCAAAGCTGTTTCCTTGACAGGCTTCTGTAACCCCGATTTTTATCCCAGCATCGCCGGAGGCCCGTCAGTTCAGTCTCCACAACAATTTTAAAGGTACTTCTGTTAGCTGCGAAGAAAGAAAATATTCCGTCACATTTAAAGCATTTATGGTACTTTCAAGCTGTGTACAGAACTGATATTCATCATTGATCCCAGGCATGAATACATAACTAACAGACACGAGTAGCTGTGAACAAGAACTCACATCCATTGACTCATCCAACTGTACTGCGAACGTATCAGTTGAAGACAGTTTAATCTCCTATATCACTTGTTGCCTGGATATCAGTTGTTGCCTGATATCTCCTGACTTTTCAGGAGATATCAGGCAACAATTGATTCTCTATTTCACTGTGTCGTTTGTGAAGAAAATCTGCTGAATCTTATATGCACTTGACTCACGAAGAAGCCACTTGACCAGCTTTACAACACACGGCTAAATTAAAATTGCACCAATCGTGTGAGCCTTTTTCTTCCTTGCTATTTCAGGAGAAATTTCATGTGATGCCTCTACTACACATAAGTTCTGTTGTTGCAAAGCACCACCCCCATCCAGTCTCTGTTTTCCCAAACCATTTTCATGGCGCTTAAAGAACCTGGGGTCTTTCCTTCGCATACTGAGGATGGATTGTTGTTAGATGATGCTCCAGCTTGCTAGGCCTCATAGAATCATTCCCAGAACTTTGAAACACAGCACATACTGAGGTTTCTTAATGCCATCAAGGAAGATTGATGTAAATCCACAGTTAATGTATTCATTATTGTACTTCCGTTTCTTAGCAATACAGGCAGCCATCGCAGAACTATACAAAAAAGCGAAATAGACAGAAACAGACGAATAATAAAGTTTAGTATTATGCGGCCACATGCACCAAAGCGAATTAATGGACTACACTGATTTAAAATCGGTGTCGAAAAAAAATCATCAGCAGGAAATGACTCATCAAACTTGCATTTTTTTTTTTTTTTTACGAAACCCAAGTGAATAAAATTAAATGCAGTATGAAGTCGCTGGTTTTCAGTATTTGATTTTTTTTGCAAACCATTTTGCGTTCATGTGTTCGTTAATTTTTGTTTTTAGAAAGGTTCTTTCGAGTTATTAATGTTGATGTTACCTCTAGCCCAACTGAAGCATCAGGATAATGATTAAATTCTCCGAACTCTCAGCGTGTGGTAGCCAGGTTCCGTCGTCGCCTATACTTATGTAAATATTATATAAAATCATGGTTACACTGTAAGAAAATGGTGTGAAATATCGTGTGAAATTGCTAAGTGCAGCATTACACTCTGAGTAGTCATATTTAATTATTATCGAATTATTTTCACACCGTCACAAATTTTGACAGTAAACAGTAAATGTTGATGGGAAAAAAAGGCAAAAGGTATCATACGCAGCAAAAGAAACATAAGATATCACAAATGAATGTATAAGAAGAAAAGGATAATTCTAAGAAAGTAGCCAAAAAATAAAAAAAAGTCTTAATTTTGTAGCTGGCTCTACCCCACATTAAAATTTCACATTGCTTATCATAAGTTTCCAGTCAGAGCTGCCAAATCTGCATTGAAATTGGGTTTTGTGAAAGCCTGTTGACTGAAATTCAATGGAACATGATTATTTTTCAGCACTGACTTTAAGATCGTTTGGTGAAAGTGAATCAGCTGAATATTATCATGTATTTTAAATCAATTGTCTTTTTTTATGCTGGAGCCCAATGATAATAAATAAAATACTGAAAAAAATGAATAGAAATGAGATTACAGAGAGAATATATGAGAGCACTATTAAAGGTAGACGTGTGACTGGGAGACCACTATTGTGCTGAGAAGGCAGAGTGGAGGAATAGATAAACTATACATCTAAATCTATATCCAAATTTATCTATAGTTAGATAGCTAGATAAATAGAAAAGTCAGTTTCACAATACTAAAATCAATTAAATATCTCGCAAGTAATAGTGGAATACTGTACAGAAGGCAGTAGCTATTTCTCACAAACTCATGTATGCGGGCGCCAAGTGAGGTCTTGGAGCGATAGGGATTTTACAACAGGGAGCTAGGGAGACACACGGGCACCCTGTACACAGTCCTGAGTCGTTGGAAGAAATCCTTCGACAGAAGAAAATGGGACTTTATATATGGTTTGCACGACAACAGGTTCACTCCTGTACAGTGCATACAAAGTGTTGCCACTTGGCCACATTTTTTTCTTGTCTGCTCATTGGTCCAGTGGTGTCGAAACGTAGAAAGCATACGCTGAAGTGAGAGGAAGCAAGGCGAGAAACTTAAACACGTGGTCCCCCCATCCGAGTGTAAGGCAGACACACTCTGATGTGCTAATAACGTTAGCCCACCATGACCCCCATAAAATCCTACCGTGGCTCCCTTGGGGTCCTTGCCTCCCAGTTTGAGAACCTGTGGTCTAAGCTATCAAGGCAAATTTATAAGATTTCACATTACCACAAAAAAAAAAAAAAGAAAGATGTAAATGTATCGATGTTTATTTTATCATAGGCAATGACTATAAAAACTCTTTCCAACCACAATTACAAGTTTACAGAAACTTAAAATTCCATGACCTCCAAACCCATCCACGATCTATCCATCCAAAGATAATTACTTCCCCAGCATCGACTTCCAACACTGTAGTTAACCACCAAAACATGAATCAGTTTCGTCTGCCAGGGGTGCAGCCAAAACTTGGTTAGCAAGGCGGGGGAGGGGGTGAATTTGGGTTTTCCTTGTTCATGAGAGACTCTTATTGGTCCTGAGAGACAAATACTTGGGGAGAGAGAGAGAGAGAGAGAGAGAGAGAGAGAGAGAGAGAGAGAGAGAGAGTGACATATTTAGGCGGTAGGTGACAATGGCTAGCTCCAACTGGACCAAGCTTTGTCTGCGACCGAAAGTGGATTTCGACACTAAAAGCCATTTCTATATGGAGGCACTCCTGTGCAACATTCCACCCAAGAATCACGGCCCTGGCTTAATTTTTGGAGCCTAAGCTGGTCATAATTTTAGCACTTTTCATATATTCTGCACTTGATGACCTATGACCCCTGCCCTGGCGGATATAGGTCATTCATGTACGGAGCATACTTTTAGTACTCTTTAACATCTATAAGCATGCAAACTTTTATTCGATTCCATCCACCCAGTATGGAGTTAGGGAACTTGAAATTAGCAGAATGGCCCACCAGAGATACAGCTTATTGGTGGCATTGCCAGCGACTGGAAGTGAGTTTCGGTAGAGAGACGGTCTGCAGTCCTAAAGGACCCAGGTTCTAATCCTGGCTGGGGTAGGGAACAGTTTAAGGATTTGAATTTCATAAAAAGCATATTTTTCTGATTTACCAGATGCCCCACCGACATGTCATAAAAGTACCCTCGCTAATATCAGTACAACAGTCCTCTATGAGACAGCCCTTGCATGCATTCAATATGGATGGTGGGTGTTAACGCCAAAGTGGTGACATGTGGAGATGTAGGAGGACTACTGAGCCCCAAGGAGGACTACTGGGACTTGGGAATAGGCCCTGAAGCCTTTACCCAGAAGTTGGACCCGTAAAACAAACAGACAAACAAAATTGTATGGAAATAATCCAGTGCAACATTCATCCAGGAATCATGGCCCTGGCTTAATAATTTTCGGAGCTTTAACATTCTGTGCGGGCATGTTCATGATTTTAGCTATTTTAACCATTTTCATATCTGATGACCTCTCACCCCTGACCTGGCCAATGTAGCACACAGGTGTACAGTAAAAAGTTGTAGTACTAGTCAATGTGTATAAGCATCCAAAACTTTCATTAAATTCCAACAAGACATTGGGGAGCTACAGTGGCATTCTTGAAAACCGGTATTAGTTGCAAGGGACGGCTAGGCCAATTTTTGCAGGGTTGCCACTCGAAAACTACAATAGAGAGGGGAAAAAATGGATGGCACACTTCCGATCGAGAATGACCTCAAGATTATGCCTAAAGAAGTCATAGCTTTCAACGCCTAATAGTAATGCTTCTACAGCTCAAAACGTGAAAAGTACGGAAAAAGCGGGTCTTCGGCCGTTGCTACGGAACGAGTAGTTGTCATGCAACCAAAACCATTCGGACTAAGTCATAAGCTGGTTATTGTGTCAAAGTTTTGTCGGATTCTGTTAATTCTGAAAAGTAGAAGTGCCTGCCACAATTAAACAAGACTGAGTACAAGAAGGTAGGAAAACACGACAAACAATAAGGGCAGCATGGAGCTTTCCAGTATCTTTCAGTAGTAAAGGAACCAGCACTGGAATCAATTATTAATGTTCAGACGAGGAAATGAAAAATAAATAAGAATGCCAGTTTGTCTACATTTTATGCACTTGAATGACTATCTAATAGGAAAGGGGTCTAATTCGACCCGTCAAGTGCTCCCCTTGGATCTGCCAAGGTCAGTCAGTGTATTGTAACCTTGCTTACCTAGGAAATAAAAAACGCTCCAAACCGTCCATCTTCTGCCAGACTTCGTAACCACCTAAGTTTAATTCAAATCCCATTGATAGTGAGTTACTGTACTTAATGTTCAAAATGGATGAAAATGAGTAAAAAGCACATTATGAGGTCACCTTGGTACTGTAGCTATGAGTGAAGGAGCAGGTGGCGCCGATGTGAAGAATAAAATTCACTAAGGAGGTGATGTCGAAGGGATGCCAATCTCGCAGCATGCGATAGGAACTGGTGATTCCCATGGACACTTGGCAGAGCAGCAAACAGATCAGGAGGGGAGAGAAGATTCCAGTGATATGGTCTCGTGCTCTTTCCATCTAATGAGATGAATAAGAGAAATTAATTTGGGTTAGTTTAGCTTAGGACAGGAGTGAATAGTGATACGGTCTCGAGTCCTTTCCATCTACAGAGAGAGAGAGAGAGAGAGAGAGAGAGAGAGAGAGAAAGAAAGAGACAGAGAGAGAGAAAGAGACAGAGAGTGAGAGAGAGAGAGAAAGAAAGAGACAGAGAGAGAGAGAGAGAGAGAGAGAGAAAGAAAGAGACAGAGAGAGAGAGAGAGAGAGAGAGAGAGAGAGAGAGAGAGAGAGAGAGAGAGAGAGAGAGAGAGAGAGAGAGAGAGAGACAGAGAGAAAATCCATTTATCAAAGATCCACTGGAGAACCAGACCTTTTTGTAGGTGAAAGAGTGATAAGTAAAATAATCGTGCAATTAGAGAATGGGATACTGCATTAATGTAAAATAATTTATAATACAAAAAGTAATAACGACCACAATCATATTACGCATTTTGCTCATACTTCTGCAAAATCATTATTATTTGCTGTTAAAAAATTAAGGCGATTGGCTGCAACTCTTACCTTCCTCAGAAGTTTCCCTAAGTTGTTAAGTTCAGTCACTGTAATTGTTTTCTTAGGAGCATACAGTGCCTGTGAATCCGTCAGCTGAACTTCCTTAATCCGAACCAGAGCATCCCTCACCACCTGAGAGATTAAGACTGACAGTAGACTGAGAGCCAAGAGGAAGATCAGAAGCCCCAGGAGGGTAGAAGGCAAGGAAAGCAGGATCGCCATGATCCCCAGAAGTATGGAAAATGCATTCAGATTTGGGTCCTTCAAGTATTGGTAGAGGTAGCAGACTGGAACAATTATGTACATCAGGAAGATAAGGAACAAACGCTTGCTTCTTGCTCTAGCAGTGAGGTGAACCTGGTCCATATGCTCGTAGTCGTCAGGTAACAGGGTGTCCAAAATGTGGCATAAAATTATTATATCCGCACTATACTTGGTCATATAAAGGGCTGTAATGTACACACTCAAGTGCCATGCTGAGAGAGACAAGTAGGAAAAGAATTCTTGCATGTCTTCCAAGGAATATGTATCGAGATAAAATCTTTGTTGTTTCAAAATAGCTAAGATAATGCCCATGTTAAGCACAATGGTCCAAAGGCAGAGCCCCAGACTGAACCTGGGTTGCTGGCCAGGGGATTTAGGTGCCTTGAAAACACAGATGCCAAAGATTTGTAGTGCCAACACCAGGGGTCGCAGGTGGCTAGAGGGGTGCCAGCACTCCTTCACTACACTCATCTCTTCCTTTCGTAGTGAGAAAGTTAGTTTAGGAGTGTATTTTTTTTATTCTTCATACAGCTAAATATATATTGAGGATATGCAAGATCTTTTGTAGTGAACAGGTTAGAATTAACTTTCTTTAGATCCTCAAGTTTGACGATGTATTCTTTGCTTTACTATTGTTATTACTCGGTGAATGGGATTCGGTTTCCATGAATTTTCGGACTAAGAGTCTGAAATTCCTTCACAACCAACTTATGGATCAATTATTCCTAAGAACAATGCACTCCAACATATTCTGTTACTCCACCGTCCTGACTTGCTTCCTCATTCTCGTCAGCAACACTGAGTCAACTGGTCGATCCTCCTCACACCACCCATTGATCAACGGCATCAATTATGCATCCGCTCATATGTGTTCGCGCTGTAAGAAGCAACATTATCAAGATGAGCCTGAAGGAAATTTCGTTTCATGAACTGTTTAACAACCCCCTCAGTACTCGAGCGTCTGATTGCCTGCATCATAGGACAAGTATATGCAACAGTCATGTGTTTATTTACTGGTGTTACTATTACTGTTGTTGTTGTTGTTGTTGTTGTTCTGCATCTGTTGCTGGACATAGCTGGAGAAAGTTATAAAATTAATCAGTTGTACGGCCACAGTAGTTTAACCCGCCCCGTCTCGGAGACGTGAATTCACGTCCTCACATGATGTGCACTCATATCCCGGAGACGTAAATTAACGCGGCAACATTGCAAGATCCCTAATTTCCACAATTTTCACTTTAATTTGCACAATTTTCGATTTTCGCGAGTGATTTTTGGCATGTATACACGGGACACCTTCCTCTACAAGATGGCAGGCAGGGACAATGCCTTACCCAGCATGACCTCCTCCCCCCGCTGCATGCCCTTTTCTCAGCAATTCACCTGTTATCAATGACCTGGCCAGTAAAGCCATGTCATGCCACAGTACGAAATTCAGGGCCAGAGTGATTCTCCAATCGATGACAATGTGGAGGACAAACATTAGAGGAAGAAACAGTCAGAAATGATGATCAGGTAATGTGGCAAAAAAAGGTCAGGAATGGTGATGAGTTAGTGAGTGAAACAATTCTTATAATGCCTATATTACCGTTTGAAAACCAATATACTCTCATACTACATATAATTCGTACCAAATAAATAAATAAATACCGTTTATGAGTGGTGTGGAATAGTTATCCTCCCATAGAATTCGTTTTCTTTGCAGCCAGCCTGATAGAAAACACTGTAAGGTAAGGAGGTACTCCTACCTGGATCGAGTATTTTAAACCTCAGGTGAGTTATTTCTCTATGAATTTTCGATGTTTCTCACCAAAAGCGGATGTTTGAGCCAAAAAAAAAAAAAAGGTCCAAAAATGTCGGGACTGGGGCGTACCACTGCCCAGAAAACGTCGGGATGGGGGGGGTTAAGCAAAATGCAATGATCTAAAGTAAATAATCTGGAAAAAAAAATCAAGAAAACTTAATGAGGAGAAATGTATATTCTGTATCTGCTTATTATCAGATACCTGACCACATTATCTTTAAAATACTGGAAGCCATCTCTCTCTCTCTCTCTCTCTCTCTCTCTCTCTCTCTCTCTCTCTCTCTAAGGAAAGGCAGACTTAGAAACACACATCCGGACTGACCAGTTCCATACACGCAAATACTGAGAGGATTAATTATAGTTAGGTTAAGAAAGGTGGGCAGAACAGAAATGATAGTTTGTAGCCAGACGGGTGTTGCGACAGATGTAATGAGACTGATGTAAGCAGGGAGTTCATTAGAACAGTGACCAGAAGAGTAACGATAGTTCAAAGAAAGGTAAAGTCAGAGACATAAGCCGTGTCCTGAAATCTGATGAATGCATTTGCTAAAAGACTAAAGTGTGCGTTCTACTTTGCGTCATATGGACGGTTGGTAGCACTGGCATGAGTTGTCATTTGCTCCTGGTGATGAGCCTGTGGATGCCAGTATACTGTTCATTACTATGCAAGATCAGTACATATAGTTATGTTTTACGGACAGTTAATTTTGCTAGATACATACGTGAATAATTTCTTACTTGTTCTCTTTTTGAAATACCATGTAAAAAAGTTTGCAATTCATTTAGCTAAAATCATGTCCGGGTTTTCGTTCTGCTTCTTTATTAAATATATTTCTGGTTAGTTAAGGCGAATACCCCTTAGAATGACGCACACAAAAAATTGTGCGTAGACTTCAGTCTCCTGGGTTGTTTTCAAACCCCAGCCTGTGGGATTCATTTCACCACTCATAACAACATTCGATTTTCATTATACTGTACACTAACTCTATCCTCACATGAAACAATGATGTTTGGTGACAGATAATGAAAATCACATCTTACAATTGCTATCTTAACCCTTTCGTGCGTGCATAAGTTTTAAAAGTTTTCTGTGGCGTGACACATCAGCATTTCTCCCCCCCCCCGCCCACTGTGCGCTTCAAAAAAGCGCATTCTTGGCTTATTTTCACCACCCAAATATATTTTTTTTGCCAAAAAACCCACATATTCTTATTCATCAATGCTTGTTCTACACAATAAGCAAAAAAAAACACACACACACACAAAAACACTATATGTATGTTCGAGCCCCAAGAATAAACATTCAGGAGCAAAGATCCCACTTCCCAACATCATAAGTCGAATGTTTACTAATCAATCTCTGCATCTTATACAATCATTAGAAAGAGAATTTTCTTAGCTATAGAATTCCGGGGGTCCCAGTTTGATTCGATGTATGGTGTTCGAGTAATAAGCGAAAAAGTAAAACCCATTTCCGACAGACAGCAGCTTTTTTTTTTCCGCAGAGCTCTACCGAAAAACTTTTATTGCCATTGTTATGTTTTTATTTTATCATTCTATGCAGAATTTCATTCACTTTCATATGAGACCACACTGGTGATCGTAGGCCTCAAAGTTTTCGAGGAAAATGCAAAAAACTACGGTGTATTTTCCTGTGTGCTGACTCGCCGTCAGCTGCGCTCACTAATGTTATTTTCTTGTAGCCCGCTAACATATTTATGCTTGCTAGCTACGCTTTCTTTGGTTTTATACCAACAACTATTTTATATAATTACTTCTGTTTTGTTTTTAGTCCTCTCAGAAACCACACATAAACACTAAACCTGTTGCTACCTGTCACGAGTTGGTGCGATCATATATCTAAACAAACTCATAACATTGAACTTGGTGGGAAACCGCGAATTCTAGTGGAATCCCAGTATGTATCACTCAGTCAACCGCCATGGATTCACCCGATCGGGAGTGTTTCAGAACCATTTTTCACTGATTCATAAGTGATCGTCTTTGTGTGCTACATTAGCACCTCCACTGAGTGATTTGTTATGGGTGTGTTTCGCTCATTCTAGCTGTTAGCAAGTGCAGCTCGACACTAGCCTCTCTTTCACGATTTGAACTCAGTCACGATTTGAGCGCCGTGGAAGCAGGTTAGCAGCGTGTGTGGCAGCGTCCTTCCTCAGCCGACGCCCAGTTCCTGCCGCCGCCGTTGTCCAGTTCCTGAATACCCACCTAGCGTGATTTGGCGAGAGGCTCAGCGTGTGCAGCGTCCTTCCTCGGCATCGACGCCCAGTCATCCGCTTAGTCCACTCTCTGACCAGTATTTCTTTTCGTTTTCCTAGGTTTAAGAGTTTAGCTTTTGAGTGAGCAAGTGAGTGCAATCTCCTTATTTTGAAGTCATTTGAGACGCATGTAACGTAAATTTATTTCATTGTAATCAATAAATTTACAGTTCTTTTCTCTTGAGCTTAATGTAATGTAAACTCGTGTTTTATTTCTCCACAAGTTTATTTCACTTATAGCTCCTAGTTTGCATAAACGCTTTGCATTATTCATAACTGGTACTTAGGCCAGTCCTTTTTATTAACTTAAATCCGTTGTGCAAGCAGGAGTTAATTGCACCAGCAAGAACTTGTTTATCATTAATAGTATTAGTTATTGATTGCCAGGGGTGGAGTCACTTTCTCCAGAGGCCAACAGTACTAAACAGCATGTGCGAGTAATTAGTCTCTGCTGTGTACTGTTGAGAAAGTTTATAAATTCTCGTCCTTAGAGGATCGGCGAAGTAAGGCGGCATAAAGTAATCATTGCTTGATTTTCACTAGTCAATTCTTTGTCCCTTTTCTCAAGTACTCTTAAAAACTCCGTGACATTTGGCGACCTCATTCCAGGATATTAACTCCTAGCTCTAAAGCTATTCATGAGATAATACTCACTCACTCATACTTAGGTATTTATCATTAAAGTCTATAGGCACTATCTTACTGGTGATTATTGATTCAGTTCTATTGATTTACGTAATAGTTTTCACAGTCAGTTCTTTGTTTAATTTTCTTTCTTTACCATTTTAATTAGATAAAACTGGTCACCACTAACCTGTGCCTATATTCTATATTCTCGATTATTGGCATCTTTCTCTGCAAAATTGCAGTCAGTACTGAGTCTCTAGTTCACTTAGATTGACTTAGCATCATGTCTACCAGCGTCTATGTACAGGAAGCTACAGATATAGGGCTTACAGACCCCGAGAAAATAAAGGACTATGTCCTCTCTCGGTTTAATTACGAGCAGCAACGCAAGAGTGATGCTCATGAGGAGCGTCGAATTCAGCGTGAGGAACGCAAAAAAGAGCGCGAATACGAGCGAGAACAGCGCGAGGAACGCGAGAGAGAACGAGAACACGAGCGAAAACAACGCGAACTCGAGTTAGAACATGAGCGAGAACAGCGTGAGGAACGAGAGAGAGAACGAGAACATGAACGTGCCGAGCGAGAAGCACACGAAATACATGAATTTGAAATGTTGAAGCTCAAGCGAGATTCCTTGGCTTCAGACACATCTGTTGCAACTGGCCCAAGCTCCACGAGCACTATCCCTGCACATATTATGGCGACCCCACACATCAAGCTTCCCCCATATAAGGAAGTCGAGCGAATCGAACCATACATAGGACGTTTTGAAGACATGGCTCAACTTTACCAGCTGGATGATGCAGCTAAGCGGCTTCAGTTTCTTGGCCTGTTTGAGGGCCCTGCTCTCGATATTCTCCACAGAATTCGTGGAGACAATCTCATGTATGAGATGGTGAAGGCCACACTCGTCAAAGCATACGGTCTCACAGTTGAAGACGCCAAGACTCAGCTCATGAGGGCGCGTTTACAGGAAAAAGAGACTGCCGTTCAGTTTCTTGACCGGCTTACTGCTTACTTAGATGAGTGGATGGAGAAAGATGAAACTCCTTCCACGTGCGAGGGGATAATTGACCTTATGCTGTGCCAGAGCTAGAAAAGTCGTGGCCTACTGAACTTATGGCTCAGCTTAAGATCTGCCAGGTAAGAGATGCCAGCCAAATAGTGAAGAAGGCTGATGCATTCCTCACTGCATACGGGTATCAAACTCACAAGTAGCATACCTGGAACAGGAAACCTGACAAATCTGGGAAACCATCTCAGACTGAACCCCAGCAACAAGGTCGTTCTCAGAATAATGGCCAAGGTCCAAAACCGCAGAAGAAGGACCAGGGGCAAAACACTCAGAAACATGAATGAAAGAGGTACAACAGGTACCCTGAGCAGCAGCAGTATCAGCAACGCACTGGACCGTCGGGACAAACCTTTTCCGCACCAGCCCCAGTGTATCGGAGGCAGGAGGCGAATGCAGCCTTCGTTCCTCAGCAGCAGCAAGGCGGTGTCGTCACTACCAGTACGGGTACTCCCCCACAGTTCACTAGTCCCACAGCGACAGTGAACACTCTGCCACAGGTCAATGCTCCATCTTCCCCGACAGTGAGTACGACCCCTCAAGTATCTAATTCTCAGGTCACCATGTTTGCCGCATCATTTATTCAGCAGCGTAATCAGTGGCTAGCTGCTTCCTCCACAGGCCCTCCCACAGGTGACAGTGCCTTCCTTGTTCAGCCAGGGTTTGTGGGAGACATTCCTGTGAAGGTCCTGAGAGACAATGGTTCCTCAGGTTGCTCTGTCAGGCAGAGTCTAGTTCGGCCTGAGCAGCATACAGGTCGACAGATCCAAGCTAACCTTATTAATGGATCAGTGAGATTGTTCCCTGAGGCACGTATCCAGGTGGCATCTCCATTTTACACTGGTACAACAGTCGCAGTTGTCATGCCAGAACCTTTATTTGACCTTATCATAGGCAATATTCCAGATGCCAAGCATAGTTGCACTGAAGATGACGCTACTCAGACTTCGGCTACAATAACACGAGCCATGGCTGAGGCTCCACACTGTGTCACCCATGTGACCATTGAATCACCGCAAGATCTGATGTGTAGCCAAGTTGTTGTTCAAGAACAACATTCTGACCCGACACTTGCTGCCGCCTGAAAGAAACAAAAGGGTTGAGTGATAAAGTATTCACAGGGAGGTCAAGCCAGGTTCCTTCGCAAGCGAGGACGGCTATACCGTGAGTCACAAACACCCCAGGGCAAGGTTCGACTGCAGTTCGTCGTTCCCGCGAAGTATCGCTGGGCAGTGTTCGAATTAGGTCATTGTTCAGTGATGGGAGGTCATATAAGCCAAAAGAAAACCCCTGACTGCATCCATGCTGACTTTTCCTGGCCAGGAATGGGACAGGAAATAAAAAGGCTTGTGCGTTCCTGTGATGTGTGTCAGCGTACCACTGACCGGGGACGTGTTCGTCCTGCACCACTGAAACTAATATCTGTAATCTCTGAACCGTTCGAGAAAGTAGCAGTTGACATTGTTGGGCCAATGTCTCCTAGGGCAACTGATGGATCAAGGTATATCCTCATTATTGTTGATTTCAGCACATAGTGGCCTGAAGCCGTGGCCCTTAAGAATATAGAGGCCGTCACTGTTGCCGAGGCATTGATCGAAGTGTTCTGTCGTGTATGTATCCCCAAAGAGGTCTTAAGCGACCAGGGTTCACAGTTCACCTCTGCAATGATGAACGAACCATTCAGGTTGTTGTCCATCCGAGGCCTGCAAACTACGCCTTATCATCCCTTGTGTAACGGGCTGTGTGAGAAGTTCAATGGGACTCTCAAGATGTTAAAGCACATGGCCGCCGAACAGCCAAAGGAATGGCCGCGGTTCATTGCTCCTCTTTTGTTTGCTTATCGAGAAGCCCCACAGTACTTCTTGAAGTTCTCACCCTTTGAACTGGTGTATGGAAGGTCGGTCCGTGGACCACTTCAAGTCCTTCGCGAGTTATGGGAAGATGAAGAACCCGACCCTGAAGCCAAGCCCACCTACACCTACGTCCTTGATCTAGCTGACTGCCTCCAGTCGACGTGCGAGTTAGCTAAGGAAGAACTGATCAAGGCGCGCAAAGTTCAGAAAGCCTATTATGGTAAGAAGGCAAAACTTCAGAAGTTTAGTCCAGGCAATGAGTGCTTGGTTTTACTCCCCACTCCCAGAACAAGTTGTTGGTGCAGTGGAAGGGTCCATTTGATGTAGTAGAGCGCATTTCAGACCTCAACTACATAATTCAGATGGGGAATCTTCGCAAAAGGTTCCACATTAACATGTTGAAGGCTTATCATGAGTCAAACCCCGAGGAGACTGGCCTACGAGTAGCTGATGATAGTGACCAGCCACTGGAAGAAACCGGGGCAGCCGCGGTGATCCCAGCTGATGACCATGATGACGAGCCCTTAACCATTCAGTCCCGTCAGGAAGAGACTGTCAGAGATGTTTTACTTAATGCTGACTTAGCATTAGGTGATCAGAATGCCATAAGGTCACTGCTCTGTCAGTATGCTGATGTCTTCTCTGACCAACCTAGACTTGCAAAGGTTGATTGTCACAAGATTGAGTTGACCAGCAATACTCCTGTAAAGGTTAAGCCATATCCGATTCCCATGCGACTACTGGGCGCAGTAGACAACGAAATTGCTGACATGGAGATTGCAGATGTTATTGAAAAGTCCTCATCTCCTTACTGCAGTCCAGTGGTAGTAGTCCGCAAGAAGGATGGTGGAGTCAGGATTTGTGGCGACTATAGGAGGCTAAATGCAATCACCAAAGTGGATACTGAGCCAATGGGTGACCACATTGCCATCTTCTCCAAGCTGGCAGGGTCATGATATTTCACGAAGCTCAATTTGGCGAAGGGATTCTTCCAGATTCCCCTTCACCCCGAGAGCCGTCAGTTCACTGCCTTTGCTACTCCTAGGGGGTTTTATCAGTATAAAGTCCTCCCATTTGGACCTACAAATTCCCCAGCAGTATTCAATCGTGCCATGAGACAAGTGCTCCATGGTATCGTAGGAGTATAGATGTTCGTTGATGATGTCCTCGTTCATTCTGCCATGTTGGAGGAGCACCTCAGACTCTTGGAAATTGTCTTCAGTAGACTCCAGAGTTTCAACATGATTGTGAAGCCTAGCAAGTGTAAAATTGCTCACAGTGAGGTGGAGTTCCTTGGACATATTGTTGGTAACAATCGCTGCAGGTGTCAGGGTGACAAGATCAGGAAGGTTAGAGAAGCCCCGAGACCCATGACGAAGAAACAAGTTAAGGGATTCCTTGGCCTAGTGGGGTATTATAGGAGTTTTATCCCCAACTTTGCTCTCATTGCCCAACCGTTGTACGAGGTGGTATGGAAATATGCTCCAAACACCATTGAATGGGGAGAAGTGCAAGAGAGATCTTTTGCCACCCTTAAAAACATGTGCAAGGAGCCTATTTTGCAGGTGCCTGATTCCAACAAACCTTTCATACTGCACACTGATGCTTCACAAGATGGAGTAGGTGCCATATTGATGCAGGAATCGGAAGGTGGAATCTTCCCGGTGGCATACCACAGCCGTGAGCTAAAACCCGCTGAGAGGAATTACACTATTGTTGAGAAGGAAATCTTGGCCGTGGTTGATGGTGTTAAAAAGTATTACTATTATTTATATGGAGCACCATTCACTCTGGAAATTGATCATATGCCACTCACTAGTCTCAGCACGACTAAGACGGCTAATGCAAGATTGACACGCTGGACATTGTATTTACAGCAGTTTAACCTTGTTGTGGGATACATCAAGGGAAGTGATAACGTAGGTGCAGACCTGATGTCTCGCCTGCTAACTGTTGACTAACACGGGCAACTGCTGTTTGCTGGGTTCCGTAAGATAGGTGTCCTAAGAGATATGAGTAATCCAAGGACCAGCCTGGTTCTCAGATAAAAGTGTACCAGTAGTTGCTGACGTCTCGCCCGTTGGTCCCACAGGACATGTTACTTCCAGGACCTGTATATACATGTATACCATAAGTTAAGGGGGAAGTTTGAGAACCCCGCAGAGACAGTCCGAGGCTGTGTATGAATTACCTTGTGGAACATCTCGAGCTGTGGGCCTCTCTGAGGATTCCCGGAGAATGCACAATATCCACATGAGTGTTCACACTCATGGTGGGTGTTAAAACATGACCTGCCAGAGATTGCGTAGCGATTCACAGCTTCCTGTCGTTAATTGTATCGGGTTTAACCAGTAAACTGGGTCCCAAGTGAATTGCACCATTTGATGTCCTGCAGAAACGCCCAGTTTTTTCGCTCTTGACCACGTTCCCTGGTTAATTTAGCGAATTGCAGCGTTTGATGTCCTGCAGAAATGCCCAGTCTTTTCACTAATTAAGTTTAGGGTTTAACCGGTAAACTGGGTCAGCGTTTGATGTCCTGCAGAGACGCATTGACTACATTTCCTGGTTAATAATGTAAATACTGTACTTTTTGTAATATAAGTACTGATTGCTAGGCAGAGAGAGAGAAATGACACTTTTCATGCTCCACCTTGATTGCTTTCGCAGGTGCAGCTGGCGGGTGGAGCATTGCTGTGCAGAACAGCTGATCGTCCCTGACACATGCTGCCACCTCTTCTCTTCTGCCTCGTCGTCATCATTTACTATTGACTTGCATTATGTAATTTTACAAGTAGGCAGTTACACCAAAACTGTCACACCTACACCATGTATTACATACGTCACACTACATAACAAATAAGTTGTTAATGTAAATGTAGCGAACTTTTCGCTCAGTTTGACCTGAGTACAGGATTTTTCACCGTTGTCACAGAGTTTTTCCCTCAAGTTTGTTTTTATTAATGTAAATACAAGTTTTTTTTTCGCTCACTGGCGACTGTGACTTTCTCCTGTAGCAGGATAGCACACACACACCAGAGTGTGAATCTTGTGTGACTGAGCAGGATATATATGTATGTATATTGAAATTTTTTCCTGAGAAAAATTCATTTTGATGGGGTGTAATGTCACGAGTTGGTGCAATCATATATCTAAACAAACTCGTAACATTGAACTTGGTGGGAAACCACGAATTCTAGTGGAATCCCAGTATATATCATTCAGTCAACCGCCATGGATTCACCCGATCGGGAGTGTTTTCAGAACCATTTTTCACTATTTCATAAGTGGTCATCTTTGTGCGCGACATTAGCACCTCCGCTGAGTGATCTGTTATGGGTGTGTGTCGCTCATTCTAGCCGTTAGCAAGTGCCGCTCGACACTCATCTCTCACGATTTGAACTCAGTCAGGATTTGAGTGCCATGGAAGCAGGTTAGCAGCGTGTGTGGCAGCGTCTTTCCTCAGCCGATGTCCAGTTCCCACCGCCGCTGTTGTCCAGTTCCTGAATTCCCACCTAGCGTGATTTGGCAAGAAGCTCAGCGTGTGCAGCGTCCTTGCTCAGCAACGATGCCCAGTCATCCGCTTAGTCCACTCTCTGACCAGTATTTCTTTTTGTTTTCCTAGGTTTAAGAGTTTAGCTTTTGAGTGAGCGAGTGAGTGCGATCTCCTTATTTAAAGTCATTTGAGGTACATGTAACGTAAATTTATTTCATTGTAATCAATAAATTTACAGTTCTTTTCTCTTGAGCTTAATGTAATGTAAATTCGCGTTTTATTTCTCCACAAGTTTATTTCACTTATAGCTCCTAGTTTTGGGGGAGGTGGTGGCTGAATCGGTAGAGAGGCGGCCTGCAGTCCTAATGGACCCAGGATCGAATCCCGGCTGGGGCAGGGAACAGTTTAAGGATTTGAATTCCCTAAAAGGCAGACTTTACTGATCTACCAGATGACTCGCCGACATGTCGTAAAAATACCCCCGCTAATACCAATACACCAGTCCTGTATGAGACAGCCCTAGCATGTATTCAATATGGACGGTGGGTGTTAGCGCCGAAGTGGTGACATGTGGAGGTGTAGGAGGACTACTGGGCCTTGGGATAGGTGACTGCCTCCAAGAATAGGCCCTGAGCCTTTGCCCAGAGTCGGACACGTTAAAAAAAAAAAAAAAAAAAAAAAAAGTTTGCATAAACGCTTTGCATTATTCATAACTGGTACTTAGGCCAATCCTTTTTATTAACTTAAATCCATTGTGCAACCAGGTGTTAATTGCACCAGCAAGAACCTGTTTATCATTAATAGCATTAGTTATTGATAGTCAGGGGTGGAGTCACTTTCTCCAGAGGCCAACAGCATGTGTAAGTAATTAGTTTCTGCTGTGTATTGTTGAGAAAGTTCATAAATTCTCGTCCTTAAAGAATCGCCGAAGCCGGCATAAAGTAATCATTGCTTGATTTTCACAAGTCAATTCTTTGTCCCTTTTCTCAAGTATTATTGAATATTATTCTTTAATGTTGTATACTCTTAAAAACCCCGTGACACTACCAACTGAAACTGAAGCTGTACTTATTTTTCTGTCATTTGTATTGAGATAAATAACAATATATATGTATGTGAAATTATACTGACATAAAGATAGGTAAATAGAAAAATAAAAAGAATATCACGTACTTCTCCAGTGGCTATGATCTTCCTGCAGGACCAGATGGGTTGGGAAGTGAGTTTTGTATTGTGTGTGCGTGTGTGTGAGTTCTACCCAATTGTTCTTACCTAATTGTATCTTTACGAGTCAAGCTCGTACTCTCCCGTGTATTGAACCATTTTCATCATACATATCCTTGAATTTATTAATAGTTTTGGCACACACTACTTCATTCGGTAGTGCATTGCACTGATCAATTGCCCTATTTGGGAAACTGAATTTCCTTACGTCTTTATCACTTCTCTTTTTATGCAGTTTTTTACAATGTCCCCTTACTGATGCTTCACCATATGATATATATTCATTTATGTCTACTTTCTCTTTCCCCGAGATGCACTTATATAACATAATCATGTCTCCCCTTCTCCTTCTCTCCTGAAGCGTTGGTAGATTCAATCTTTCTAGTCATTCTCCATAGCTTAGATCCCTTAAGCTTGGTACCCATCTTGTAGCAGCCCTTTGTATTTTTTCAATCTTATCTATATGTTTTTTGAGATAAGGATACCAGACTACTGATGCATACTCCAGGGTTGGTCTGATGAATATTATTCTTCCTCAGCATATCTTCATTTATACACAGTATGTAAATGTTATTCTCATATTAGCAAGCAATGTATACATGTTTTGTACCTTTTCACTGATGTGTTCATCTGGAGATAGTCTGTTTTTGATAATTACTCCTAGGTCTGATATGTGTAGGGTTGATCTTCCTAACTTACAGTCCCAATCTGGTCTTTTCTTATTTTTACCTAATTTAATTACATGACACTTATCCACATTAAATTCCATTTGCCATTTATTACTCCATTCATGAAGCTTGTTCAATTCCTCTTGCAGCACTTTGCAAGAATGTATGTTAGTAATATTCCTTTGAATTTTTGCATCATCTGCAAACATATTTAGATAGCTTCCATTTCCAATGTTACTGTCTATGTCATTTATGAACACATAATTGGTGCCAGCACTGAGCCATGTGGCACTCCACTGGCCACTTCCCTCCATGATGAGTAATTGCCCCCGTAATACTGTTCTCATATCCCTTTTTCTGAGAAAATCCTGCATCCAACAATACAGATTGCCCTGGATGCCTCCTTGATGGTACAGTTTCCATAAAAGTCTTTGGTGCAGTACTCTGTCAAATGCTTTCTTAAAATCTAAATAGGTACTGTCCACCCATCTTTCTCTTTTCTATAATGTTTCTGTAACTTTGTCATAATAACTCAAAAGATTAGTAACACATGATTTTCCCTTCCTAAAACCGAACTGCCTCTCTGTTATCATACCTTGTGTCACGATTCAGGTCATGTAAATGCTAGGATTATATATTAACGATAATTAGCATGTTCGTGACTCCAGTGTTCTTATAGAAAAGACCCTCCGATATCATGCACATCGTTAATTGGGTACTGAAAGAACACATGTGAAGAATTGATTTATTACAATTAAGAGCATTACCCATATTAATAACATAACCTAAATATCCTTAAGCCCTATAATCCTTAACCTAAACCTTAATACTAAAAATCAGTAACAAAAGAACAGATCTGCACATGACAAGGTACACAATACCTCTGGACTTCAGGGTGCATGTCCGCAGGTGTTTCAATACACCTGCATTACACTGGGTATGGGTGAGGTGGATAGAGGCACGAGTGAAACGAGTGGCTGGAGCACTGATAGCTAAGGCGAGGTATGGTAATGTGAGTGGCCAGATAGCAGACAGCACAACACCACTTCCCACACGCACAGCTCAGGTGAATTAATGGAAGTGGGCTCCATACAAAGCTCCGCAATGGAGAGGGAACAGCTGCCTACCACTCACTGCCAGTGCTGGTCCCCCACTCCCGTGTTCTCCACTCCAGTCCAGTCATCGCCACCCTTCAACTCCCGCCTCATCCAGTCCCGAAGCATCGAAACATTGAGTTGAAATAACATGTATTACAGGCAGCATAGAACATACAAACATTGACTTGACAATACCCCTTTGACAATAGAACTTACATTCATGTTAAGTTCTCACAAAACATTTATAAGCAAAGTGCATATGACATACTGCATTACAAGTACTCTCCTATAGTACATTCCAATTTATGTTCACATTGTATCTCTCTGAAATAGCATCATAGGCCTCAAAATCCACACAACACATACCTACATGATCTAACATGTCAGAATGCTCAGCACGGCTTAAATAATCTGCTCCAATATTCTCAGCTCCCTTGATATACTCTGTGGTATATTCAAATTGTTGCATATAGAGTGCCCACCTCATAATGCGAGGGTTTCGGTTAATTGTAGTTTATTAGGAATGAAATCTCTGTAATAGCCAGAAAGTCCAAGAAATGAGCGAACTTGTTTCTTTGTCTTAGGTGGCAAGGCTTTAGTGATCTTCTGAATCTTGTCACTTTGTGGCTTACAGATTCCTTTTCCAACTATATGTCCAAGAAAGTTTATGTCTGACTGACCAATTTCACATTTAAGTGGATTTATCTTTAGCCCAGCTTCTTTTAGGCGTAACAGAGTCTGTTCAATGTGTCGGAGATGTTCCTTAAAAGAGCATGAGTGAATCAAAATATCATCTACAAATACTTCAACACCTTCTAAGCTTCCCAAAACTTCCCTCATAACTCTGTTAAAAACAGCAGGAGAATTACACAAACCAAATGGTAGAACATTAAAGTGGAATAATCCCTTACTTGTACCAAAAGCAGTGTATATTCTACTATTCACATGCAGAGGATCTGCCAGAATCCCTTTGATAAGTCTATCTTAGAAAAGTATCTAGAGTGGGCTAATTTAACCATTATATCCTCTTGTAAACACATGGGTTCAGCATCAAA
This sequence comes from Coenobita brevimanus, assembly GCF_032717465.1. Taxonomy (NCBI): domain Eukaryota; kingdom Metazoa; phylum Arthropoda; class Malacostraca; order Decapoda; family Coenobitidae; genus Coenobita; species Coenobita brevimanus. The sequence continues at coordinate 12,324,774 of NC_136998.1, forward strand.
CTGAATCACTTTATTCAGCTTTCTGAAATCACCACATATTCTAACACCGCCATTTTTCTTTTTGACTACAACAACTGGACTACTGTATGGAGAATCCGACTTCTCTATAATCCCGGCTCTCTCCATCTGGTCTAGTTCTTCGGCTACAGCACTCTTCAGATTGTGAGGCACATGGTACGGTTTACACCTGATTGGTCTGTGGTCCGTCAGAACTATTTCATGAGGTTTAACATTGGCAAGTCCTGGAGTGTTTGAAAATACATCAGAATAATGATCCAGTAATCCACGTACCTCTTCCTTTTCCGCTAGTGATAAACACTCTGAAAGTGTGACATCAGACCAAACCGTCGAGGATTCTATCTCTGGCAGTAATAACTGCCCAACCTCTTCAGACTCTTGCATTACCACTGCCGCACAATCCTGAAGTTCATTAGCAGCCGAAACATTAACATGGTTAGGAAGACATTCTTCTTCATTATCTTCCTCATACTTCTTTAACATGTTAATATGGAACTTCTTTCTCTCTCCACCAAAGTCTATTACATAATTCAGTGGTGACGAACAATCTAGTACAACATAGGGTCCCTTCCACTGCATAAGTAGCTTATTCCTGTCACTTGGAAGCAATAGCAGTACCCTGTCTCCCACTTTTAACTTTCTGTCAGAAGCCTTCCTATTATAATAGCTTTTGTCCAATTCCTGTGCCTTCATTAATTCTTCTCTAGCTAATCTACACGTTTCCTCCAGTCGCTCAGCTAAATCAATGACATATTTGTAAGTGGTTACACTTTCTGGTGTGGTCACAGTTCCATCCCAGATTTCCCGTAGAACATTCAGTGGACTCCTAACTGTCCGACCATAAACTAAATCAAAAGGAGAAAAATTTGTGCTCGCCTGAGGGGCTTCTCTGTAAGCAAATAAGAGTGGAGCAAGGTACCTTGGCCATTCCTTTGGAGCTTCTTTACACATACGTCTAAGCATATTCTTTAAGGTTCCGTTAAACCTTTCGACCAAACCATTCGACATGGGATGATATGGGGTGGTTTTCAAAGATTTGATAGACAAAAGTTTATTTACTTCAGCCATCATTCCTGACGTGAACTGGCTACCCCTATCTGAAAGTACTTCATTTGGAATGCCTATCCTAGAATAAACATCAATCAGGGCATCCGCTACAGTTGTGGTCTCGATATTTGGTAAAGCTACTGCCTCTGGATATCGTGTGGCAAAATCAACCAACGTAAGAATATATCTTGCACCATTGTATGCCCTGGGTGTTATTGGTCCAATTATATCAACTCCTACTCGTGAAAATGGCACCTCAATCACTGGCATGGGAGTAAGTTTTCCTGGTTTCACACTGCCTTTGTTTACCGTTCTTTGGCATTTGTCGCATGACCTGCACCACCGTGTTACATCAGATACCATTCCTGGCCAGAAGAATGAAGCTTGGATCCTGTCTAATGTTTTCTTTGTCTTCAGGTGTCCACTCATGATGCTCTCATGTCCTAGTTTAAACACTTGCTTACGATGTCCTCGGGGCACTATTAGCTGTTCTTTCACATCACCTCTGAATTCTGTTACTCTGTATAATCTTAGGTTTCTCTCTATAAATTTAGAAGTCCTCCCCTTTGATTGAAATGTTCTTCTTGTAAAAATATGTTTTCTCACAGAATTTAAGGATTTGTCACTCTCCAAAGCCTTTAAGAATTCAGAAGTAGACACAAAATCACACTTATTCACCTTTAATGGTTGTGGGGGTTGCTCACCTCGTCGAGTTTGTCCCCTGGTTACAGCAGAAACACAGCTTTCATCCTTAGTCGGCAGTGAATCTTCATTCGAGGAAGAAACAGGAGATTTTTCACTAGCCTCCGATGTCTTCCCAGTAGTCGCCACAGATCCCGTCGTGCTACCAGTCGCCGAACTTTCTGCCAAACTACTAGTTGCTGTGGGCGAGACCTGTTCTAATGAAGGAGCATAAGTTCCTTTACGAATTCCACCCACAACTAGGTCATACACAGGTGACTGGCATACAGCTGCTTGCACAGTCCCCTTCAACCAGGGAGAGTCGATCCCTACCTTTACCTCTGGCAAGATCACTACTGTTCCAGTGGCCAATTTCAGTCTTAAGGTACGACCCGTATAATGTTCTGGGGTTACTAGCTTCTCTGCCACAAGACATAATGTTGCTCCACTATCAAGCATGACATTCACTGTGTGCCCCTCAACACTACCAGTAGCCAGTGTTAAGCAGTCATCGTTCTTAAGCTTACGTAATTCACTGGAGACAGTACCACATACATTTAAATTACCTTTACCAGATAACTTAGACTTAGCATTATCATTCAAATGACAGTTATTTCTCCTGTGACCTGGTTTTCCACACAACCAACACAAACCTGTTTTCCTTCCCTTTTCGTCCTTCCCAGTAGATGGTCCTGCTTGAGGAGGCTTAATTGTGTCCGTTTTCTCCTCTCCATCTCCTGTTCTCCTGATTGGCTTCATCTTATTCGTGCTGGCAGGGTGTCCGTGGGCATCCATCCATCGATCAGCTTCCACTGCACATTCTTCCAAACTACGGACATGGCGCTCCTTTAAAAAAGTAGTTAGTGGAAGAGGACACAGTTTGATAAATTCCTCCCTCACTATTAAGTTCGTTATTCCTTCAAATGACTGTACACATCCGTCTGCTTCAACCCACTTGATGAAATGTTTTTTCAACCTGCATATTAACTGTTGAGCAGACTCACCTTCCCGAAACTTAGAAGTTCGAAATCTTTTTCTGCATCCCTCCGATGTAACATCGTACCCCTTCAGTAAAGCAGCCTTGAACTTACTAAAATCTGCCACCACATCGTCTGTGAACATATGGTACATCTCAAGTGCACGTCCTGTTAAGAGAGATGCTAAAGCAGTAGGCCAAATAGCATGTGACCATCCAGCACCTTCTGCTACTCGCTCGAAACGAGAAATGAAGGTGTCAATATCATCTTTAGACTCGTCAAAAGCTGGCAGTTTTGGTGGGTGCACCACATTGGTAACTGGCTGAACAGCAGTACCAGCCGCAGCAGCACTGGCAGCGGCAGCAGCTTTAGAAGCTTCAATTTCAGCTTCTAGTTTTAACCTCGACAGTTCCCTCTCGGCAGCCCTTCTTTCCCTTTCGGCTACCTGCATTCTCTGCCACTCCTCTCTAACCCATTTATGCAGTTCTTCACCAGAGTAACCTAACAGTGAGGCCTCATCATGCAGATCTTTGATGCTCTTTTCCTTATTCATGTTTTCAGGAACAAAGGTTCAAGCAATACCTGTATAACGTATGCAAAATATCAGTCGGGTCCCTGTTCGGGCGCCAATTTGTCACGATTCAGGTCATGTAAATGCTAGGATTATATATTAACGATAATTAGCATGTTCGTGACTCCAGTGTTCTTATAGAAAAGACCCTCCGATATCATGCACATCGTTAATTGGGTACTGAAAGAACACATGTGAAGAATTGATTTATTACAATTAAGAGCATTACCCATATTAATAACATAACCTAAATATCCTTAAGCCCTATAATCCTTAACCTAAACCTTAATACTAAAAATCAGTAACAAAAGAACAGATCTGCACATGACAAGGTACACAATACCTCTGGACTTCAGGGTGCATGTCCGCAGGTGTTTCAATACACCTGCATTACACTGGGTATGGGTGAGGTGGATAGAGGCACGAGTGAAACGAGTGGCTGGAGCACTGATAGCTAAGGCGAGGTATGGTAATGTGAGTGGCCAGATAGCAGACAGCACAACACCACTTCCCACACGCACAGCTCAGGTGAATTAATGGAAGTGGGCTCCATACAAAGCTCCGCAATGGAGAGGGAACAGCTGCCTACCACTCACTGCCAGTGCAGTCATCGCCACCCTTCAACTCCCGCCTCATCCAGTCCCGAAGCATCGAAACATTGAGTTGAAATAACATGTATTAGAGGCAGCATAGAACATACAAACATTGACTTGACACCTTGTTCTTCTAGATGTTTTACCCAAACTTCCCTTATCAACTTTTCTAGTATCTTACTTACAACACTGGTCAGTGATACTGGTCGGTAGTTGAGTGGATCCTGTCTATTCCCTTTCTTGAACAGGGGAACAATGTTTGCTTTCTTCCAAATATCATGTAGTTTACCTTGACCTAAGGATTCCTTAACCCGCCCAATCCCGACGTTTTCTGAGCTTTGGTCCGCCCCAATCCCGGCTTTTTTGGACCATTTTTTTTTTTTTTGCTCAAACATTCGTTTTTGATCAGAAACCAGGGAAAATCACAAAGAAAGGTGTCCCTTGGGTCCAGAAATGGCTTACCTGGAGCAGGTAAGTTTAACAGGTACTGCCATGCTCTATGAGTAGTCTTTTCGCCGTGCGTTTTCTATGGTGGCACGGGTACTCTGAACTGATGCAGTATACGTTTATTATCATGTATTCATATGTCGGAAATACGTATACCAGAAGTATATTGGGTTTTATACAGAAAAAAAAGAAATAAGGTATGTACCATTGTGAGACCCTAGCAAAATCGGTCGATTATGTCACCGATGGATAACAAACATCATTATTTCATCAGCTATTGTATTTTTTCATGTTTCATATTACTTCCACAATAACATCATACCATTTTCAACTTTACATAATTGTTTGTACATATTTTGAGGCATTATGACAAGAATTAGCATAAAAGTAGCGCTTATTTACCAAGTGAGATCATTTTATTTCATGCTTTTTTCGGCTCAGATTCTATTTTTTCACCTTTTAGATTACTTATAATATATATCCCACTTACATGTTATACAATTAGTTTTATAGATGTACTTGCTTTACGAAAAGAATTAGCATAAGAATAGCGCTTATTTACCAAGTGACAACTTGGTCTTTCATGCTTTTTTTCAACTCAGATTCTATTTTTTCATCTTTTTGATTACTTATAACATAACATATTACCCATTTACATGTTAGACAATTGTTTTTACAGAGGTACATTCTTTATGAAAAGAATTAGCATAGAAGTAGCGCTAATTTATGTAGGTAAATCATGTCATGTCATTATTATTTCACCTCTGAATTTATTTTCTCCCCCTTTATAGTACATTTCACATTACATTCTGGCCTTTTCCATATTAGACATTTGCTTTCACAGTAGTACACGATTTACAGTAAGCCTTATCCTAATATATATATATAGAGAGAGAGAGAGAGAGAGAGAGAGAGAGTGAGGTGGGATGGTGGTACACTGGGAGACAGCTTATCCCATAATTGGTGGCTAAATTTAGAGCCCTTGGGGAATTTCCCAGTCCTCTTACACCGTGAACAGAATTACTGACTGTATGTTCTATGACTTTCAACTTAGACTATTTTTCAACTTACATGCTAACTTTACAGTAACTATACCTTTCATGCTTTTTTCAACTCAGATTCTATTTTTTCACCTTTGTGATAACTTATAACATATAACCCATTTACATGTTAGACAATTGCTTTTACAGATGTACATGCTTTATGAAAAGAATTAGCATAGAAGTAGCGCTAATTTACGTAGGTAAATCATGTCATGTCATTATTTTTTCACCTCTGAATTTATTTTCTCCCCCATTATAGTACTTCTCACATTACATTCTGGCCTTTTCCATGTTAGACATTTGCATTCACAGTAGTACACGATTTACAGTAAGCCTTATCCTTATATATATATATATATATATATATATATATATATATATATATATATATATATATATATATATATATACAGAGAGAGAGAGTGTTGCCTCCCCCACACCACTCTCGCTTTCACAAATCTGTCTGCGCTCTCCCGCCCCAACACTTTCACTTTCTGCTGCCCTAACCATCCCCACACCACTACTTCCTGCCACAGAAAGAACACATAGAAGGAACATACCTGTGGAACAGTCGCGATGTGACGTCTGTCCCAGTCCCACGTGGCGATATCTTTTCCTTCCCCAGCCAGGAAAATACGCCACCATGTACAGCTTCCTCGTCCTCGTCCTCATCTGATGGTATGTGTTGCTGCCTAGATGCAGCACGTGGTGCAGGCTGGCCGTCCCCTGCCCTCCTATATGTTATATATTTGACCTTCCTTGGGGAAGGGACCTCCTCATCACTGCTGGTGGTAACCTCCTCAGGCTGCATGTAATCGACATCGAGAGTGTCGTCGTCCAGTGGGGAATCACTATCCCCTGTAAAGGTATCCAGGGCGACTTGTATCTCCTCGTCTGACAGCCCATGACACGCCATGTCTGACCTGGGTGACTGCTGACAGGTAAGTGGAGGATCACAGGGTCAGGTGGGGTTAATCTGGGTCTAGTGGATTATCCGCCTGGGGGCGAGTAGGTGTGGCTTGCATAGGCAGGCGAAACAAAAATCAGGCGCGAATTTTGAAAAATGTGAAAATTATGCAACTTGCAATGTTGCCGCGTTAATTCACGTCGCCGGGACATGACTGTACATCATGTGCGGACGTTAATTCACGTCGCCGGGACGGCACGGGTTAAATATTAAATACAATGGTCCTCATAGCTCTTCTGCACATTCATGCGACGCCCAACCTGAAATTCTATCGGGACCATTTTTTTCCTTGGTCGAATTTACGTAACTCCACCTGTACTTCTTTTTCTGATATTTGCATATCTGGTAATACATGTGGGCATGCATATTCCATATCATCTCTCAAAATTTCTTTCTTTTGTAAAACTGATTGAAAGTTTTTATTTAGTGTGTGTGTGTGTGTGTGTGTGTGTGTGTGTGTGTGTGTGTGTGTGTGTGTGTGTAATCCACTAGTGAAGGTATTGCTTGGTATGGTACCATGCAAAGCAGCACATCACATACAGGACGCATGTTCCTTGTGTCCTTCACCCCCGACTTGAAGCACAAGTCTCACCTGATCCTCTTCTTGTTGGGGATCCTTGCCCAGTGGTGACCCAGAGTGCAATCCAACCTTATGTCGTCGTCGATGACCCGGCGACACTTGCTTGGATGCCCTTGTGCTCTGTGGTCCCGTCGTGCGGGAGCTGCAGGCCCAGGCATGGGTTCTCCCAACGGACCAGCCACTGGAGGTTGTGGCAGTGCTGTCATCCCTGATGGGCCTCCCGCAGGCGGTGCTGGTGGTGACGATGGCACCTGTAATGGTCCTGCTGCAGGTGGTGCTGGTGTTGGTGATAGGGCCTGTGGTGGTTGTCCTGCAGGCTGTGCTGGTGCTGGTTGTGGGTGGGCCCATCCAGGCGCTGATGCCTGTGTCTTCTGGGTGCCAGGTGTTGCTGGTGCTGGCTGTCGGGTAGGTAGGTCTGGGGCTTGGTGAAGTACGTGTCCAGATGCAGGCCAGTCCTCTTCATGGAAATGCAGAAGATCGTATATGATCTCCACTAATTCAAGGCGAGTTACTGTCCTGCATCTGTACTTTTTTGTACAAGGCAAATTCATTGAAGATTGCCATGTGGACAAAGTAGAAGGTGATCTTCGTCCACTTGATAGTTCGCCGTTGGATGGGATAGTTTTTGACCATCTGTTCAAAGTGATTCACCCCACCCAGGTACCTGTTGCAGTTATCCACAACGACAGTCTTGTTAACTACCTTCTCCACATAGGTTGTTCGCTCACCATTATCCTGCACCTTCCCTTGAACCCTCTTCAGAATGGTGTCTGTGGTGTGGAAAGTGGACACCATGTTCATAATGCACTTGTCCTTCCACAGCAGGACTAGCACATTGTCCTTGTGCCTGTACGCCATGCCCCCCTTGAGCAGGCTCTTTGCCCTGGCGATGGCCTGCAGCTGGCGTGGTGCTCCTCTAGGCAACCGTAGGGTCCCACACACGTAAAGGCCTGCAGTGAAGAGTCATTTGCACAGGCTACAGAATTGTAGTAGTTGTCCACGAACAACTTACGGCTCTGGTCCTTCAACAGTTCCACAAAGCCCCTCATGGTGTTGTCGAGGGCCCTCTGCACCCTCGCATAGACCACAAGGTTCCAGATGTAGCCCGAGGAGGACTCGGCCAACATTTATAACTTGATGAAGTACTTGGTGGGCTTCTGGGGGTTGTAGACATGGAAGGACAGCCAGCCCTTCCACCCCAGAAAGCCCTCACCCAGGCTGAGCTGCTCTTCATGTTGGTATGCTGACTGGAACTGCTGATGGAGGTACTCCATGACCGTGCAAATTCGGATGAGCCGATGTTGGTTGTCCTGAGGTATGGTGAGCAGTTGAAGGTGTGGAAGTGCTTCATGATGGCGGTGAAGTGTCTTCCACTCATCGCCTGCTGGACTCTAGGGTAGCTGTGCAGCTCGAAGCTCCTCCAATAGTGCCTGATGGTCTGTATGTGCACGACCCTCGTGAAAAGGTATAACCCCAGGAACTTGGCCATCTCCTCTTCATTGCAGGAGAACCAGGCATGCAGCCGAGTCCCCATGAATGTTGCGTACCAGTTTGTTTCCATGGTGGGATATGACAACAACTCCCACGTGAAAAAGAGCTGCAGGGGAGTTGTTGGAATATCCAGCTGGATCCCTGGGGAGCCAGTTAACAGCCCGTGGTTCGGTGTGAACGGGCCACTGCTCCACCCAGGATCTTCTTCAGTGGCGGTGGCAGCGGATCAACCTGTCGACATTCTTCGGCCTGCCCTCTGACCCCTTGGATGTCCCCTGTGTCCAGGCAGCAGACCACGGTGCCCTTATCTAGGAGGGGACGCCTCGGATGAGGACAAGGACGAGAAAGAGGGCTCTGAGGACACCAGTCTCCTCGGCCTGGTTGGTGAGGATGTCACCGTAGCATCCTACATGGAAGACGCGGGTGGAGGGGCCATCATAACAAACGTTGGCCTGGCTTCCAGTGACACTGGCTCGCCAAAGGGGGCAGAAGGGCCTGGAGATTGGGAGCCGACAAAGAGAGTGGTGGGACCGGCAGGTCCTGGAGGTGGCGAGTGTTCTCCGGTGGGGGCAGCTGATGATTGTGGTGTCCTTTCCTGTGATGGAAGGTGGCGGGGCAGCTTGCCTTGCTGACCAAATGGTGTCAGGTCCACCTCCTCCACCCCAGAATGGTCACTCTCAACATCGCTCTCTGACTCAATCTCGTTGAGGAGCATCTTCCACTGGTGTGGTGCCAACCTGCGTATCATCTCTGCAAGACTTGTGTTGATGCAAGACAACTGGAGAATGGATTGCAGTCAAAGGGAGTGCATACCTCAGGCTAGGTACTTTAGTATGCTGTGCTAGGGGTGTGGGCTGAAATAAAGGAGTTACAATATTTTATTCACAGCCAGCCAAGAAATTTGCTCAACACTGGCACAATGCAAGGATTCATAATATACATGTATGTCCTTGAAAAACATTGTCTCCTACACCTGACTTAGCGCACAGGTAGGGGCCACGAGCACGTGGTTCGCTCTTTCATTTCCTTTTCACATTACACATAACCAAATCTATCATTTTTATGAGATACACAATGCATTTCATCACTAAAATGTAAACTCACAAGTTTCGTAGGCCCTTACCTGTGTGCTAAGGTGTAGCAGATGGTGTTTCCCTTATGAGAACACGTGCAGTCGTTACACTTTTATTTCACATTACACATAACTAACTCTATCATTGTATGAGAATTACAGTATATTTCATCAATAAAATGTAAATTCACGTGTTCCTAACCTCGCATTGCATGTCGCTACCATTGTGCTAACTCAGGTGTATGAGAATCCCTCCTCCTTACGAGCACGTGGGCCAATCTTTCACTGTCATTTCACATAAAACATAACCAAATCTATCAATATGTGAGATACACGGTATATTTCACAATAAAATGTAAATGCACCTGTTCCATACCTCATGTTGCATTTCACTACCTTTGTGCTAACTCAGGTGTACAAGACACAGTCTTCCTTACGAGCACATGGGTCAGTCTTTCACTGTCTTTTCACATAAAACATAACCAAATCTATCAGTATATGAGATGTACAGTATATTTCCCTAATAAAATGTAAATGGACGTGTTCTGTACCTAGTGTTGCATTTTGCTACCTTTCTGCTAATTTAGGTGTACGACGCGCTCTTCCTTACAAGCACATGGGTCAGCCTTTCACTGTCTTTTCACATAAAACATAACCAAATCTATCAGTATATGAGATGTACAGTATATTTCCCTAATAAAATGTAAATGGACGTGTTCTGTACCTAGTGTTGCATTTTGCTACCTTTCTGCTAATTTAGGTGTACGACGCGCTCTTCCTTACGAGCACATGGGTCAGTCTTTCACTGTCTTTTCACATAAAGCATAACCAAATCTGCCAATATATGAGATACATTGTATAATTCCCTGATGAAATGTAAATGTATGTGTTCTGTACCTCACATTGCATTTCTCTACCTTTATGCTAACTCAGGTGTACAATGCGCGCTCTTCCTTACGAGCACGTGGGTCAGTCTTTCACGTTATTTTCACATAAAACATAACCAAATCTATCACTTTATGAGATACACAGTATATTTTACCAAAACAAGTACATGCACGTCTTCCGTAGGTCAATTAAGTGGCTCCTATCTGGGCGGTAAGGTGTACCAGACGATGATTTTCAGACGATCACGTGGGTCACTCACTTTTTCACATTACATATAACCAAAGCTATCACTTTATGAGATACACAGTATATTACACCATCTAAAATTACATATCTCTCGTTGCATACCTTTGTGCTAACTCAGGTGTACAAGACCTTCTCTTTCTTACAAGCATGTGCGTGAGTCTTTCATACTATTTTCACATAAAACATAACCAAATCTATCACTTTATGAGATACACAGTATATTTCACCACAACAAGTACATGCGCATCTTCTGTAGGTCAATTATGTGACTCTTACCTGTGCTCTAAGGTGTAGCAGATGATGTTTCCCTTATCAGAAGATGCTGCATTTCACAATACACATAACCAAATCCAATATTTTATGAGAAATACGGTATATTTCACCACAACAGTACGTGAACGTGCTCTATATGTTACATTTGCAATACCTAGGGTATCGCAGACGATATTTTCTGACGAGCACTTGGTGCAGTGCTTATGTTCATTCACACAAGCATATGATAAACATATCACTATAACACACTCATGCTTTAGTTCACACAAAAAACATACGGAATAAATATAACAATTGATAAAATGAAGTATCCCTATAAAAACCTCCTTTATTTATTCCCTCCTGACAATGGCGTGTCATGGCTGTAAAGCGTACGTGACTCATACCCTAGCCAATATTTTATCGTGTACACTTGTTGCACCATACTTCTATCTGTTGCACAATAACACTATCCACCATATTTCAGCATAAAGCAAGGATTTCATCAACACCTTGGCAAAAATTCTGTTCAAGACAACGCCATGCCGTAAGGCGGTTTCCCGCCTCCCCCTGCTAATTGTTTCACCATGTCCTTGCTTACTAGCTATTGCAAACTATATAGACCTAATTCACTGTCACCATTGTTCAATGGTTGAATACTCACACTGGGTGCAGGGTAGAAGGAGTGTAGTTGTTGGGACATGGTGAGAAACAGGGTAGGCCTAGCACAATCTGGGTTGGGTCAATGGCTGATAACGCCCAGGAATGATTTACAAAAACCTAATTCCCTATTCCAAACTCCAAATCCAATCGCAATAGTGCCCAAAAAGTAAACACAAGCACTATTGGTATAGTGGAATATGACGCGCGCCCAGGACGGGGGTAAATAGAGTAAGATTTAAAGGTCCTACCTCGCACTACCTTCTCCCTCGACCGCCAATATGGTACTAATCAACCTGTCCAGGCTGCCGTGAGTCTGGGGCCCCACAGTTGCCAACTCCTTACTTTTGACGAGCAGCACGGAAAGTATGACACGTCCAAAAATACCAATCGGCCGAAAACTTTTTCTCTGAAGAAGTTTTTTATGCTTTATGGACGACAAACACGTCAACGAGTATGGGCCACCCCCATACCGAAAAGATGACAGACACATCAACACGGGCGAAGGGGTTAACTCAGTCATTTGGGACGAATGAATGGATGCCCATGACTGGCCAACAGAACAGGGTAAAAGTGGAGTGGTAGGGTTGGTGAGAGAGTGGTTGAATAGCAGTCAGTGTGATTATGAACCACCGGTCGAATGCTCATTGCACTGTAGTACCGACTGAGGGATAGAGGTCGGTACCATTCCGTATCCATTGTTCACGGCGCTTCTTGTGCCTTGTTGTATGGCAGTAACTGTCATAGGTACCCTCGTAAAAAAAAAAAAAAAAAATATCTGCACCGTATCAGTGTGAGACATTATGATAAACAGCCTATGATTTACGGGAAATGACACGGATATGTTGATGCTGTGGTTATGACAGAGTTATTAATTGGTATTATCAAACCCCACACTTCATACGGTTGTGCATTGTAATGGGAGATGTGAATTTTTGTGAATTAAACAGGCATGCCAACACTACCGATTGAACCAGAGACGAAGCCTTTAACATCTTATCCGACCTAACGGTGCCGATTTTTTTTTTTTTCATCTAGGATACATTGCAATGTACAATTGTGCTCATAAATAATCACCTATTCTCCAGTACCCCGTGCCTCAGGCTGGCTCCTTTCTGCGCGGCAAGTTACAATGGAGTAAGAAAGGCTGAGAGGGAGGGGCTTTAGAGAGGAGAAGGTAGGTAAGGTGACGAGTGATGGTGCAGGGGTGGAGTGAGGGAGGGGAGGGAAGGTAGGTAGGGGAGGGAGAATGAAATGAGAAGTGCCGATCACATTATTTGTTTATTGTCTGTCACTCAGGGCATGATATAAAAGAGTTAATATACGGTAGATAATGCTGCATTACATCTTGTATAGCAGCATCAGATAACAAGCTTTAGATATGTGGTGATATCAAGGACTGGTTCATGAGAGGAATGTACTGACATGACAGATCAAATGCGCAGCCAGACGTTTCCAGCAGAACACACTATTGCTTTGTCCACCAATTTGTTTAACTAGGTGTTCTTTGTCTGAGGAAAATATCATTCCGAGGTGATGAGAGGGTGTTGGGGTTTTTGGATGGCCATGCAAACCTATACCGGCATGGAGTCCAGGCAACGCCGTTCGGTGCAACGAGGCCACATTATTGGTATGTATGAGGACAGCCACAACATAGCCGACATTGTGAGAGACCTTTGGTTGACCAGGCAAACAGTTAAGCGCTGGATAACCCGCTTAGGAAGAGTCTGGTAATTTGGAAGACCAGCGGTGGTAAGATATCACGTAATTATATCGGTGTTTTTTGACATATTGAATCAGACTTACGGTATGTAGTATACTGTTATTATTTGGTTTATCTCTCCCTCCAGCTGTTTATTTTTTAATGTAATTTGTTTGTTTTACATATTAATTCATTTACATGTTTGTGCATTTGTTTTTGTTATCTACTGTGCTTCTCTTTCAGTTTAGCTACGACTTTATGTTTCGTGAAATCTTTTTATTTATTTTCATCTCTGTGTATTTTACTGTTCCCTTAAGTATTTGATAAATTTATTTCTTAACATACTTACTTATTCACTGCTATTGTTTTCTAATTTATCATCATATTTTAGCCCAGGAAGACCAAGACAGACGAGCGAAGAGGATAGTAGAAGTAGACTGTAGCACCAGTCGAGCAGGGCAGTACTCCCAAGGTGGATGGAAAGCTGATGACAGGGAGAGCTGTAGCTCCCGTTTCATCAGCCCTCGGGACTAGTTCCCGACCATCCCCCTTTGCTGAACTTTTTCAGTGTCTCAGTAACACAGAGAGTAGGCCAGCATACTCTCCAATACACGTTTCTCTATCAACACCAAACTACATGCACAGTACACAGTACACTTCCTTTTCTAAAATTCAAAAAGTAAAAGTGGCTGTGAAATACATAGCCTCCGAGTCCCCAGGGGGGGGGGGACCATAAATGCCCCCACCCTTCTTCATCTCTGCAACATTCGTGGCCTTTCCTCCAACTTTCTCCCTGTTGAGCACCACCTCTCCTCCTCTAAACCTCGCCTTCTTTTTCTAACTGAGACTCAGCTGTCTGAGGTAACTGACAGCAAACCCTTTTCTGTATCCTCCTACTTCTCTATACTCATTTCAAAGCCAAAGGTGGTTGGTGTGTACATATATGCAACGACTTATCTTGCTCTCATGTTCCTGAACTTGATTCTTCTGAATTCTCAGAACTCTGGCTATGGCATTTCTGCCATTCTTTGACTAAATATATCTGCACTGTTTACTTATCTCCTAGTTCTACTGACTATTAAAAATTATTCGACTATCTTACTTCTACGATGGAACACATTCTATCCATTTCTCCTTTCTCTGAAATCTCCATTCTAGGAGATTTCAATGTTCACCACCACCTTTGGCTCTCCCCTCCTTTCACTAATCCACGTCGTGAAGAAGCCTACACCTTTTCTATCTAATGACTAGAGCAGCTTGTACAGCATCCTACCCGTATCCCTGACCGCCTTGGAGAGAGCTACAACATACTTGACTTCTTCCTTACAACTAATCCTCCTGCTTACAATGTTAATCTTATCTCTCGGCTGGTCTCCTCTGATCACAACATTATCACCTTAACTTGTCCTACTCCTCCAGTGCGGCCTGTGGACCCTCCAAAGAAACGTCGTCTGTGGCACTTTGGAACTGCAGATTGGGAGGCCCTCAGGCAGTAATTCTTTGATTTTCCCTCGAATGATTGTTGCTTCCATGGCCGGGTGCCATGTGAGTGTGCCTTGTGCATTATGGAGGTTATTCTCTCAGGCATGGAAGCTTACAGTCCTTTCTCATGTCCTTTGACTAATGCAAGAAAGCCTTGGTTTAATCACACTTGTTCTAATGCTGTCCGCAACAAGAAGAGTGCCTATAAAAGGTACCGGAGCCAATATATATATATATATATATACATTCTATCCATTTCTCCTTTCTCTGAAATCTCCATTCTAGGAGATTTCAATGTTCACCACCTCCTTTGGCTCTCCTCTCCTTTCACGGATCCACCTGGTGAACAAGCCTACATCTTTTCTATCCTTAATGACCTAGAGCAGCTTGTACAGCACCCTACCCGTATCCCTGACCACCTTGGAGAGAGCTCCAACATACTTGACCTCTTCCTTACAACTAATCCTTCTGCTTACTCTGTTAATCTTTTCTCTCCGTTGGGCTCCTCCGATCACAACCTTATTACCTTAACCTGTCCTATCACTCCGGTACGGCCTGTGGACCCTCCAAAGAAACGTCGTCTGTGGCACTTTGGAACTGCAGATTGGGAGGCCCTCAGGCAGTAATTCTTTGATTTTCCCTCGAATGATTGTTGCTTCCATGACCGGGTGCCATATGAGTGTGCCTTGTCGTTACGGAGGTTATTCTCTCAGGCATGGTAGCTTACAGTCCTTTCTCATGTCCTTTGACTAATGCAAGAAAGCCTTGGTTTAATCACACTTGTTCTAATGCTGTCTGCAACAAGAAGAGTGCCTATAAAAGGTACCAGAGCCAATATGTATATACAGTGGAACCTCGGTCCTAGAACGTCTCACATGTCGAACAAATCGGACCTCAACCAAAAATTCAAGAAATTCTTGCTCCAGAGGTCGACCAAAATATCGGACCTCGACCAACCTGAACGTAGCCAAACGAAGGGAAGCTGGCCGACCAACAGTTACGCTTTCACCTTTGTTGTTTGTCAACATGGTCGTCATGCTGTGCTTCACGTTTTTCTTGATTCAGTGCAGTATTAGCCCCTAATAATGGCTCCAAAGAAAGCAAGTTCATCCAGAACGGCTACTGACAGTGAAAAGAGGAAAGTAGTGCGGAAAATAATTGAAGAAGTGGAAAAATTATTGCTTATCTTCATCAATGAGAAACAGTTAGCAGGAGACAGTGTCAGTGAGTATATAATTTGTGAAAAGGCAAGAGAAATATACAGTCACCTCATCAAGGAAAGCACTGGTACCAGTGCTGAAACTTAAATAGGTAAGCATCTGGGGTCTTGGAACGGATTAAAATGATTTCCATTATTTCTTATGGGGAAAATTAGTTCGGTCCTCGACCAATTCGGTCCTGGAACAGCCTTCCAGAACGGATTGTGTTCGAGGACCGAGGTTTTATTGTGTATATATATATATATATATATATATATATATATATATATATATATATATATATATATATATATATATATTCTGTCCATTTCTCCTTTCTCTGAAATCTCCATTCTAGGAGATTTCAATGTTCACCACCACTTTTGGCTCTCCTCTCCTTTCACGGATCCACCTGGTGAACAAGCCTACATCTTTTCTATCCTTAATGACCTAGAGCAGCTTGTACAGCACCCTACCCGTATCCCTGACCGCCTTGGAGAGAGCTCCAACATACTTGACCTCTTCCTCACAACTAATCCTTCTGCTTACTCTATTAATCTTTTCTCTCCGTTGGGCTCCTCCGATCACAACCTTATTACCTTAACCTGTCCTATCACTCTGGTATGGCCTGTGGACCCTCCAGGGAAGTCTGTGGCATTTTGGACTGGAAGGCCCTCAGGCAGTACTTCTTTGATTTTCCCTGGAATGATTATTGCTTCCATGGCTGGGAGCCATCTGAGTGTGCCTTGCGCATTACGGAGGTTATTCTCTCGGGTATGGAAGCATACATTCCTTTCTCATATCCTTTGACTAACGCAAGAAAGCCTTGGTTTAATCACGCTTGTTCTAATGCTGTCCGCAACAAGGAGAGGGCCTATAAAAGGTACCAGAGCCAACCCACCCCTGAATCACATCATCTTTATGTTTCTGCCCAGAATCGTGCTAAGTCTGTTCTTCGCTCTACTAAAAATAATTTCATCCATAGTAAATGCTCTCAACTCTCCAACTCGAATTCTTTCCGCTTCTTCTGGCACCTTGCCAAAAATCTTTCTAACAACTTTACCTCATCATCCTTCCCTCCTCTTTTCTACTCTGATGGTTCTGTAGCTATTTCTTCTATTGATAAAGCAGATCTCTTCGCACAGACTTTCTCCTCCAATTCCACCTTAGACGATTCAGGTGCTGTTCCTCCATCACTTCCCCCCTCTGACTTCCTCATGGCTGACTTTAAAATTTCTTCAGTTGATGTAATTTCTGCCATTACTGGCCTCAGTACTAACAAGGCATATGGGCCTGATGGGGTCCCTCCTGTTGTTCTCAAGAACTGTGCTTCTGTGCTTACACCCTGCCTAGGCAAACTCTTTCGCCTTTGTCTGTCAACTTGTACCTTTCCTTCTTGCTGGAAGTTTGCTCTCATTCAGCCAGTCCCAAAGAAGGGCGACCACTTCCAACCCTCCAACTATCGTCCAATTGCTTTAACGTCCTGTATTTCAAAAGTTTTCGAGTCAATTCTCGATAGAAAAATTTTAAGGCATCTTTCCTATCACAACCTTCTCTCCGATCGTCAGTACGGGTTCCGTCAGGGACGCTCCACTGGCGATCTTCTCACCTACCTTTCAGACTCCTGGTCATCCTCCATTCGGGACTTTGGCGAAAGCTTTGCCATTGCACTTGACATCTCAAAGGCTTTCGATCGAGTCTGGCATAAATCTTTAATTTCCAAACTGCCCTCCTACGGTTTCTATCCTTCTATATGTGCCTTCATCGCTAGCTTCCTTTCTGGTCGTTCTATAGCCGCTGTTGTAGACAGCCATCGTTCTTCTCCTAGATCTATCAACAGTGGTGTTCCTCATGGCTCTGTCCTATCACCAACTCTCTTCCTTTTATTCATCAATGATCTTCTAAGCTGTACATCTAACCCTATCCACTCATACGCTGATGACTCCACCCTTCACCTTTCCATTCGGTTCCCGCAACGCCCATCTCAACAGTTACTTCAACAAACAAGGGATGATGCTATGGCACACCTAATGTCTGACTTGGCTCATATCTCTGACTGGGGTACAAATAATATGGTTGTTTTTAAGGCATATAAGACTCAGTTCTTACACCTATCGACTCGACAAAATCTTCCACAGGTATTCCCACTTCTGTTTAATAATATTCAGCTTAAGCCTGCATCATCCTTGAACATGCTTGGGGTTTCATTTACTCGGGACTTATCTTGGAAAGATCATAGTACATCTCTTGTAAAATCTGCTTCCAAGAGACTGGGTGTGCTAAGCCGACTCCACTCTTTCTTTACCCCAGCACAATTTTTGATTCTATACGGGGATTTTATCCGCCCCTGTGTGGAGTACAACTCTCTTGTGTGGGGAGGCTCTCCACATACAGCTCTTCTCAATAGGGTGGAGTCAAAGGCTTTTCGTCTCATTAACTCTCCTCCTCTTACCGACTCCCTTCAACCTCTGTCTCTTCGCCGCACTGTTGCATCTTTATCTCTTTTCTGTCGCTACTTTAATGGTCACTGCTCCTCTGAACTGTCTGCTTGCATTCCTCCACCTCTACGACGGGCGCGTGGCACCCATCTGGCAGCAAACTCTCATCCCTTTTCTGTCCAACTCTCGAATGCAAGAGTTAACCGTTACTCACATTCTTTCATTTATGCAACAGGTCAGCTCTGGAACTGTCTCCCTCTGTCTGTATTTCCTGCTGCCTATGATCTCCAGTCTTTCAAACGCAGTGTGTCCAGGCATTTCAAAATGATCGGATCTTGAATTTGGCTCTCTATTGTATTTTGTTTTTCTCTTGGAGGGAACTGTTACTATGGGCTCATGGCCTTTGGTTCCTTCTTCCTCGCATATATATATATATATATATATATATATATATATATATATATATATATATATATATATATATATATATATATATATATATATATTAAGAACTGAGGTGCCCGTGGGGAGTCTTATACTATAAAGCCAGCCAAGGAGAATCAAGATGATTCTCCAATTCATATTTATTCCATGTGACTAGTTTCAGGAAGCATATCCCGTCTTCAGACCTAAAAACATTTAAAACGCATATGGCAAATTAGATGAAATGTTAAAATATTTCCATTAGAAAAAAAAAAAGTTACCAAAAAGAGCATGTGGCAATGACTGATTACTATGAGTAAAACGAAAATGTAAAACTATTTTTAAAATATAACAAACTCGAGAAATAAATGTAAGAGTGTTAACTCTGTTAGTTGCCGGCTAAGACTGATAATCAAGAACACAGGGTTTCTTGAGGAAATGTATCATGAAGCTTTTGAGACATCACTAAACCAGTTTGAAGAAAAAGAACCAAGTAAGAAAGCAATGAACCAAAAATCAAAAGATTGATTCATAACTACAAAATATTATAATCTTAGGGTATAAAACTTTGTTGATGATTCATAGTTATTTAATGAAGGCTTAAGTTTGTCAATGTACAAAGACTCCAAAATTCGCAGCTCCATTCTATCATTACTACTATGTAAAATACTGAAATTATCCATATTACATGTATGGCCCATATCGAAACAGT
The DNA here is from genome assembly GCF_032717465.1 of Coenobita brevimanus. NCBI lineage: Eukaryota > Metazoa > Arthropoda > Malacostraca > Decapoda > Coenobitidae > Coenobita > Coenobita brevimanus. Next base: position 12,344,263 of record NC_136998.1, read on the forward strand.
GGTTCCTAATCTCCGATAAAGTTGGGTTAGACAGTGGCAAAGATGTCCTATGAGAGAAGCCCCTGTGTTGACACACACGAATTTTGAGGTTCCTAATTGAACTCCCAATATATTTAGCTGTATAGCTAGAACAGGCATATAAATATACGATGTTTGAGCAAAGTGCCTTTGGGATATTGTCTTTACATCGACAAAATGAACCTACAGTAAAAGGATTTACAAATATAAATCTAAATGTGATTTGAGGATAGGCACCCTTGAGTATTTTCAAAAGCTGGTTCCTCATATTATAACTGACATGACCATAAGAGGGAAACCTAATATATGTCCTTAGCTGCAGTTGCTGCTTTCTTGGAACCACATAATATCTGGTTCAAAAAATCTTTTACCATTGTAGGAAACAACATAGTAGGGTAATTATTATTGGTGAAGAACTTACTAAGGAAATCAATTTCATCATGAAAAGATGTCCAGTTTAAACTAAGTGCATAGCATCTATGAAGTAAAATCCGTACTGAGTTCATTTTATATATGTTAGGTACAAATGATAAGAGATTCAGACCAAAACCAGTGAATATATATATATATATATATATATATATATATATATATATATATATATATATATATATATATATATATATATATATATATATATATATATATATATATATATATATATATATATATATATAAAGATAAACACCAACACTAATACGAAAACTTAAGTAAAAAAAACAAAGTAAAACACCATGTCAGATAAAAATACAAGTGAAGAATTATTATGATAAGATGAGGAAATAAATCATTCATAGTTAACGTTGGTGGGATGCTACTAAGTACAAGGAAAAAAAATACATGTAATAAGACAATACATAAGTCAAACCTTAAAAACAGAGAAGGGGCGTCGAACAGTCGTGTGTGCCCAGTGTGGGCTGTAGGTGGTGAGTAAGGAGTGATTCAGCCAGAAGGCGTGTTACCTCGTCACGACAGGCGTGAACAACAGAAAAATCAGATTCGCTTATGGGGTGGCTTAAGGCTTCACAGCAATTTCGGATGGCAGAGAAAGGTGGCTTAGCCATAGGTAGACCAGTTCTTGTCGTGACGAGGTAACACACCTTCTGGCTGAATCACTCCTCATTGACCACCTACAGCCCACAATGGGCACACACGACTGTTCGACGCCCCTTCTCTGTTTTTAAGGTTTGACTTATGTATTGTATTATTACATGTATTTTTTTTCCCTTGTACTTGGTAGCATCCCACCAACGTTAACCATGAATGATTTATTTCATCTTATCATAATAATTCTTCACTTGTATTTTATTAGACATGGTGTTTTACTTTGGTTTTTTTACTTAAGTTTTCGTATTATTATCATAGACATGGTGTTTATATTGATTTTATTGTATTTTCTATAGGTTTGAAAATGACAATCGAGTTGTCGAAACGTCACCAATTTATTAAGGAGTGACATTGCAATAAATGTCAGTGGGGTCCACCAGGACCCCACCTGGCCTTTCAAATGATAAACATTACGACAATGTCAATACCAGTAGCAAAGTTTTATGCCTCAATGGCGGTGGCAGAAGGTAACCAAGAAGAAAATTATTCAGATGGTGATTTATCTGTATCCAACTGTGATGATTATGAAGTGCTTGAACGATCAGACAGTGAAATTAGTGTGAGTAGTATTGAGTCTCCTGTGAGTGCTGATGATAATTCTGAAAATGCAAGTGGTGGTAGTAATACAGAAGATGCTCAACAAGATGATAAAACAAGAAGTTGTTGTACCAAATTTGAACATTATGGGGATAGTTTTATTTTATGATCATGCTAATTTACTTTACACATGAACTTGTTATTATTTTGAGAACCTGTTCCAAGAATACTGACAATCAGACATTCAAGTAAGTGTAGAATCAGTACTTCCACACTCAAACTTTATTAAAATTGATAACATAAAAAAAAAAATTGTTAAAATAATAGTAATAAAAAACAAAAACAAAAAGGGACACTTGGTGGATTGGTTCCACGTGCCATGTCCTGGGCAACATATTTACAAAGTTTAGTAGATATAACTTTATGAATGGCAGAAATACACCATTAAGGTTTGGGGTCCGCCGGGACCCCATCGGCCTTCTGTGTAACTTGGTAGCCCCAGGCCCACGAAGGGTTAATACTAACGTGACCAGATTTTTCTGGAGTTAAAAGCAGTACACTGTCTCCCCCCCCCCCACATGCATGTGTGTGTGTGTGTATATATATATATATATATATATATATATATATTCACTTACGTGAGTAACAATAACAGCTCTTGCACTACTCTCACCCTGAGGCTGCTAGTCAAATACTAACGTCTCATGCGAACTCCGAACATTCCATATGGTACAGTGAATGGGCTGACCAAAGTTGCTAGCTAGTCAGTATTACAGATTTTATATTAATAATTCGGTATCTCATTTGGCTAGGTTTATGCATAATTTTTCTAATTCATCCTATTTTCATAAAAGAAGGTCATGCTATATCATATGTAACAGTAATTATCTAAAAACGGGACACTTATGATAATTTGCTCAAAAAGCGGGACATTCTAGTCACAATTCGAAAAGCGGGGCAGACATCCAAAAAGCGGGACTCTGGTCACCTTAGTTAATACAGAATGTAAAAATTCAAAAGAAAAAAAGGTATTTTTTGTAGAATAGATTCAGAAGACACAATAGTGAAAGGGCATATAACAACTATAAACAGGCAAGAAACGATTATACAAGAATAAGGAGGGAAGCCCAAAAACAGTTTGAGGAGGACATTGTAAAAAAACGTAGTGATCAACCGAAGCTATTTTACAGCTACATTCAAAGCAAACCCAAAGTAAAAGATAAAATACAATCCATTACAGATGAGGGGATCACCTACACACAAGAGAAGGATATTTGTGAAGCACTAAATAAGAAATTCCAATCAGTTTTACGGAAGAAAATAATTTTGAGAGGGATTATATAGAACATGCATGCCAACACATACTACCAGATATACAAATATCAGAAAAAGAAATACAGGAGGAGCTAAGTAAATTAGATAAAGGAAAAGCAAATGGTCCTGATGAAATTTCATGTTGGGTGCTACATGAATGTGCAAAGGAGTTAAGTAAACCATTATTATTAATTTTCAAGGAATCCTTGGGACAAGGTGAACTACCTGATATTTGGAAGAAAGCAAACATTGTCCCCTTATTCAAGAAGGAGAATAGACAAAAGCCACTCAACTACCCACCAGTATCACTAACCAGTATTGTAAGCAAGGTATTAGAAAAGCTGATAAGAAAAGTTGGGTAAATCATCTAGAACAAAATATGATAACAGAAAGACAGTTTGGCTTCAGAAAGGGAAAATCATGTGTTACCAGTTTGTTTAGCTACTATGATAGAGTGACAGAAATATTACAGAACAGAGAAGGATGGGTGGACAGTATCTATTTAGATTTCAAGAATGCATTTGACAGAGTACCGCACCAAAGATTTTTATGGAAACTACCATCAAGGAGGAATCCAAGGCAAACTGTATTGTTAGATGCAAGATTTTCTCAAAAAAAGGGAAATGAGAACAGTACTAAGGGGAAACTACTCATCATGAAGAGAAATGATTAGCCGAGTTCCACAGGGCTCAGTGCTGGCACCAATTATGTTTTTAGTGTATATAAATGATATAAACAGTAACATTAGAAATGAAAGCTATCTAAATATGTGTGCTGATGATGAAAAAATACAAAGGAGAATTACTAACACAGACTCATGTAAAGAGCTACAAGGAGAATTAAATAAACTTTATGAATGGAGCAATACATGGCAAATGGAATTCAGTGTGGACAAGTGTCATGTAATCAAGTTTGGTAAAAGTGGAAAAAGACCTGATTGGGATTATAAGTTAGGAAGCAAAACCCTACACATATCAGAAAAAGAGGACCTAGGTGTGATTATCAATAACAGACTATCTCCGGCTGACCACATCAGAGATAAGGTACAGAACATGCATACACTGCTTGCAAATATGAGAATATATAAATGAAGACATGGTAAAACCCTAGAGTATGCATCAGTAGTCTGGAGTCCTCATCTCAAAAAACACATAGATAAGATTGAAAAAGTTCAAAGGGCCGCTACAAGATAGGTACCAAACTTAAGAGATCAAAGCTATGAAGAAAGACTAGAAAAAATGAATCTACCTATACTACAGGAGAGAAGAAAAAGAGGAGACATGATTATTCTATACAAATGCATATTAGGGAAGGAGAAAGT
>NC_136998.1:12353918-12356418 GCF_032717465.1 Coenobita brevimanus
ATGATTTATTTCATCTTATCATAATAATCCTTCACTTGTGTATTTTCTTATTAGACATGGTGTTTTACTTTGGTTTTTTTATTTAAGTTTTCGTATTATTGATTATAGAGAGACATGGTGTTTATATTGATTTTATTGTATTTTCTATAGGTTTGAAATAAGATAATCGAGTTGTCGAAACGCGTGTCACCAATTTATTAAGGAGTGACATTGCAATAAATGTCAGTGGGGTCTGAATTTATGGACCCCACCTGGCTCTTCAAATGATAAAACATTACGAGCAATGTCAATACCAGTAGCAAAGTTTTATGCCTCAATGGCGGTGGCAGAAGGTAACTTCACAAGAAGAAAATTATTCAGATGAAGAGATTTATCTGTATCCAACTGTGATGATTATGGCGTGCTTGAACGAAGGATCAGGACAGAAAAATGAGTGTGAGTAGTATTTGAGTCTCCTGTGAGTGCTGATGATAATTCTGAAAATGCAAGTGGTGGTAGTAATATGAAAGATGCTTCAACAAAGATGATAAAACAAGAAGTTGTTAAAATTCAAATTTAATGTGTAAATAATAGGGATAGTTTTATTTTATGATCATGCTAATTTACTTTACACATGAACTTGTTATTATTTTGAGAACCTGTTCCAAGAATACTAATAATCAGTATTCAAGTAAGTGTAGAATCAGTACTTCCACACTCAAACTTTATTAAAAATTACAACATGTAAAAAATTGGTTAAAATAATAAGTAATAAAAAACACAAAACAAAAAGGGACACTTGGTGGATTGGTTCCACGTGCCATGTCCTGGCATGCCATATTTACAAAGTTTAGTAGATATAACTTTATGAATGGCAGAAATACACTCATTAAGGTTTGGGGTCCGGGCTTTCTGGGACCCCATCGGCCTCTCTGTGTAACTTGGTAGCCCCAGAGCTCCACGTGAAGGGGTTACATTACTAACGTGACCAGATTTTTTCTGGAGTTAAAAGCAGTACACTGTTCTCCCCCTCTCTCCCACATGCATGTGTGTGTGTATATATATATATATATATATATATATATATATATTCACTTCACGTGCAGTAACAATAACAGCTCTTGCACTACTCTCAATCCTCTGAGGCTGCTAGTCAAATACTAACGTCTCATAAAGAACTCCGAACATTCCATATGGTATGTAGTGAATGGGCTGACCAAAGTTGCTAGCTAGTCAGTATTACAGATTTTATATTAATAATTCGGTATCTCATTTGGCTAGGTTTATGCATAATTTTTCTAATTCAACCTATTTTCATAAATGAAGGTCATGCTTTATATCATATGTAAGCAGTAATTCATCCTAAAAACGGGACAATTTTATGAGTAATTTGCTCAAAAGCGGGACATTCTAGTCATACAATTCGGAAAGTGGGCAGACATCCAAAAAGCGGGGACTCTGGTCACCTTAGTTAATACAGAATGTAAAAATTCAAAAGAAAAAAGGTATTTTTTGTAGAATAGATTCTCAGAAGACACAATAGTGAAAGGGGCAATATAACAACTGATAAACAGGCAAGAAACGATTATACAAGAATAAGGAGGGAAGCTCCAAAAACAGTTTGAGGAGGACATTGGTGGTAAAAAAACGTAGTGATCAACCGAAGCTATTTTACAGCTACATTCAAAAAGCAAAACCCAAAGTAAAAGATAAAACACAGATCCATTACAGATGTGGGGACTCACCCACACACAAGAGAAGGATATTTGTGAAGCACTAAATAAGAAATTCCAATCAGTTTTACGGAAGAAATAATTTTGAGAGGGATTATATAGAACATGCATGCCAACACATACTACCAACAGACATATAATATATCAGAAAAAGAAATACAGAGAGGAGCTAAGTAAAATTAGATAGCTAGGAAAAGCAAATGGTCCTGATGAAATTTCTATGTTGGGTGCTGTTACTTTCAGAATGTGCAAAGAGAGTTGAAGCAGAATCCATTGCTATTCATTAATTTTCAAGGAACTTGGGACAAGGTGAACTACCTGATATTTGGAAGAAAGCAAACATTGTCCCCTTATTCACAAACAGATACGAGAAAGCTATTGTATTTTCATCAATTCACTACCCACAGAAACAGTATCACTAATCCGAAAGTATTGTAAAGGTAATAGAAAAGCTGATGGTAAGAAAAATTATGGTGCAGTTACAATCATCTAAAAACAAAATATGATAAATAGAAAGACAGTTTAACAGAAAGGAAACGTTGTGTTACCAAAGGCTTGTTTAGCTACTTTATGAGGAGCAGAAATATTTGTCACAGAAATAGAGAAGGATGGTGGACAAAAGGTAATCTATTCATTAGATTTCTCAGAATGCATTGCTGACAGAAAAGTACTCCACCAAAGATTTTTATGGAAACTACTTCATCAAGGAGAATCCAAGGCAAACTGTATTGAAATAGATGCAAAGATTTTCCTCTAAGGAAAAAGGGTTTGAGAACAGTACTAAGTGT
>NC_136998.1:12361418-12641418 GCF_032717465.1 Coenobita brevimanus
GATTGAGTGTGTTTTGCCTGATTTTGCTTGATATATTATTTTCATCCGCAAAAAATTATTCAGATACTTAACATACTCATAGATTACTCTTACAACACACAGCGTCTTCTTGAAACAGCTTTGATGATGTATAAATTTCTCTCAATACTCAGTGTTGGTTCAGTCCGTTGTTTTGACTGCAATACTTAATATTTTTTCTATTTTCTTAGTCCTTGCTCACACGACAGAGTTCAAGTCAGTGTTGCTCTTCCCGGCGACCGTGCTGACTATTCACAACCCAGAAAAGTTTAGTCAAATGATGGTGAACACCCATCTGGCTTCATTAGTGTTTAGGTAGGTCACTATCATTTCTTTAACCCTTCACTCGCGCGACAACTTTCATTATACTTTTGTCATCTCCTTGCGATAGTATATAGCTGATGAGAGAATTTTCAAACTGGAGTTCTTTATATCTCACGTTCCCCCACAGTACATTATGTTCCCCTTAGCAGAGCAGTCATGTGGAGGTAGTAAGAATAAAACAGTGCAGTATTGTGCATCGCCTAAACCAAGGGGTCAAAGTGTCAACTAGGCATAAGTATTAACCTGGGCGTAAACATTACCTCGATTGGTTAGTTAACCAAGGGTTATTGTAATCTGGTTCGCATTACTGGCAGATTGTCATGCCTCTGGGGAGCTAGGAGACAGTCAGAGCGAATCCTAAGAGTCATACACAATGAAGTCGGATGGCCTCGTTTCAAAACGAGCGAAACATAGTGAAGTCATTCATCCATCTGGCATGGTAACACAAAGGATTCAACAACGAGACGCCATTCATCAATAGTCTGTCAGTCCCAGCAACAGCTGCTAACGGCATCAGTACGATGACTTTTCATTTTTTTGGTACAATCAGATGGTTGGGTCATCTTAGGAGAAATCTAAGGTGGTGAAAAGGATAGAAACAAACTCTTTTCCTCCACTGCTACGAGAGGACTGTCATTAGCTAATTGAAATTATCTTAAACAATAAAGGGATCTTAGGAAATTAACTATGCTACCAGAAAAAAAAAATGCACAGGTGCAAACCACTGCTTGAGGAGTATAAAAAGTGAAGTAAAAGTCCTTTTGTGTTAAAATCAGAGGGATTAGAGTCCATCCTTCCAAGGGCGAACATGATATATCCGGTGTTGGTCTTAGCCACTGCCGATTATAATGAGGCTGTAATGAGGCCACCGCCACAATCATCAGGTCGCGGTTTCTGCTCCCGTATTTTTTTTTTTTTTTTCATTAAAGAGGACATAAGTGGGGTCTTCTGTTACAGAGCCAGTTTAAAATTTTACTCTTTTTCATCTAACTTGTCCAAACATTGCCTTTTCTCCATCTTGAAAACAAGGCTGTAACGAGAGAAAAATCCTAGAATATGATGCTAATAACGACGAAGTGCTGTGCAAAGGACGCAAAGTCGAAATATTGTCTCCTTTTGTTACTGAGCTACTTAAAGTCAACTGTGCCAAGGTAAATCAAAAGTATGGTACTGTTGCATGTTGGCATGATATTTGGTGTTGATGTGGATGTGATAGGAAGCGTTATGAGGAACACACTGAGGTGGTTTGGACATGTGGAGAGGATGGAGGGTGAAAGACTGATGAAGAGAGTGTATGTGAGTGAGGTGGAGGGGGGAAGAGGGAGGGGGAGGCCGAGGATGAGATGGAGGGATGGGGTGGAGAGGTATATGAGAGAGGGGTGTGTGAGTTGGGAGCAGGACAGTGAAATGGCGGGGGACAGGGCGACTTGGAGGCGATTTGTTTGTGGCCACCCCAAACGGGATTGAGGCGTCTGGCAACAGATAGATAGATAGAACAAATAAAATCGAATTTCGAAATTAGGTATGTCTTCTTGTTAACCACATAAAATATGTGATCGGTTTACTGGCATCGAGGATTAAGATTTCACTGTGTTCTTTCCCACAATATAGCTGATACGCTTGAAACAACACAGTAAACCGAAATACGTTAACAGGGCTTCTGGCCTGAAGAGAAGAAAACTTGGTCTTGTTTACACTGCTGCTGATGAGCAAGACACATTTGTAAGAATAATACGGAATGTAAAACAGTACATGTAACGATGAGAAATTGGATTTCCCACCGATGTTGTTCCCCCAATGTAATGATGGTAATTTTATCCCATCATTATTTATCAGGTTTATTCTGTTTAAGTTACTTGTTGATAATACAAAGGGTACTGAACTTAGTCTCCCCTCAATGACTGATAAAGTATTCACCAAAGAAAAAACGAAGGGGGGGGGGGAGTAACTTCGACTTTGAATGATAAAGGTTAATTGCATAAAGGATATTTTTGGTAGCGTTTGTATTTTTAGCCGAGTCGAGAATAAGTTAGTACCACATGTGTTAGTCGTTCCCAAAGCGGAGGAATCTTGAACTGGAAGGGGAGTGAGTCATGCGTGAGAGGACAAAATTCCCTTGGTTGGATATCAAAATTGCATATACTTTACTTTAATAAATCTATACTTGTTAAACAAGACATTTTTTTTTTTTTAATTACATGACCTTTAATAATATGAAAAGAGTTGTAAATTAAGTACTAGTTTGGGCGATAGTAATACAGTAGTTACCAAGCGATACAATGTGATTATATAACAATGACTCTTGAGTTCATCACATTTCTTTCTCGATTATCAGTTATTCTTGGGCTCGTCAATAGCCTCAAGACTGGGACATTCAATGACATGGACTGTCTTTTCGGGCTGGCATAGCCTCGAACCAAAAATATTCACTCATGTACTATTACGTCGGGCCAGTCTAAACTCATCACACAATTCACTAATATTTCATAATCACTCGGGCTTGCTTAGCCTCGAGGAACAATTCGAAATTACATGTCCTTACAACCATTAAATTCACTTTAACACTCCCAATATTTCTAACCTATTAATAAAAGGAGAAAAAAAAAACGGTTGGTGAGTTAAATTCGCTTTTCCGTTACTGATCACATTAACTTTCAAAATTCTGTACATTATCTACTATAAAAAAAAAAAAAGGTTCACCTGATTGATTCATAATTCAATTGCTACTACATTCAGTTATAAATCTATTTGTGGGTAGTGTAAGTGTGTGTGTACAACAAGTCTATGGGCAATATCACATGATGGCCTCGTGCAACCCCAAAGTCACGGTGTCTGTGGACTGAAACAACGTCTGTTACTCGCAACGTCTGGTTAGCCAATGCCTACGATAAGCTTTTAAGAACATTACTTCATATTGTTCACGACAAGCAAGAATTAAAACAAGCAAGGGGGGAGAAAGGAGGAATGTGTACAGCTCACCTGAAACAACATGTTACCAGCAACGTCTGGTTAGCCAATGCGGCTTAGCTGGGCACATAGGGACGCTACTGCTAGTCAAATGAGACTGTGTTTTTGCGATATGGTGGGTTTTAATTCTCTTCACTATTTATATAGTAGAGTACACATGACGTTAGGACTTTTGATTGAATTGGGGAAAATTTGGGATTCATTCCTTACTACAGTTAAATACTGAATTTACCGCCATCCCGCCCTGAGTTTGAGGTAGCTTATGCCATCTAGTGACAGCTAAGGCAAGCGGAACTACTTGATCCTCACAAATTACATTATCTTTGCCTTTTCTGACCATTAATTTCACATATTTGGATTGTAGCAGCTTCATTAGTAAGCATTTCACAACAATGATATGGAAAGAATTGCATACCCATTATTATTCTGTTTAAGGTTTAAACTTGGTGCCCGGCAACGATGCACCACAAGCAAGGGGATGTTGCCCACATCTGTTATTCGTTACCTACCAGATGGGTGAACTCCCATAGCTCAACACTCCCAGTTACACTACCTATGCATAGATACAGAGATATATACATATAAAAATAAAGTTGTCCCTATATCGATCATTAACACATGAACTACTACTTAGAACAGGAGCCATATAGACTAGTATTCAGATTACACTCTATCTAACTTAGAAATTACAGTACCTCTAAACATATACATGAATACTAAATTTGTGGCATTACACAGCTCCCATGCTCGGAAGACAAATTTTACCCAAGTCAATCATCTATGACATATGCATGGATGGAATGTTGTTAGCCCTATAACTGCTATTAACACTTTGAATTGGAACATTTTTTCCCCACAATTGGTGGCACCTGTCGGTCCACATTAAACACCTAATGCATACCTCGGAAGGTTGCTTACTGACTTCATTAGGAGGTATGATCACCCCTTACACTTAATGTGATGAGGGAATTTATGCCCCAGTCAGCCTCAGGTTTTGGAGGATAGCTTGTCGCTCACCAGAGCTTGACAGGGTCTCTCGAGAGTGAGATCACCACGGGGGCGCTTCCTTCCACTCTTCCATTCGCATTTGCATTCACTCGGTTCTTTTGTTTCCAGCATTCCGCCCGCAAGAAGGTGAGGGCTCATTCTGTCCTGAAGACTCCACTACCTCACAAACCGTGCTAACTGTAAGGTGAGGGGATTGATCACTCCCCTCAAAGTAAGGAACTTCCTGGTTCCAACCAGAACATTTTTCTCTCTTTTTTTTCTTTTTACACCCTCTCCTTGGGGATGAGTCCACCCGGAACACAACCTCAGGCAGTTATGTTTCACAACATTCGTCTCCTGCACTTATCTCTACTTTTCTGTTTAACACTCCTCTATGAGCCTCCGAGGGGCATTACTCACTCGCGGTGGTAATCACTCATCTTCGGGCTCTGGGGCAAGCTCCTGTTGCAACGGTTCTAAGAGCCATTCCTCGGTACCGTAATATGGTTTTACCTTTTCAGCAGCCCTTTGTATTCTCTTGCCACTAAATACATTTTCAATGATATAAACACTTCCATCTAGCAACACTTCGATCACTTTATACGGGCCGTCCCATTTGGCATTCAGTTTCCTACAGGTACCCGGCTGTATGGTTTCTTTTTTTGCCCACACCAAGCTATTGACCCCAACCTTCTGCCCTCTCCTCCGCCTGTTGGCCACATCCCGGTATTGCCTGGTCATCTTTTGGTGGGTTCTTTTAATAAGGGTGTGTGCTATCGCTAGGTCGTCCTCCTCTGCGTCCACGGAAGGCAATGAGGTACCAATGAGGTGAGGGGGATGGCGTGAGAAGAAGGCATAATAGGGCTGTTGTCCCGTGCTCGAGTGCACCGCTTGATTTATGACGGTTTGGCATGACTGGAGCAGCTGAGGCCAACGCAAGGGGTGCCAGTTGCAGAGGGATGCTAGGATACTTTTCATAGTCCTATGCATCCTTTCGGTGGTGGAATTTCCCTGGGGATGATAAGGGGTGACGTAGAACAAGTCCACCTGGTTCCTCCGGCAGATCTTCTTGAATTCTCCACTCGTGAACTCTCTGCCTTTGTCCAGGACGATACCTCGTGGTGACCCAAAGTCGGTGAAGTATTGCCCAAGACAGTGTATGATGTGTTGCGTATGTTTGTCTCTGAGTGAGTAATATTTCACAAACCTACTCTAGTGATCTATCACAGTAAGGGCATATTGGTAGCCCTGAGCTCCAGCAACCATATCGGTCAAGTCAATCCCAATACGTTCCAATGGTTTACTTACAGGCGGGAAACCTTTCCAAGGTTGCTGTAACCCAGTTTCACCTTTGAATCTTTGACAAGTGGGACACTGTTTCACATACTCGCATACATCTACTTTTAGATTTGGCCAATAGAATAGCTCTTCTGCCTTTTTGATGGGTTTCTTTTGACCTAGATGTCCTGAGATTTCATGAGCGTGTTTTATAGCTTCTTTTGTTAATGACTTAGGAATCACCAAGCAATATTGGATGCTACCATCATTTGTTTCCTGAGCAAAATATAATAGTTCGTCAATCAACGCAAACTGGCTCAACAAGGCTTTCGGTAGTCTTTTAGTAAGGAGCTTCTCACTCTGCAAGTACTTAGCTAACTCATCCCGGATGGGTTCTTCTCGCTACTTATTTCTCACTTCGTCTCGGCTAAATAAATATCTAGGGTCACATGTTGCTGTGGATGGAAGAATAGATGCAGAAGTGAAGTTTAGAATAAATGAAGTAGGAAAGGTGCTGGGAGGAATGAAAAAAGTGTTTAAATGTCGTTCGCTTAGAATGGATGTAAAGAGAAGGCTGTATGAGGGTGTTGTGGTACCGACTGCATTATATGGGGCTGAAACATGGAATATGGGTGTAGCAGAGAGGAAAAGTTTGAATGTAATGGAGATGAGATGTCTGAGGAGTATGTGTGGAGTGACGCGTATGGATCGGGTGCGAAATGATGAAGTGCGAAGGAGAACTGGAGTTGTTCGGGAGATGGCTGGCAGAGTTGAGCAGAGGGTGTTGCAATGGTTTGGGCATATGGAGAGAATGGATAATGAGCGATTGGTGAAAAAGATAACTAGATCTGATGTGAGAGGTGTAAGGCTGAGAGGAAGACCACGAATAGGATGGATGGACAGTGTGAAGAGAGCGCTGGATGCGAGAGGGATGTCTGTTGAGCAAGGAAGAGTGGCTGTGCGTGACAGAAATAAATGGAGAGAAATTGTGAATGAATAAGTGATGACGCAGCCCTGAGGGGATATTCTCCCGCATTTGGTCTGATCAGCTAGTCAGGTCAGGTGCGGGTAAGGGGATGGGTCTGTTATGATGTGGCAGGGGTAAACCAGTTCTGCTGTCGGGCCCTGCTGCGGATGTCACTGATTGCATTGCCCAGTTGACCCTTGTGCGGTGTGGTGCGGTGAAGATCTGTCCGTTCTCCCCTTTGGGGCTAAGATGCGAATGAATGTGTTTGAATGGATGAGTAAATGGAGAGTGAGTCATCCTGTCTCGGCTACCTCCCTTTCCTTGGGGGAAGCAGCCTAGGTATATAGATAGATAGATAGTCTCGGCTAAATCCAAGCCAGTTGGTTTCTGACTGGTGGAATGTCACTCTGACAGGTCTAGAAAGCTGATCAGTGACTACATTATATTTACCCTTGACATATTGCACGTTGTAGTTGTACTCGCGCATCTCGAGAATCCATCGGTTCATACGTGGGGATTTTGTTTTTCGCTTAAAAATGCTGGTAAGCGGTTGATGGTCTGTCAAGATAGTAAAGTGGGAACCCCACAAGTAATGGTGGAAGTTGCGGCATGTGAGAACGACTGCCAAGGCTTCTTTGTCAGTTGCGGAATATTTTCTCTAGCAGGGATTGAGGTTTTTGGAAAAGTAACCAATAGGTAAGTTGGAGTTGTCTGGTTGTATCTGGCTCAATACGCCACCAACATGGGTGTTGCTCGCGTCGGTGGTTACAATGAATGGTCGAGTCACACAGGCTCTTACCAATACTGGTGCATTCACTAAACGCGACTTCAATTGAACAAATGCGGATTGGCACTCATCTGACCATTCGAACGCTACTTCAGATCTTGTTAAGTTAGTAAGGGGAGCTGCTATTTTCGCGAACGAAGGTACGTGTTTTCGGTAGAACCAGCACATCCCAAGGAATCTCCGGACTTCTTTGACTTTTGTGGGTCTTTTCATTTTGTTGATAGCCTCTATGTTTTTTGGGTCCGGTTTACTCCCAGCCGCTGAGATTTTATGGCCAAGAAAGGTTACTTCTTTTAATCCAAAGGTACATTTGCTTAAATTTAACTTGGCCCCATTCTGTGTCAGTAAAGTGAATAGTTGCTGTAAGCGACTCAACAACATGGGGAAGTCATCAGGCCAAATTATTAAATCGTCCAAATAATTCTTTACCCATCCTTGTTTCAACAATGTAGTAAGAATGTCTTGCATTCGTCGGGAAAATATGGCTGGTGAACATTTTAGTCCAAATGGTAAGCGCCTAAATCTGTAAAGGGTGACTCCATCACTGAATGTGGTTAAATCACGGCTCTCCTCGTCCAACATGATTTGAGAATATGCCTCACCCATATCAAGAGTCACATAGTAATCGTGACCTGCGGCCTGCTCGACTAGTTCTTCTAGTCTGGGCAGTGGATAGATATCCGTGGCTAGAGGTTGATTCACGTGGTGATAATCTTAACACATGTGCTTGCTGCCGTCCAGCTTGTTAACTAATACAATAGGAGATAACCAGGCAGCTGTTGATCTTTCAATAATTTCTCTCTCTTCCATGTCTTGCAACATTTCAGTGACCACCTGTTTAGCTTGTTCAGGATATCGATAGATCTCCACGGCTGGGCTGTGGGTCTGCTACTTTAATGTGAATGGGGGGACCGCTGACGGTTCCTAGTTCTCTTTTTTCCAAAATGAAGAGGGGATCGTGTTGCAGAATTACGTTAGCTAGTTCTTCTTGTTGAGCTAATGCTAAGTGAGGCCATGTCTGTTCGTCAATTAGCTTTCAGAGTCGTTGAACACGAGTTCCGCTTTCGTCAGTTCGATCACTGGTAGGGATCAGGTCATTATGAATTTTGGTAACTGAGCTGACTGTACTTTCAGGAGGGTCATCAGTAATTTCATATGAGCCTAGAATGGTACCTTTCCGAAGCAGTTTATCTTGTTTAGCTCCATTATTGAGGGGTAAATAGACTAAACCCTCTGAATTCACTTGTAATATGTAAGGGTGACTATTATGACTGAAACATGCTTGTGGTTAGAACAGTAAAGTGGTTTTAGGCTCCTCACTGACTGGCACGGCTATGAATCTGGTTTGATATGGGGTGAGCCTCTCTACTGTTTAGAGATTAATCTGTTTCAACTGTTGAAGGTTCCTGACGGCCCTGATAGGTGTGGCCTGGACTCGCTCAGCTTTTCCTTTCCGCCGCGGAACATAGTTTACGACGTACGGGGCTCCTCCCCACATCAGCACTCATTGCGCACCATTCCAGATCAACGGAGATTGTCTGAGGACATCACATCCCAACAACATTTCAGTAGTCAAGTAGGCATTTGGGACGACTGGACACCACTGTTGATGAACTTTCTCGTCTCCCACTCTGATCTCTACTTTGACCATACCCAGGATACGGAGCGGCGCTTCTGTGACTCCCTGTAATCTCGGTGGATATCTCCTCGTGTTTATTTCTGTTCCTAACCGCTTCACGGTGGCCTCTTTGAGTAAGGTGTAACCACTCCCTGTATCAACTACGGCTTCCACTACTTTATTATTCACGCTGACACTTATCGTGGGCGATGTTATGCCTGCAGTTAGTCAAATAGACTGATGGGGGAACTTTGTTTGGTTGGCAGTCTGCCTCGCATTTGGACTGGGTTGGTGAAATCTGTTATTGCTCTGCGTCGCTGCGCTGTGGTTCATGCGACCTGGGCAATCATGACTGCCTCTACGACATCCCAACCTACGGCAATCAAAACAGTGGCCTGGTGGTGGTTTTGCCCAACATTCTTGCAACGTGTGTGAACTCTTCAGACAATGGCTACAGTATTTTCGCCTCGGTGTTACAGGAGTAGATTGTTTTTGGTTGAGTTGTTCTAAATTTGTTTTCAAATCCCATGATTGAGCTTTCAATTCAGTCACTTCCTTGTCTGACTCGGGTTGACGGTTATCATGGGATGGTCTTGGTGGAGTATCCACTACATTTGTATTTGAGGGAACTTCACTTTCATCGTCCCTCTCCGGCATTGCATTAACTCGGGTGGTGTACATCTCCATTTGAGAAGCTGCCTCTCATTTTCGATCCTGTCAATGAATTTACAGAGTGGATATCCGTCATCAAGGTAACCTTCCAATTTTTCCCTGGACTCTAGCGGAAGACCATACCACAATTTCTTCTTAATTCGTTTATCTCGCGAGGGAAACTTTTCTTTTGGAAACTTCGTTTCAAGAGCCGCGTACAAACGCCTGGGTGATTCTTCCCAGTCATAAGTCATACTTTCTAGCTTTTGCCATGCTCGATCTACACTCAATTCAATGGCAAACTCCACGCTCAAGAATTTTTTTAGTTCGGGCCATGACAATGCAAAATGTTTCTTTTGGTAATTATGGATGAAAGTGGCCAGTTCGGAACCCATTCGACTTTTGGCAACTTGGATTCTGATTGCATTACTGGTATCAACTTGCTCAACCGCCTCACAAAACATTTCGAGGCGAGATGTGGCCTCTATCCGTTGAAGCTGATTTAATTCCAAAATTGGAATATCGCGCGGTTTTATGAGAGAGACCCGTGAAGTCATGGTGTGCGAACAAGGGGTCGAGTGTGAAGGCAACGTTCTATTCGCAGTACCGAATTGCTTATCTGCCTCATCTAATTGGATAGTTACATGATCTCTCATTGTTTGGGACGGATGATCAGCTTCCGGCTGCGATTGTCCAAATAATTGTCCATACAGAGACATGGTGACCCTAATTATCTTTTCCACCCTTATTCAGAAAATTAGATTTTGGAATGCTTTCTCTCTTTTGGTGTTTGTAAAAGAATTGTGGATTTTGTTTGTGAACACCTTCATTACCTTTGAGTAGGTCTAGTCACTTACATCGTCTCTGTAGGCCTCAATAATTTTGATAAATTTTGCGTCCACTTGCTCTCTAACTGCGCCTCTCCAGTGTACTCCATCATCTAGATTATTATTATAGTAAGCCCAGTTAAATTGCAGGTGTTGATTAGGCAAGCGTTGGCGAATTTTCTGATTGACAGAGTTCCTTACGGTTTTATAGTCCTCGGATGAAATAGGGGCACTTGCTCCCTGGTACACTCTTGGTTCTAATTGGCAGACAATCACCCTGGCGCGGCATTGTTTCTCTAGCTCCCTGGTAACAGTCTTTATTCTGTGAAAAATTTCTTGAGGGGTAGTATTTTGGTCAATATCATTACTTCCAATCCACAAAAATACAAGGTCACATTCCCACTCCAATGCAGAATTTAATCGGGGGTCCTGAAAGAAATTCCTAACCTTGCCCCCACTTGCCCGAAAGATTCTAATCTCCACGTCCTGAACATAGAGTTGCGGAGGTATTTGGGAGTGACCAACCAATGCTACCCTTAACATTCTCACTCTCTTTGCTAGGTTATCTCTGCAACAGCTATTCTGGTATCACTGCCCATCTTAACTGTTTTCTTGCATTTCTCACCATTATGGGGGGCATTCAGTACCGGTCTAGTAACACACTCCCACCCATGTTATCTCCACCTGTGCAGTACAAGAGTTAAATGATACTCTTGGACCTTTATGCATTTGATTGGACAATTCTGGAACTGTCTTCTTCAAGCTCTATTTTCTTCTGACCATGACATGCACTATTTTAAATTCAGTGTGTTTGGGCATCTCACATTGAAACGATCTTTACATAGTCTCTCAGATTTTCTAGAAAGGTCTGTTTATTGCAGACCGCAAACTATGTTCCTTTCTTCATTGAAAAAAAAGGGATTTCCCAAATACACAAGATGCGATGGATCAATAAACAGGGAAAGGATGGTAATAATGTAGGAAGTGGCAAATACCAATTCACTCACCACTTAAACCCTTGCAACTTACAACAAATATATCCTATGTATATATATATATATATATATATATATATATATATATATATATATATATAGATATATATATATATTTAGAAAGAGAGAGAGAGAGAGAGAGAGAGAGAGAGAGAGAGAGAGAGAGAGAGAGAGAGAGAGGCTATATATATATATACCAAAACGGTGAACAATCCTATTTGTTCTAGTTAAATCTATCTTTCAATTCTAGAAAGACCATGTACCTCTTTTGCTTTTGAAGAGGGATTATAAGAGGTCCGGAACTTTCTATTTCAGCATTCACAGACTAACGCACAGGATTTGTGCGCACTTGTTTGCTATTATCGATGACCTCAAATGACCTCCGACCGGTGACCTCAAATGACCTCGAAGGTCAACCTCACATAGTCTGTGTCCGAACTGGAGGTCATGCCAATCTCCATGCCAAAAAAATGGGCTGCAGAGGTACCCGGCGTTGCCCTGCCAAAAGAGCGAGCACTCTACCGGTGACCTCGAATGACCTCGAAGGTCAACCTCACATAGTCTGTGTCCGAACTGGAGGTCATGCCAATCTCCATGCCAAAAAAATGGGCTGCAGAGGTACCCGGCGTTGCCCTGCCAAAAGGGCGAGCACTCTACCGGTGACCTCGAATGACCCAGATCTGAATTTTGACCCCCTTAAAACCATCCCTGGGTTACCCTGATTCAGAATATATTTGGGTCTAGGGATCTCTGGCCCATGGTTTTGGCGTGACTGAGGGACAAACAAATAAACAAGGAGGCTCGTTTATATAATAGATATACACAGCTATACACATCTGTGTGTATGTGTGTATGTAGGCCTATGTATGTATGTATGCATGTGTGGAGAGAGAGAGAGAGAGAGAGAGAGAGAGAGAGAAAGTTGACAACGTGACCTACATCACTTCCTAAGATCTTCAAAGTGTGTGTAATAATTTGCGTTAATGTATACCGGTAGCTCGTTGTATGACGTAGGGACGTACAGTGTAGCTGTTAGAAATTCCGTTGTGGCTGGAACAAAGTTTTTACAAATTCAGAAGGCACTGGTTTCTTGATTTAAGAACGTAAGAGAAGAGGATAACTGCAGTTGGCCGGTTGGCCATGCTCGGCAGCTTCTAGAAGAGTAGCTGAACTACAAGAATGAGATAAAGATAGCAAAGAAGAAGGCTCTCCCCCGCTCTCCAAACCCTCCAGCCGAAGCCGGCAGGAAATAGAAAGAACACCACACAGTATAGAAAAACTGGCATTGACATTTTATGGGAAAGTGTGAAAGAAGAATAGAGACTACGGTATCGTAGTGCAACCTGAAACGGAAAAAATATGAATTAGTATTGGTTATAAGATTTTTTTTTCTATACCCACCCCTTATATGTTATATGGTATCTAGCCTATGCTTAAAACTTTCAATGGAAGAGGCAATTCCATTCGTCTACTACTCTATTACCAAACCAATTTCTACCTATTTCCTTATTGAAACGGAATTTTTCTAGTTTTAAATCACTCTATCTTGTATGCTTACTTTAAGTCCCTTGCTAATATCTCCCTTATTTATACCCTTCATCCACTTAAATACCTCAATAAAGTCTCCCCTTACTATATGCCTCACTAATGAGTGCAGAAGTAGTCTTCTAAGTCTGTTTTCATTATGACAGGTTCCGAACATCATGTATCATTTTTGTCATTCTTCTCTGTACATTTTCTAACGAGTTTATATCCATTCTATAGTAAGGACACCAAAATTGTACTGTGTAGTCTAAATGTGGCCTTACTAATGCAAGATAAAGTTGCAGATTTACTTTTGATGACCTCTTGCTCACGCTTCTCGAAATAAATCCTAGGACCCTATTTGCTTCATTTCTCGCATTAATACACGGTTGCCTTGGTATGAGGTTGTTACTAACCATAACTCCTAGATCTCTCTCGCATTCTGATTTGCAAATTTCTTTGTTATCCAAGCTGTATTTAATATCTCCAGTGGTCTTGCCTATGTTAAGTACATTACATTTTTCAACGTTAGATTCCATTAACAAAGTTTTAAACTATTTGGAAAATATATCGAGGTCCTTTTGTAATTTATGGCATTCGTCAATTGAGTTAATTATATGCCCTATTTTTGTATAGTCAGCAAATTTGCTGATATTGCTAGTGATTCCTAAGTCTAGATCATTTATATATTTTATAAATAATAAGGGACCGAGTACTGAACCCTGTGGTACACCGCTAGTTACTAATCCCCAATCCGACTTAGTTCCATTTATTAATACTCTCTGCTTTCGTCCGTTCAGCCAGGATTCTATCCATACTAAGATATCGCAGTCTATACCGTGTGCTCGAACATTTCTAACTAATCTTTCGTGTGGGACCCTATTAAAAGCTTTAATAAAGTCCAGATAAATAGCGTCGTAAGCTTTATCGCTATCTACTGCCTCATAGACCTCTGAGAAGAATGGCAACAAGTTTGTAAGGCAGGATCGTCCTTGCCTGAATCCGTGCTGACTTTCATTTATAAGATTAAATGTTTGAAAGTGTTCTCTAATCTTATTAACCAAAATTGACTAACATTTTTCCTACTATTGATGTTAGACTTATCGGACGATAATTCGACGCAGCTGATTTATTACCCGTTTTAAAAATGGGCACTACCTTTGCGGTCTTCCGCACGTCTGGAACTTCTCCTGAAATTAGAGAGTCATTAAATAACGTTAAAAGTGGCTGACATAATTCTTCCTTGGTTTCTTTTTTAATTTGCATATCGTCAGGAAATGGCGATTTTTGATTTAGTCACTTTTGATAAATACTTGCAACCTCGTGTCAGGAGGTGTTACTCCTGCCTGGGGGATAATTGTAATGTATGAAGTGCATTCCAGAAGTTTTGAGATTCTTTTGGGAGAGGCACTTCTAACTGTCCTAGATTATTGTCACTTTAATATATCCTTACTATACATCTAATAAGCTAACATGCCAAATTTTGTTTTTCCGGGTTGAAGGAGACGGCTGTTACAGCACTTTAACCTGTACCATCCCAGGCATTTTTGCAATTTTATACCCACCCAATCCCGGACCAAAAACAGAAAAAAAAATTATCGCATAAAACAATCCAAAAGGACATATAAATCAAGGAAAAGCAAAACAAAAAAAAGTACTCCTTATAGAAGAAATAAATGCAGGATGGCCTTCCATCGTGTTTCTAGCCCAGTGTTCCAAGCCGTGAGCCACGTTTTCCCACCCAGCTGGGTGGGATGAGAAAGAACGGGGGAGGAGAATGGGGGAATCCCCGTTATCAATATCCTTCTCCACTGGCCCATATTCCTCCCCAGAAGAGTCGTCCAGGTCTTCCTCTTCTATAGAATCACTAAATGAAGAGACAGAGGGTCCATGTGACAGAGCCAACCACCTCCTCCAGCCCAATGAGGTGGAAAAATGGCGTGACTTCCGCGACATTCTAATGCTGTGAAGGACAGTGACACACTGATGTTACCCAGCCATGAAGAACCAAACTCAGTGCTACAAGTGCTTGTGCACAATGTTGCCAATACATTAAGCTACTCCTTAGCTAAAAATTAGCTAAACTGAAGCAGTTAAAGACGTGCTATAGTGCTCTAATTATGCTGTCGGCACCATCTCGTCGCTGGGATTACTCGAAACGTTTTGTACCGTCGGCACCATGCCGACGGCGAGATTGTATGGGTTAAACACACCCTACTATACACCGCTTGTCACAGCTGACTAGTTCGCAGAATGCAGTTGGGACATGAAGACAATTTGGAAGCTCGCAATCCGATAAAGTTTTGTGTTAAACTAGGCAAAAATGTTGCAGAAACTTATGAAATGATCCAGACCGCTTATGGATTATCTTGTATGAGCAGAGCATCTGTTTTTCACTGGCACAAGAGGTCCCAGGACAGCCGAGAGGAGGTGAGAGACGATGAGAGGTGCGGGAGGGAGAGGGACATTAGAACACCAGAGTTGGTTGAGGAAATTCGCAATTTTCTGGACGAGGACCGTCGTGTATTTATTCAGACAATAAGTACACAGTTTGGAGTCGGTGTGGCGATTGTACACAGAATTATTGATGAAGATCTGAACATGTGCAAAATTTGTGCAAAGTTTGTTCCCAGAGTGCTCAGTGACGAACAGAAGGGAAGACGTGTTGGTGACAGCAGGGAGATGGTTGAGCTCATTTCCTCGAATCCGAGTGCTCTTGGGACACTGGTGATCTGTAAGGAAAGCTGGATCTACTGTTATGATTCAGAGACCAAGAGACAGAGTTCCCAATGGAAGCATTTTGACTTCCCCAGACCCAAGAAGGCCAGGCAGAGCAAGTCCACTTGGAAGCTCATGATGATCCCCTTCTTCGACAGCAAGGGCAACATCTACGTCCACTGGGTTCCCTCCGGCCAGATGGTCAACAAAGAATAATATGTGGAGGTTTTGAGGGAGTTCAGGAAGAGATTTCGTCACAACAGTCCAGAGCTCTTCAAATCGGGTCGTTGGCACCTGCACCAGGACAATGCACCAGTCCACAATTCCATCCTGGTGACCAACTACTTGACAGAGATGGACGTCAAGACTGTCTCTCACCCTACCTGCAGTCCAGAACTTGCCACCCGCAACTTCTGTTTATTCCCCAAACTGAAGGAGAACCTCAGGGGCAGTCGTTTTGAAGACGCTGAGGAGATGAAGGAGGCTGTGGCAAGGAACCTAGACACCATCACTTTGGAGGACTATGAGGGGGGCCTTCAAGAAGTGGCTGGAGCGCTACAATAAGTGCATTGAAGTTGGAGGGTTCTATTTTGAAGGAGATTAGAGTTTTGTCCTTTTTTTAAATAAATAAATGTCTCTCCTAAAAAAAAGTCTCAAAACTTCTGGAGTGTACCTCGTATATGTCAATGTGTAAACTAGTTGTATGATGCAGTTGTCGGACTACACAGTGTAACTCAAAGGAATCCTGTTGCGGCTAGATCAGAGTATTTGCATGCTCAGTAAAATTTCGGTGGTTCTGAGCTGCTGCCCTGTTCTCAAGCAGTAGCAGACAGAACCTGATTCCACACACACACACACACACACACACACACACACACACACACACACACACACACACACACACACACACACACACACACACACACACGCCTGTATCATTCAGCTCAGTAAATGAAGAAACCACCTCCTATTGTTTTGTTTCAGCCCCATCACCTGCTCCATCTATCTACACGTAGTACATGTGTGTTTGTGTGTGTGTGTGTGTGTGTGTGTGTGTGTGTGTGTGTGTGTGTGTGTGTGTGTGTGTGTGTGTGTGTGTGTGTGTGTGTGTGTGTGTGTGTGTGTGTGTGTGTGTGAGTCGATGGGAGCAAAAAACTAATGGTGGTGAAAAAGGATGAGTACGATTAGCTAGAAATTTGATGAGCGATGGATGTAGGGCAGGAAGTTTACATTGTGACTGTGGGTGAAATGAAGGTTTGTTTCAAAATACCTTCGAGAGAGCGGGGTGTCACAGCGGTTCCTGAAACAATATCTGAGACAAAGAAAATGGGTGCGATGAGCTGCAGTTGTGTAGGGGATGGGGAGGAGGCATGAGGGTATGTCTTATGAAAAAGGGCCCATTAGGACTGAAGGTTTAAGATTTATTTCTAAAAGGTCTTCAAGAAAATCTATTGACCTAAGGCCTTACAACACAGGAAAATACTGTTATACTAAAGGAGCTAATGATGGCATAATGACATGAATGAAGATGCTGCTTTACCTCCATTCGTTGTAATTAAGCAGCCTGTTATTAAAGTCTCTCTAATTTGTTTTTGCTTGCCAAGGGCAAGACTAATGAACAGCCATGACAGTCAGCTTCCTCGAGTAACTATGATTTGTTTCTGTCTGAAAAAACTAGAAGAGTGTTCACTGTTTTTCGCCGGACCCTTCAAAAGGCACGACTAAATTATATAAAGGTACTTGTATCATATATTTTTATGTCATTAATTACTGTAGGTAGGATTTAGTGGAATGAGAAAGGGAAGACGAGGACAGTCAGCATTTCTCCATTCGCCTCTAAAACCGGAGAGAGAGAGAGAGAGAGAGAGAGAGAGAGAGAGAGAGAGAGAGAGAAGGGGGGGGGGTTACCCCATCAAGAAAACAGTTTAAAAGGTCAGTTAGAAAAGTCCTCTCGTAGTGATGGAGCTAAATAAAAATAAAGGGAAGACTTCGCATTGAAGAGATTAGTGTGAATAAATAAATAAATAAATACTACAATTCGACCCCTTCCTTTTGTCATAGGTATGTACTGTACACAGCAAATCACAGGGCATGTTCTTTTTTTTTTTTTTATTGTGCTGTTGGATGACTTGTTTATTTTATTCCTACAAAATTCACTTGTTCATCAGCAGCGACGTAAACACAACCAACCTTTCCCACATCTCTTCAGGACAAAACTCCCACTCAGTGTAATTCACTTTCCTTTTTTTTTTTTTTTTAATCCCTCTCAATATAACTCACTTTCCTTTTTTTTTCTTTTTTTAACCAACCAGTCAGCTATATGGTGGTAAGGAACACAGTGCAATAACGCATTTTTCAACATTGGTAATCCGATAACTTATTTTTAACGTCGCGATAAACAAGAAGACAAATGTGGTTTCGAAACCCGGCTCATTTATTAACTAACACGTAACATGTTAACGTATTATAGAACAATATTTTCACCATATCTTGGCCCTGGTGAATTCACGCACCTCAGTGGCAGAAAAAGAGAATATTACTGCATCCTCTCCACAGCACATCTTCGTGATCAGGATCATCTTCTAGTAGTATACTCTTGTTACAACTTAGCATTTATGATGGGGATATGGCAATGATTGGCTGTTATAATAAAAAAAAATATATATATTTTAAGCGTGTAATAAAGGACTCCAGTTATGGCGTGTTTATTGAAAAAAAAAAAAAAAAAAAAAACTTACGGAAGCAAAAACCGCGACCTGGTGACGGTGGCCGAGGCCTCATTACGGCCTCACTATTGCCTGTAGTGGTTAAGCCCAGTACCAGCAATACCGTGTTCTCTCCTGCAAGGGTGAACTCTGAACCTCTGACTCAGTTTAACACAAAAGGGCTTTTGTTTCACCTTGTATTATCCTCAACTAGTGGTTTGCGGTTGTGCATTTTTCCTGGTATGCATATTTATCACTTTTAGATCCCTTTACTGTTTAAAACTGACTAATACAATATTATTTCAAACAGCAAATGATTTATTTCTTGTGGCAAAAAAGGTAAGAGTTTGTTTCTATCTACTGCACTACATTACATCTCTCCTAAGATGCCCACAAACATCTGGTGGTACAAAAATAAAATATAAAAGACACCATCGTACTAAAGGCGTTACCAGTTGTGATTGGAACTAACGGAATATTGACGAATGACCTACTGTGGTTACTACCTTTCTCTTTCCCTGCCATATGGATGAATGACTTCGCTATGTTTCGCTATTTTTTGGAACGAGACTCTGCCTGGCTACCATGCGTATTTTTTTTTTAATGCAAGGAAGAAGGAACCAAAGGCCTTCCAAGAGAAAAACAAAATACAAGAAAGAGCCAAATTCAAGATTCGATCATTTTGAGATGCCTGGACACACTGCGTTCCCGCTAAATCTCACCCTGACTATCACCTTGTTCCCCAGAGGCATGGCAATCTGCAAGTCCGCCTTGATAGACCAACCTGCCGTGGTAATTTTGATGTCTGTGATAGTATTTATATCTGGCTGATGCTTCCTTAACTCATTGATGCATGTGCCACAAGTACTTTGATGCAATATTCCTATTACCTCCACATGATTGCATTCCGTTTGTGGGAAGCCTAATAAATCGAAGGGGAACGTGAAGGATAATCTACTCCAGTTCGAGAAGTCTCTCATCAGCTATATAAAACCGAGTGGAGGTGACAATAGTATAATGAAATTTTGTCATGCGAGGGAAAGGTTAAAGAAATTATCTTAACCTACCTGGACAAGAACGATGCCATATGGTTTTCACCATTACAAGATCGAACTTGTATACATTTTGATCAGCCAACGTGTCCACTGGGGAGAATATCACAAACTGGCTTGAACTCTGTTTGATTCATAAAAAAGGTATCATTATGAAATCAACATACAGAACCATCACTGAATACTGGGAATCGTTTTCTGATCATCAGAAACTACCGTACTTTAAGAAGAAACTGTGTGCTACAGGAGTAATCGATGAGTGCATGAAAAAATATAAATACTTTATTGTGTTGTAAAATATTACAAGGAGTGACAGACAAAAGAAAACGAGGAAGGTTTACTGAATCATAGGATTTCTTGCAGGGAATGAGTCATTGCATTCTTATTTAATTCATCAGAGTCCTACGAAATGAAGCACAATATCTGATGATACAATGCTAAGCATTAAGAAAACCATTTGGAACATTATACCGAGCAGTGCACGTACATTTCTTCTGAAATACCACTAAACAATTCAGTTAATGGGGGACAACGAGTTAAACACTGTTTTGATTAATAATGTGAATATAGGAGAGGAAATTTGCCGTGGTAACCGCAACGACAAATGAATCAAAATAGAGTGAGCAGAATAATCAAATACTTTGGTTTATAAACACAGCTAAATTAAATTCATAGGATCAAACTGTGTTTATTGCGGCGAGGGCCAGTATCGGGCAGTAAATGCTGAAAGCACATAGCATATTCAATATTAATTATTATTATTATTATTTTTTTGCTTTCCTGTCTCTCCCTGGAGTTACTCTGCATTCCACATTTCATCTTCGGTCAGATGTCTATAGGCCTATATGATATGCCTTTTTGTCTTTTCCTTTATCTGCGGCAAGACTATACAATTTTCTGCAATGTAAATTCCCATTCCACTGTTTGCATGTGTGTCTACAGCCTCTGTGCTCAATATTTCACTGAAACACACAAACACAACTATCTCTTTCTTAGCCCAGGGGCATTAAGAGGAGTAGAATGTAACACCAGTCGAACATGGCAGTACCCCCGAGGTTGATGGCAAGCTGGTGATAGGGAGAGCTGGAGCTCCCGTTTCACCAGCCCTCAGGACTTGATCCTGACCATCTCCCTTTGCTGAACATTTTCAGTGCATTCATTTACACAGAGTGTAGGCCAGCATACTCTCATAATACCTCTACCTTAAACTGTCTACACCACACTACATGCGCATAACATATCACACCGTCTATTCACTCTCTTCAGCAATGGCCGGTTCAGTGTTACTATCAAATGAGGTGGTACCTCGGATTTCCACCACCGGCAGGGTAGGGCTGGCGGCACAGGGTCCTCCTGGTCGCTATCAAGCGACTGTGCCAGCAGTGACTCTTGCAATTTCCAATCATGCTCGTCAGTGGAGAAGTGAAAGTGCGGCCTTATTCTTCATCAACATACGCGGCCTTAGCACAAATTTAAACTTAGTTCATTTTTTCCTTCAATCCATATCCCCTCTGGCCCTTTTCCTCACAGAACCACAAATCTCACCCTCTACTGATATATCCCCATTTTGTTTTCCCGTTTACTATCTCCTCACAAACTTCCGTAAAAAGGGCGGCACCTGTTGTTATATCAAATCTCAATATGCAGTTAACACAATTATAAACTTCACATCATCCAGTTTTGATTACTCATTGTATAAACTAAATTGTCAAAATATTACGAAATATATCTGTGTGGTCTATCACTCCCCTAATGCTTCTTCGGAACCCAGTTTCTTTGATTCCATATCCACACAGTTGAGTAACGTTAACCTTGCCCTTAGCACTGAAATTACCATTTTGGGTGATTTTAACATACATAATATTGAATGGTAATGCCCATCTCTTGGATTTCTTTTTGACAAATAATCCAGATCAATACACGATAGAGGTACTGTCACCACTTGGATCCTCTGACCACAATCTCATCAAAGCCTCATTAGTTAACCCCCCCACACCTCCCCGTTCTGAACCTGTCAGGGTGACCCGATGGCACTTTGACAGGGCAAACTGGGATAGATTTAGAAATTATCTTGCTGACATACCATGGCAGTCTTTCTTCTCTAGCGATCCCAGTTCTACCCAGTCCCACATTTACGACTTAATACTAGCTGGTATGGATTTACTCATACCAGATCAACAGTTCACTAAAAGATTGAACTCTCCAAAATGATTTGATGGCAACTGTGCCAGAGCAACAGCCCAAAAGTCATTAGCATAAAACTCTTACTTAAAACCAAAAACATCTGAATCACTTTCTCAATTAAAAATTGCTAGAAATCATGCAAAAGCTGTCATAAATCTAGCTAAATCAAACTTTCTTCAAAAGCAAGCATCAGAACTACCTAACAACTCTATTGACAACAGAATATTCTGGTCAACTCTTAATTCTTTCAATAATAACTTTAACAAATCATCATCCATTCCCCCACTGAAATCTTCAGATGGCAACATTACAAATGACGCACGTGCAAAAGCAGATATTTTTGCCAGTACATTTGCCAGAAATTCTACCATAGACGATGCCAGCCTGAACGTCCCAGTACTAGAACTTGACTCTCCCGAAATTGTTCCACTTAAAACACAGACAAGATACGTAAAATCCATCCTAGATAATTTACCTACCAACAAAGTTCCAGGCCCAGATGGAATTCCGCCAATTGTTTTGAAATAGTGTTCCCCTGAACTTGCCTCTGTTCTAACTAAATTATTCAGACTATGCATAATTCCCAAATTCATGGAAAGAAGCCAGTATCCACCCAATTCCGAAGAAAGGAAGTTCCTCTGACCCCTCTGATTACAGACCAATAGCAGTCATTTCTTTTCTTGGTAAAGTATTTGAAACTTTAATTAATAAGAACATTGTTAAACATCTTGAATCCAACAACTTAATTAGTGATAGACAATATGGTTTTCGCCACGAAAGATCCACCATTGACATACTCAGTCTCCTAACTCATACCATCCATCAATCAATTGACCTACATGGAGAAACTCATGCAGTAGCCCTTGATATTTCTAAAGCTTTTGATACAGTATAGCACCTTTCCCTTCTGTCCAAACTCCCTTGCTATGGACTAATGTTCTTTTGTTCCTTTGATCTCCTCATATCTCAGTAACATGAAAATAAGAGTAAAAGTAGATGATGTATATTCCAATTTCCATTCAGTTAACGCCGGTGTGCCGCAGGGATCGGTTCTGGCCCCAATGTTCCTGGTTCATATTAATGAGATATTCTCTGTCACCCACAATCCCATCCACTCATATGCAGATGACTCAACACTACATAGTTCATTTACACTCAGACACCCATTTACAAAGTCTAATATCTCTACCTCTTAACTCAGTACAGCCATCTCCATAAATCAAGACTTATCTATGATCAGTGAATGGGGCAAAACAACCTTGTCTCATTTAATGCTAGTAAAACTAAATATATACAATTTACTAATAGACAGATATTGCCAGATTCGTATATTTCCTTCAGTACTACTAATATTCCCATCTCCAAAAGTATTGAAATTCTCGGCGTCCCACTTAACAATGCCCTCAGCTGGACCTCTCATGTTAGATCACTTGCTAAAACCGCCTCAAAGAAACTTGGATTAATGTACAGAGTCCGTAACTTCTTCACTGACAAGCAGTTAGCTATAATTTATGAGTCATGTGCGCTCTCAGCTTGAATAATGCTCACCCTTGTGGAATGGATGTGGAGAGGTTGCAATAAAACAACTAGACAAAATTCATAACAAGGCTGTTAGAGTTATTAACAACCCTGCCATTACAAATAAACTACCTCCCCTACAAGTAAGAAGGAATGTTGCCTCCCTTGCATTACTTTACCGATATTTTTATGGCAAATGCTCAGACGAAGTTGCGTCCACGGTGTCACCTCTCCATGCCTTCCCTCGTGCTACACGGGCATCTGGTAGCGCTCATGACTGGACTGTCACTCAGTCATATTGCAGAACTTCTGCCTATCAGAATTCTTTCATTCCCAATACTGCATCTCTTTGGAATTCACTTCCCCAGAGTTGTTTCCCTCCAAACTTCAACCTACAGCTGTTCAAGTCTAACTGTTACAGATATTTTACGAACAGAGGACATCAGTAATCTGGTGTATGGATTATTATTTTTTATTCATTTGCTTTTCCTTCCTCTGTTCTGTTATTTAAAAAAAAAATGTGGTATAATCTTCGAGAAAGCCGATTTTCTCAGGAAAGCTACATAGAAGCCTCCTAAGTAAAAATCAACAAACATTCTAAATATTCCACGTAAGCTAACCGTATGCAACGAAAAATTCAAGATGACCACCATCGGCAAGGGACGCTTGTATAGCTTAGTGACTAAAATTCACACTTGTCCATGTAATATGGTGGATTTTAAGAAGTGATAAATCCATTTCTGTTGTTATTCAAAGAATTCTATTTTACTGATA
This sequence comes from Coenobita brevimanus, assembly GCF_032717465.1. Lineage (NCBI taxonomy): Eukaryota > Metazoa > Arthropoda > Malacostraca > Decapoda > Coenobitidae > Coenobita > Coenobita brevimanus. Next base: position 12,385,313 of record NC_136998.1, read on the forward strand.
TACACAGAGAACGCGCACCAAACGCTAAAAAATTCGTAAGTCTGTATGATAATGTTTGCCGTTAATTTATATACTATACTTCATCAGATGTTTTTATTGTTCATGCTGGATACAGATTATATTGCAGAGGCAAAAGTACATAGATGGACTGAAGACAGTGTGAATGGAAAGAGATGGCAGCACAAGGACAGGGTGATCTTTGTGATTTTTATGATAAGCCAATCACCTCTGACCGAAGTACTGTCACAGGACAAGGCCTACCTAGCATATTAAACATTCGTGCTGATCTGAGGGATGAACTTGATGAAAGCTATGATCTAAAGTGTTGCCAGCTCCACGAATCTTCCTTGCATTCTTCTTCCTACTCCATTCAGTTATTTGCCTGCCCAGTCACCCAAAGATCACTTATATTCTTTCGATGCAAACATTGATCATCTGCATCATCATCTCACCCATAAGCACCTACCTACTCAGCAGTCACCTTCATCAAATGCTGACACGGTGAGGAGGAATGTGGTTCGCTCTCGTCCTACAACTTACCTCTTTTTTATGGAAAAAGCGAAAATCGTGAGTTCTTATTTGCGATAAGCCTCATCCTACCATTTCCTGGCATCTTTCGTCCTAGAAAACCTGCCAAACACCGCGTAGGAATCATCATTCCTCTGCACACTTGGATTCCCTAATTCACATTTCACTCTAGCATCAATCAACAGGAAGGACATTAGAACGATGAGGAAGTCTACTGAAGTAAAGAAGAAAAAGAGGAAGCCCACAATACGCTGCAGCATGTATTATCCAGGAGTATTCTAAGGGTCTTAGCATGCGAACTGGCGACAATGAGGTGGCGCCTCATGATACCCACACCTTTGATTGAATAATTGTCTGGAAAAACAGGGGACCAAGAGGTAGCAGTGCCAAAAATTTTTGAATTTATCATGGATGAAATAAATACAAACCTATAATAATAATAAATGCAATTTTCAGACAGTAACGTGGATTTATAGGCACGAAAAAGACCACCTGTATATCAAATATTTAGTTTTGTTGTCTTTGAAAAGTCTGCATAAAAATCCTATTAAAAGAATTTTGTTTCGCTTATAATTTTTGAAAGAATACTGAAAATAGGACAAATCAGTGGACAGGAAAAGTCCCAGGTCGCATAGGTAAATTATAGTGAAGGAATATGTAAGAGTACCCTCCTCCCCCCCCAAAAAAAAAAAAACAGTATATTTTTTTTCATAGCACTGGAATTTCACTGCACAGAAATATTCAGAAGTTAGTACAACACCACCACATAAAAGAAGTTGGCACAGGATAAATTATAGTAATGGTGCGCAAGCTGCTAAAAAAAAAAAAGCTTATAAAAAATAGAGGAAAAAGTTTTTAATGTATCACTATAAAAATCTATCTTAATCTTAACCATAAAATGTCCGTTAATGCATTAAAATTTCATCCAGACCGGATGATAATTAATGAATGTCTTCCGTGTCTCACTTGACGTTCTTTTTTCCTCTCTCTCAATTGCAGTTGCTCTACTTTCAACATTTCGGCTTCAATCAGATGTCTACCATTTTGTCATTGCCTTTATCTGCGGTAATGCAGTACAGTTTTCTGGAACGTCATTGCCCCCCATTCCATTATCTGAATATGTGTCAACAGTCCTTGTGTTCATTGTTTCATTGAAACACACAAACGCAACTATCGCCTTCTGCTCCACGAATCATCTTTGTATTCTCCTTCCTACAACCTATGCATCCCAAGCAATTCCTTGGTTATGTATAGTATACCGCTTCATATACGTCATCACTCGTCCACTCAGTTATCTGCTTGTCTAGACACCTGTCAAAGTTCCCTCACATTCTTTCGATGCAAGCATTGATTATCTGCATCATCATCTCACCCATGATCACTACTGACTCAGCCAGCCACCCTCATCCAGAGTTGACGGAGCGAAGAGGAACGAGAGCAAATGGGTCTGACTTAAAACTTAATGAAGAGACGAAGCCATTACTTAGACTGGGTAGCGGGAGGAGGGAGGAGATGGGAGGGTGAGAGAAGAATGAAGAGATGTGAAAGATGAGATTGAAAACATGATGAATGGGAGGAGTAAAGAAAGCACAGATTCTCTCTCTCTCTCTCTCTCTCTCTCTCTCTCTCTCTCCACCAAGAACAACATGAACAAAAACATCAAGAACAAAACATGAACATAAACAACAATAAAACAACCGTGTCATTAACATCAACATCAACAGCATCAACATCAACGATAAGAACTACAAAAACAATAACAAAAGCACCACCTACATGCACAACAACAACAACAGCAACAATAACATTAATAACTGTATCATTAACAACATGAACATCGCCACCAACAACATTATGAATATGAACACCACCGTCACCACAATGAACAATGAACAATAACAAAAACATAACACCATCAGCAATATGAACACAGTGAAAAATAACAAAACAATAACATCAACAATATTAACAAGAACAAAAGCAACAAAAAACAATAACAAGAGCACCACGAGCATTAATACCATCACCACCAGCATTTCCATCACCACTACCAACACCAAGAAAACAACATAATATCAGCAATAACATGAACATCAACGACATGAACATGAATTTCCCCATCACCAGTGATAATAATAATAATAATAATAATAATAATAATAATGAAAGAAACAAAAGCATTCTGAGGCCGTATAATCGCCCGCCATGGCTATATTACAAATTACCTTCAAACGAAATTTGAAGACGAGATATTTTGGCAACACACACACACACACACACACACACACACACACACACACACACACACACACACACACACACACACACACACACACACGCACACACAAAACTATATCGCCTCGCTTGTTAAAGGCGGGCGATAAAAATATATGGCGGCTGGCATTCGGTCATCTTTAATTAATCCAAAAAATAACTGGCTTCTGCACATCCACATATCTGCTGTTTCCTGAAGGTTTGGTGAAAATTCTTCCACAACTTATTGAAACTTGTGGCAACAGATACACACACAAACACACCGACAAAAATTATATTGCCTCACCATGTTAAAGGCGGTTAATAATAATAATAATAATAATACGAACAGTTAATCTCTATAGGACTGCAGGGCTTCAATTTCCTGTTTCATTCATCCCTGTCCATCTACTTTCATCCCATCATTCTGCACCAGTCTCTCTTGACGGCTAGTAAGCTTCCTTAGTTTCTTCCACACCACTGTCTACTAACGAATGCTTTCCCTTATAGCATTATTTCCCCTTCACAATTATCCTAAACCATTCACCGTAGGCATCCTCTTCTTCCACATTTTCCTCCTCTTCCATTTCAGATTCCTGTATTATCATTAGTTACTCCTTATCCTTCTACCATTCTGTTCTATCATTCAGTTCATTACCGTTAATTTCTCACCTCTGCTCTCATCTCTATCTCTATCTCTCTCTTTCTCAGGGTTTCCTCTGACAATTAACCTTTCCATCATTCACTTTTCCGCCCAGCCTGTCCTCCACGCGTTGCTCAGTTTGCTCTATTGCACTTCTTTTATTGTGTGTGTGTGTGTGTGTGTGTGTGTGTGTGTGTGTGTGTGTGTGTGTGTGTGTGTGTGTGTGTGTGTGTGTGTGTGTGTGTGTGTGTGTGTGTGTGTTTTAAACCTGAATATTTTTTCTTTGTACGTCCCCTCATCTTTTCTCTTTCTCATCATTTTCTCTTGCTTCCAACCAGCTGGATTAATTATCACTTCACACAGTGACACCCAGCAAGAACATTTCTTTGTTTAACTCGTGTTTTGTCTCCTCTGCCTTTCTTAACCGTTTGCATATTATACCCCAAATTCAGGTGACAGATTTGTATTGTCTTCCCAGACAGTTGTGCTCAATCGAGGCTACAGCTAACCCGGTCATTTCGAAAGGTTTATCGTAAAGTGAATAAACGCGTCTGCAGACTGTGTAATTCTTATCCCTAATCAGATGAAAGAGATAAATATCTATCTATCTATCTGTCTACTGCCAGACGCCTCAAACCAGGAAGGGGTGCCCACAAACAAATCACCTGCATGTCAACCTGTCCCCCGTCATTTCGCTAACCTTCCCCCAGCTCACACACCACCTCTCTCATATACCTCTTTACTCCATCCTTCCACCTCATCCTCGGCATCTCCTCCCTCTCCCCCCCCCCTACTCACCCACATACACTCTCCTCGTTAGTCTCTCGCCACATCCTCTCCACATGGGCAATCCACCTCAGTGTATGTCTCCTAAAGCTTTTTATTACATCCAGATCCACCCCACAACATTCCTTCACTTCCTCATTTGTCAGTCTGTCTCTCCAGGTAACTCCACATGCTCCTCTCAAAGTACTCATTTCCACTGCTCTCACTCTTGACTATGTCCTTCTAACAAGGTCCAAACTTCACTTCCATGTGTTAGAGTTGGAATCACAATACTATCATGCAGTGACTTTTTTACTTCCAAGTAACTTAATGCGCCTCATTTTCCATTTGCTCGACATACAAACTTCCATCCTTACTCATCACACTACCCACGTTCTTAAATGCACTTACATTTTCCACTTCCTCATCATCCAAACTCACTGTGTATTCAGTGACTGTGCTCTTCCCTACACTCACCGTTAGATTCTGTTTCTTGCACACTTTCCCAAACTCACTCACCAAGAACAGCAGTTCCCCTTTGTCTTCCCTTCATAATACCGTACCATCTGTAAACAACAGAACAGGAAGTTGCCAAAAGCTGCCATCTCTCATTACGGCTGCTCCAACATCCACTGCCCTACCTTGTATCTCATAACCCCATCATATACAGATTAAACAACCATGAAGGCATGTCATATTTCTGTTTCAATCCAACATTTAAATTTTTTTAAATAAATAACAGAACGGAGGAAGGAAACACAAATGAATAAAAAAAAAAATCCATGTACCAGATTACTGGCGTCCTCCGTTCATAAAATATCTGTAACAGTAAGACTTGAACAGCTGTGGGTTGAAATTTGGAAGAAAACAACTCTGGGGAAGCGAATTCCAGAGAGATGCAGTTCGGGGAATGAAAGAATTCTGATACGAAGAAGTTCTGCAATATGGCTGAGTGACATTCCAGTCATGAGCGCTACCAGATGCCCGTGTAGCACGAGGGAAGGCATGTAGAGGTGGCACAATGGACGCAACTTCGTCGGAGCATTTGCCAAAAAAATATCTGTAAAATAATGCAATGGAGGCAACATTCCTTATTACTTGCAGGGGAGCTAGTTTATATGTAATGGCAGGGTTGTTAATGATTCTAACAGCTTTGTTCTGAATTTAGTCAAGTTGTCTTAATGCAACATTTCCACAACCATTCCACAAGGGTGAGCAATATTCAAGCTGAGAGCGCACATAACTCTTATAAATTATAGCTAACTGCTCATCGGTGAAGAAGTTACGGACTCTGTACAATAATCCAAGTTTCTTTGAGGCGGTTTTAGCAAGTGATCTGACATGAGAGGTCCAGCTGAGGGCATTGTTAAGTGAGACACCAAGAATTTCAATACTTTTGGAGATGGGAATATTAGTACCACTAAAGGTACTGTACGAATCTGGCAATATCTGTCTATTAGTAAACTGTATATATTTACTTTTACTAGCATTAAAAGAGACAAGGTTGTTTTGTCCCAATTCACTGATCGTAGATAGATCTTGATTTATGGAGATGTAAGTGCAGCTTTAGCACCCTTATACATACTCTTCACGGCATTCAACAATTTCCCATTTATTTCATATATTCTTACCATTGTCCACCGAGACATATCAAATTTTGACCTTGCTTTGTGACTTTGACCTTTGGCTAATTGTTATCAAAACTGCACAACTTCATACTTACCTGTTCTGTACCCTACGGTATCCCAGGGTTTGGTCTGAGCTACATAAAAACTTCAAGTTGATTTGCTGGGACAAATAATAACCTATCCTTGTGACCCTGACCTTTAACCTAGTGTTCTCGAAGATTACTGGCTGGATCTCAACCATTTCATCAATTTTGATTAGTACCGGATAAGGCTTGTTTGAGTTTTTGTATTCACACAGACACAGACACACACACACACACACACACACACACACACACACACACACACACACACACACACACACACACACACACACACACACACACACACACACACACACACACACACACACACACACACACACACACACACACACACACAAAAGAATGACAAACAGAAAGACAGACTTACTTTATGTCTAACAAAGGTAACATCCGATGTCGCTCTGCGATCGCAGAGAGGAGTAGAAATAGTATTTGATGATTACTAAGTATGTAATGCTAAGGACAGCAACTCCCCCTGAAAACAATCTTAGTGGGAAATAATGCGAAAAACAATAGATAATATGTAAATAAATAATTCGGATCAATTATGATTCTGACCTTCACGTAGATTTTTAAAAAAGATTCGTTATTATTAAACATTCAGGTAACAAATGCCTCTTATCAGTTCAGGAGGTTGGCCCCCACTTTTCATTTCGGTTCTACACAAGTTGTTGCTGATATTTTGTTGCTTAGCTCTGGTCCACCTAGACGGTAGATTCGTCGACCGACAATAAACAGCTTTCCCAACGGGGTTGTTCCCTAGATTTCTGGCACCGCAATTATTGCGTCTACCTCTTAGTGTGACCAGTGCTGTGGAGTGTTCGATTATGTGTGTCATGTTGTGTGAGCCTGTTCTCCAAGCAGGTCATCTGTGATTCCTCACAACACGAATCGAAGCAGGTAAATAAAGATGGCTAGATGAAATCCTGATCTCGATTTTTTTTTTTTTTTTTAAGTGAATCTCTGATGGATAAATGTCAATAGATCAGACTTGTGGCATAGTGTTCTGGATGAGGGATCGTATGACCTTGTGTGTGAAATGAGTAGTAGTGTTTATATATTGCAAGTGTTGGAATATTTACCCCCTGGGGGTAGGAGGGTTTCAAGAATACTCCCCCAGTATCTCTGCTTGTCGTATGAGGCGCCTAGAAGGGTTGGTGGCGATTAGTGCCCCACCTCGTAAAATAAACTAACTAAACAGGCGAATAAAGTGCCTTGGACCAGGACGGACCATGAGTTGATGACTAAGAAACGGACAAAGGACATTCTAAGGGTGGAGATATAGAATGTGAGAGGAGTGAATGATGAAGTGAAAGAGAGAGAGAGATTGTTCAGGTGCTTGAGGGTACAAGAATGGATGTATGTGGATTGACTGAGACTAAATAAATAAATAAAATAAAAATGATCCGGACATATGTCCGGATCATTTTATGCTGAAAGAAGGTGCTGGCTATTACCAACCCCTTATCAGCACAGATGTCCACCAAAGCACTACCATTCCCATCTACTTCAGCTGGCACACCCCACTGACCAACCACTCCATCCACTCATACATTCCCAACTTTGCGATTCATATCACCAATCAAAAACACTCATGAGGAGGATGGACGGTCAACTTGTTGAACGAAAGGCAATGATAGATTACGTGTGTGTGGATGAGCGAATGAGAAGACGGGTGTTGGATGCAAGAGTGAGGAGAGGATGGGGGAATGGAACATCGGACCATCATTTAGTGATGGCCAAGGTAAGGCTGCAAAGAATATGGGTGAAGAGACGAAGGGGAAGGCAGGAAGAAACAGCTCCTGTGAGAAGAGTAGAGAAGTTGCAAGATAGTGAGAAAATGGCAGAGTATAAGAGCATAGTGGAAGAAAGACTAGGAAGGTATGAGTTAGAGCAGATGAAAGGGGTAGAAGATGTATGTAAGATATTCACGGAAGAGATATGCGCTGCGTGTGAGGTGGTTTGTGGAGTGAGTAGGAGATGCAGGGGTGTCCAAGGGACACCATGGTGGAATGATGAGATGAAACGAGCTGTGGAACAAAAGAAGAAGGCATATAGTGAATGGCTAGCGAGCAGAGGTAGGGGAGAAGATGAGAGAAGGGAGAGGTATATGTGAGCAAGAGAAGGGAGGTGAAGAGCTTGGTGGAGGAGAGTAAGAAGAAAGTGGATGAAGAGTTTGGGAAGAATCTGAGTGTGAAATGCAGGGAGAGTAAGTAATTGTTTTGGAAAGAGATAAAGAAAGTAAGACAATGTGAAAGGGAAAATAGTAGGGAAGTGAAGGATGGGATAATAGATTGTTCGTGGAGAAGAGAGAGAAATTGAGGAGATGGAAGGAGCACTTTGAGGATTTGTTGAATATAGTCAGTAAGAGCAGTGCGAGTATAAGTAATTGGGAAATGGCTGGGAGAAGAAGAGATGAGAGGAGGGAGAGAGAGATCAGTAGGGCGGAAGTACTGTAGTGGAAACAATGAAGAAGCTCAAGATGGGAAAGGCCCCGGGAATGGATGGAGTGTGTGGTGAAATGCTGAAGTATGGGGGTGAAATTGTTGTGGAGTGGATATGGAAGTTGTGTAGATTGGCCTGGGAAGAGGGAAGGGTCCAGAGGACGGGAAATCAGGAATAATTGTTCCTTTATACAAAGGAAATGGGAAGAGAGAAGTATGTGGTAACCATAGGGGTATTTGCCTTCTTAGTGTGACTGGAAAAATATATGGTAGAATACTTACTGACAGGGTGAGGCATATAACAGAGAAGCTAGTTGGAAAAGAACAAGGGGGATTTAGGAAGGGAAAAGGGTGTGTACATCAGATATTTGTTCTAAGATGTTTATTGAAGTATCTAGAGAAGGGAAAGAAAAGTGTATGCTGCCTTCATGGACTTGGAGAAAGCTTAAGACATAATAGATAGGCAAGGTATGTGGAAGGTGTTAAGAGTATATGAGTGGAGGGGAAACTGGTGAGTGCTGTGAAGAGTATGTACAAAGGAGCTAGGGCTACGGTGCAAGTGGATGGTGAGCTGAGTGAGTTCATTGATCTAAGTGTGGGACTAACACAGGGATGTGTGATGTCTCCACGGTATTATATGGATGGGGTTGTGAAGGAGGTGCAAGATAGGGCAGTGGATGTGGGGGTGGCTGTAATGAATGAGGGTGTGATGTGGAAGATTTTGGTGTTGCTGTTTGCTGATGATACAGTATTGTTGAGTGAAGATGAATGGGAGTTGCAAGGTTTGGTGAATGATTTTGAGACAGGGTGTAGGAAGAGGAGTCTGAAAGTTAAAGTAAACAAGAGTAAAGTTGTGGTGTTTGAGAGGAATGAAGTCACAGAGTGCACAGTGAGGTTGGATGATGAGGATATGGAGAATGTGAGTACATTCAAGTACTTGGGTACTGTGATGAGTAAGGATGGAACTTTGGGGGATGAAGTGTTTGAATGAGTACACCAGGGAAGGAAGGTTACTGGTTCACTGAAAACAGTGATGAGAAATAGGAAGGTAAGTAGGGAAGTTAAGAAGTCACTGGATGATAGTATTGTGATCCCTACCCTGCCTTATGGACGCGAGGCATGGACCTTGCTAGAGGGGAACAAGTCAAGAGTGAGAGCAGTGGAAATGAGTTACTTGAGAGGAGCCTGTGGAGTGACGTGGAGGGACAGGTTGACGAACGAAGAAGTGAAGGAACGCTGTGGCGTGGATGTGGATATAGTTAAGAAAATTAGGAGAAATGCACTGAGGTGGCTTGGACATGTGGAGAGAATGGAGAATGAAAGACTGACTAAGAGGGTGTATATAGGTGAAGTGGAGGGAGGGAGAGGGAGGGGTAGACCGCGGACGAGGTGGAGGGATGGAGTTGAGAGGTATATGAGGGAGGGGGGAGTGAGCTGGGGGGAGGATAGTCAAATGGTGGGTGACAGAGCGACTTGGAGGTGTTTTGTCTGCGGCCACCCTTTGTGGGATTAGGGTGTCGGGCTATAGATAGATAGTTGGAATGTCTAGAGGTGGAATGTTGTTGATGAAGCTGTTAGTGTTTCTGTAGGAATTAGTTTATGTGTCCAGATATGTTGTATGGCTTTGTCATGTAATGAGAAGGGTGCTGTGTGTTGGCGCAGGATGCCGCTTAGAAATGCGTGCCTCTCATATCAAGACATTCTCCGACTGGGAGGAGTTTAGTTTCAAAGTGAAAGTGATGAGGTGTATGGCGTTGTTCTGTGCGGTCTGCAAGATGGTGTCATGAATGTTAGATAGGATGTGGGTCGATGCTTGAAAGGCATAGAAAATCATTTTTTTAGTATACTGTTTGTAGAGGAGGGAGGAAGCGTCTTTTTCCGAATTCTGTCTTTCTACGTACCCCGAGTGTGTTGAGTCTCGAGGTGCACCATCTCTTCTTGTGGTCCTCGAAAGTGAATAGTGTCATAAGTCACTCGACTGATCTTAGTGGAGGGTGTGTGGCACATTTATGTGTGTGTGACATCAGGGTAGAATCTGTGCTTGTGTTTCTTAGAGATGATAAGTGTGGTGGTCATTTAGCTGGCGGGATGATCAATCTGTTGTCCGTGACCCATGCCTGAATGTTGATGTACTGTTTCAACGTGCAGGTTGTTTCTGTGATATGGTGTGAGGTTGTTATGGTAATGTCATTTGGATATGAAACAATGTTTCTGTATGGCTGGAGTATAGGAATGTCATTCATGTATAGGTGAAAAGTGTGGCTGAAAGAAAAGAATCCTCTGAAATTCTATAAGAAAAGTTACTTGTTCGTGATAAGTTCCATTGGAGTATAACTAATGCTTGTTTACCAGAGAAGAATTTGGCATGCGAGCAGTTGGTATTGTTCTCCATGTCTGTGTTGTGTATTTTAGCGACTAGCCTGCTTGGAGGAGATGACATCAAAAGCTTTACCAATGTTTATTGTTGTAAGAAATGCATGTTGTGCGAGGTGTGAGGAATTGATACCATTAAATGCGTTTTGTGTGAGGTTGGTTCGCATGGTGTTTGTGAAGTGTAGTGCTGTCAAGGTGTTTTGCGAGGGAGCAAGCGAGATAACAGATGTGGCTTCAATAATTAGCCTTGTCTTACCTTTAGGACAGTGTAGTGGTGTTAGTCTGTAGGATGAAGGGTCATTGTTTGGGTTAATTATAGTGCTGATATTACCATTTTTTTAGATGCTGGGATTGCTACAGCGTATGAATGGATAGTGTAGCTCCTGATGTGCGTGAAGGCCAGGATACTTTGTGATCCTGAGTGTTTTTGGTGTTGGTTACTGATGCCATCCGATCCTGTGTTGAGTTCTTTTTTATAATGTTTCGTTTCTGTTCTGGGATGAAAGGGATTGTGTTGTGGTGGAATGAAAAGAACTGCCTTAACAAACAAATTTGTTTTCTGACTCGGTTAACGTTAGTGTAAGATGATTCAATTTGCATAGTGGTTTAGGATTATGTCTACTTGTCCCTTGTAAGAAGGAATGTGTTGAGTGTTGGCAATGATGGCGGCGTTGAGCATTTATGATTTACCAAAGCTGTTATATATATCATAGTGCCAAGAGTGGTGTGTGGAGTGGTTGTATTGTAACGACGATTTTCTAGTTTTGAATTGATTTTGTTGACAGTTTCGTTCTTTCATTTCTGAAGCCTTGTGATTGTGTCTGGTGAGGGAGAAGCGAGTTGTTTGAGTTGCCTTGTTTTAGGGGTTTAGCAGTTTTTGGTGTAAAGATTAAGATGTAGTGCCTGTATCCTCGTGGTATATGGTGATTGTCTGCATTATGATCTTGATGAAATTCATAATTTGTCTCAGTATTATTGGTGGATGTGTTGTTTCATGTACCGGGAGATGTTCCTTTTTTTCTGTGAATTTTTTCCAGTCTGCTCTCTTACATTTTGTCGAAGTAAAGCCTGAATGCTGCAGATACCAAGCAGGATCAAAAAACAATCTTGGAGCCTGAGACTGCAGCTGACTGCGAAAGAATGTTGCTTTCATATACGCCATGCCCTGGCATTTACTGTGATAACAGACTGGGATAAAGTCACTGAATTCCCTTGGCCACAAACTCCCCAAAGTTGCTACTTCTCACCTGATAACTTTAATACGATTCATAAAAAGTCGGTCAGCTATAAACTATATCATTTTATATGCTTGATGTATCACTGTAGTCACAATATTTACATACTGACTCACTACAATGTGGGAAAACACGCTTCATTATGATAAGTAGAAGGAAATCACCCAAATAAGTAAGCATACCATCTCATTTCCATCTTCTTCTTGGTTCAGCCATCGATGTTTATGCTTTCTCCTTATAATTTTAATAAAATGAAAAAAAAAAAAAATCAATATCTATCTATCTGTATATATAAAACTAAAAGTGTTTGGTTACAAAAATTTAGTTAACATCAGGTGAAGATCGTAGGCAATGACTCGCTCGTCCCGCGATAGGTGTTTGCTATTGAAACATTAGCATACCGTCTCACTTTCGGGACGAATATTTTTCTTTGCTCAGACATCGATTAATTGCACAAACTCACGCTTTTTCCTTACTGTTTCAGCACGCTGAAAAATTCATATTCATGTATCTGTATGTGCAACTAATAAAAAGCCCTTTGATCGAAAGATATTAATTAGTACAGATCAATTCAAGAACGTCTGAACTGACCTCACGCACCACGTGTTAGGTTTATTCGACGCCCTCGATTTTGGCTGCCGGTTTCGTCTTCCCGCGATTTTGGTTTTGAAAATTATACCTTTCTCATAAGTAACAGTCGATACATTAACTTCAGCAGTTACCAGATGAAACATTATTTTATTTGAAAACACCGTGATAGGCTTTTCAAAAAAAGCATGCGCTGAGACTTGAAATTTTATGCAATGCATGTTACCGGACCACTTGTCATTATATGCATTTTAGAAGCTGTTCTGCAACATTTTTGTCATAGTAAACCATGTCTAGAAAACATGTATAATAACTAATGATTACATTACTGCACAATTTATGCATTGTTCACTAACAGTCATCATGGAAGAGATTTTGAATTGAATTGTTTCTGTAGGCCAGGAAGAGCTGAGTGACTTCAGTTATCAGGTGAGAACTGACAACTCTTGGGAATTTGTGGATGAGGGAATTAGGAACAAGGATTTAAATTTATATCATAAGCAGCATTCTTAAATAAATTCCAAAAATAAAAGACAAAAACAGCAAATTCACAAATTTACAATACACTCTAACCAAAAGACATTATGAGCCACAACATTTCACCCTTACTGGCAATTTACTTAACAGTACTTTCAACAGACAGTTGAAATACAGTACTAGATAGCTGGACTGATAGGCGGAAGCTAATCCAACGAAAACAGCCAAATCTGTTAGAAGTAAGAGTTTGTTAGTTCAGAATTAATTCTGACAGTTGTTGTTTTTGCATAGCCCAGTTCTGTCTGGCCGAGTAACAGGTGAACAGCTGCATCTGTGGGGCCTTCCTACAGATGCAGTACAATAAACTACATACACTGTGTGGGGAACCAGCGCTCCCTTGTGGTAGAAAGCGCCTCACCAGGATCCTTCTCAACGACGAGGTGCAGAGAAATATGAGATGGTTTTGCTCTCGGGTGAATGATACAACTGTTTCGCTTCACCTAGGATACACGGCGCCACCACGTGTAAGTCACTCATAATCACCAATACTGGCAGTTATTGGATGAAGTAAATACCGACACAGAGTAAATCAACACATAAATCACACGAATGGTAAACGAATCAGCTCCAGAAGTACGACATAAGATCTCCGACACAGCAAATGCAGACTCTCAGAGAACACAGTACCTTACAATGAAAACAAAAACATGTTCGCAATTACAGGGAGCTATCACATTAAGGAAGCTGTCTTAAAGAAAATCATAAGAAAAAATCTAACAGATAAACGAAAGCTAACATAAGCATATCTGAAAAAAAGAAAAAAATCCAAGTAATGACGAAAGCCTGAAGACAACCCAACAAATACAAGGTGTAGGAAGAAACCAAATAGTTGTTCTGGCAGACACTAACAAATAAACCGCAAGAAACAAAAACGAAGTAGACAAAATTACTGAAATATTTTCTGCCAAATTTTTCAGAGGCACTAATAGGAAAGCGCCTGGTCAGGATGGACAGATGGTGGACAAAGTGATCCTCAGCATTCCATTAGAAGAGGTCAAGAAGGCTTTGAGAGGAAGAGGGATGAGGCAAGAGGTGACGATGGTATAGCCACTAGTAGTATTAAGGATATAGAGGACTTTCCATGTAATATAGAATCACAACAATTTTGGATGTTTAGAAGTCAAAGCAGTGTCCAGGTCTTGGACAATGTGTCAATCATTCTGTTTCTCACACACACACACACACACACACACACACACACACACACACACACATACACATACACAAATTTTTCTTTACAGACCTAAAGAACATTCATCCAGTTATTCTCTTTCCCCATGACTGCAGAACTTTCTGTTCTTTCCTATCGAATCGAATTAACCCTACTTTCATATGCATAGCAGCCATGAGGATTGGCCGGATTCATGGTGGATATTCAGTAACGGATCATACCCAAAATATCAATCGGATTATTGAGTAATAAAAGAAAGTTTTGTGCTTTATATGTGTTGATTATGAGAAAGCATTTGATTCAGTTGAATGAAATGCAGGGATGAATGTTGCTAGAGGACATGGTGTAAAAGAAGCATTGTTGTCGCCACGAAACACCCATTATTGAAAAACTTAATCTCCTGACTCATACCATCCATCAGTCAATTGACCAATATGGAAAAATTCATGCAGTTGCCCTTGAAACTTCTAGAGCTTTTGAGAGAGTGTTGCACCGTTCCCAGCTATCCAAACTCTGTTGTTATGGCCTATCAAATTCTGTTCCTCTGATTTCCTCTGTATGTCAATGAGAGAAAGACAAAAGAAGATGATGTATATTCCAATTTCCACTCAATTAATGCTGTTGTACCACAAGGATCAGTTCTGGCTCCGGCCCTCTTCCTCATCAAAGCCTCATTAGTTAGCCCATTCTGAACCTGTCAGAATGACTCGATGGCATTTTGATAGGGGAACTGGGATAGATTTAAAAATTATCTTGCTGACATTCCATGGCAGTCTTTTTTCTCTAGTGATGTCAATCATACCCAGTCTCACATTAATTACTAAATACTAGCTGGTATGGATTTATTCATACGAGGTCAACACTTCAGTAAAAGATCGAACTCTCCAAAATGGTTTGATAGCAACTGTGCCTGAGCAACGGCCCAAAAGTCATTAGCATATAACTCTTACATAAAATCCAAAACATCTGAATCATTCTGTCAGTTTAAAATTGCTAAAAACCATGCAAAAGCTGTAATAAATCTTGCTAAATCAAACTTTCTTCAAAATCAAGCATCAGAACTACTTAACAACCCTAATGACAATAGAATATTCTGGTCAACTCTCAGTTCTTTCAATAATAACTACTAAATCAATAATAACTACTAAAATCATCAGATGGCAACATTATAAATGACCCGCGTGGGAATGCAGATATCTTTGCCAGTACATATGTCAGAAATTCTGCCATAGGAAGTCAGCCAGAACGTCCCAGTACAAGAACTTGACTCTCCCGACATTGTTCCACCTAAAATACAGACAAGATATGTACAATCCACCCTAGACAATTTACTTACCAACAAAGCTCCAGGCCCAGATGGAATTCCTCCAATTGTTCTGAAAAAGTGTTTTCTAGAATTTGCCTCTGTTCTAGCTAAATTATTCAGACTATGTATACGTACTTCTTCATTACCTAATTCACGGAATGAAACCAATACCCACCCAATTCCAGAGAAAGGAAGTTCCAATAGCTGTCACATCTTCTCTTGGTAAAGTATTTGAAATTTTACTTAATAAGCACATAGTTAAACATCAGGATCCAACAACTTAATTGGTGATAGACAATACGGTTTTCGCCAGGAAAGATTCACCATTGACATACTCAGTCTCCTGAATCATACCATCCATCAATCAATCGACCTACACGGAGAATCTCATGGTAGCCCTTGATATTTCTAAAGCTTTCGACTGAGTGTGGCACCGTTCCCTGCTGTCCAAACTTCCTTGCTATGGACTAATGTCTTTTGTCTTCTGCTTTCCTCATACCTCAGCGACAGAAAAATAAGAGTAAAGTTAGATGATGTATATTCTAATTTCCACTGAAATAATGCCGGCGTGGCACAGGGAGCGTTCTGGCGCCAACCATGTTCCTGGTTCATATTATGATCTCTTATCTGTCACCAACAATCCCATTCATTCATATGCAGATTACTCAACACTTCACGGTTCATTCATACTCAGACACCCATTTACGATGCAAATATCTCCAACTCTCACCTCAGTACAACCATCTGCATAAATCAAGACTTATCTACGATCAATGAATGGGGACAAAACAACCTTGTGTCATTTAATGCTAGTAAAACTAAATATAGACAATTTACTAAGAGACAGATATTGTCAGATTCGTATATTACCTTCAGTGTTACTAATATTCCCATCTCTAAAAGTATTGAAATTCTCGGTGTCACACTTAACAATGCCCACAGCTGGACCTCTCATCACAGATCAATTGCTAAAACTGCCTTAAAGAAACTTGGATTATTGTACAGAGTCCGTAACTTCTTCACTGACGAGCAGTTACCTGTAATTTATGAGAGTCATGTGCACTCTCAGCCTGAATATTACTCACCCTTGTGGAATGGATGTGGAGAGGTTCCACTAAAACAACTAGACAAAATTCAGAACAAAGCTTTTGGAATTATTAATAACCCTGCTATTATAAATAAACAACCTCCCCTACAAATAAGAAGGAATTTTGCCTCCCTTGCATTATTTTACAGACATTTTTAATACAAATGCTCAGACGAAGTTGCGTCCATTGTGCCACCTCTCCATGCCTTCCCTCGTGCTACACGGGCATCTGATAGCTCTCATGACTGGAATGTCACTCAGCCATATTGCAGAAATTCTGCCTATCAGAATTCTTTTATTCCCCGAACTGCATTTCTCTGGAACTCGCTTCCCCGGAGTTGTTTCCCCCCAAATTTCAACCTACAGCTGTTTAAGTCCAGTTGTTACAGATATTTTATGAATGAGGACGCCAGTAATCTTGTGTATGGATTTTTTTTTATTAATTTGTTTTTGCTTCTTCTGTTTCGATATTTAAAAAAAAAATCATATTAATGATCTCTTATTTGTCACCCATAATCTCATCCATTCATATGCAGATGACTCAACACTTCACAGTTCATTCACACTTAAACACCCTTTCACAAAGTTTTAATATCTCTAACGTACAACTCAGTACAACCACCTCCACAAATCAGGACTTATCCAAGGTCACTGAATGGGAACAAAATATTATTCTATTAATTAACGCTAGGAAAACCAAATATATGTAATTTACTAATGAACAGATGTTACCTGATCCTGTATTACCTTTAATGCTACTAATATTCCTATCTCTGAAAGTACTGAAATTCTCGGTGTTTCACTTAACAATGCCCTCAGTTGGACCTCTCATGTCAGGTCACTAGCTAAAACCACTTCAAAGACACTTTGATTATTGGAAAGTCTATAGCTTCTTCACTGACGAGCACTTAGCTATAATTTACAGGAGTCATGTGCACTCTCAGCTGGAATATTGTTCACCTTTGTGGAATGGATGTGGAGAGGTTGGACTAAAACAACCGGACAAAACTCAAAGCAAGGCCAACAGAATTATGAATAACCCTACTATTACAAATGAATTATCTCTCCCACAAGTTAAAAGCAATGTTGCCTCCCTGGCATTATTTTACAGATACTTTTTTGGCAAATGCTCAGACGAAGTTGCAACCATTGTGCCACCTCTCCATAACTTCCCCTTTCCTACACAACATCTGGTAGCGCTCGTGACTGGACTGCCACACTGCTATATTGCAGAACTTTTGCCTATAAGAATTCTTTTATTTCCCGAACTTCCTTTCTTTGGAACTCGCTTCTCCAGAGTGGTTTCTCCCAAAACTTTAACCTACAGCTGTTCAAGTCCAACTGCTACAGAATTTTTATGAATGGAGGACGCCAGTAATCTGGTGTATGTTATTTTTTTTTTTATTCTTTTGTTTTTTCCTTCCTCCCTTCTGTTGTTAAAAAAAATAACTGCATAAGGTATTTATAGAGCTACCATAGTTTTTACAGAACCCAACAGTTTCTCAGAATATACCAGTGTTAGGCATGGAGGCACAGTTTCACCATATTGTCCACTGCATGCACGGATGACCTTTTAACATTTTTTAATTTGGATAGCAAAGGTTATTAACATTAACAGTGAGAGGTTTAATATTGCCCATTTTGTAGACGATATTGTCCCTTTCAGTTATTCTGGGGATAAACTACACGAAATGATATGTTGTCTGAATAAGGAGAAATAATAGGTAGATTTGAAAACGAGAATGAAGAAGACGATAATTATGCTTCAGAGGTTTTGCCTCTTGCAGCAGAATTAAAAGATGAAGAATAAAGTGTACTGAGAGACACACTGGCTACCTGTATATCTTGGGGAGACTGTTCACAGAGACCCAGTTTATGACAATGAAATCAGAAAAAAGGAACAGGGTGTATATATATTGGTAAAGTAAGTAAATGTACAGAAAATTAACAACTGCCATTATGGAAAAAAAAAAAAAATGGTTACACAACCAACCTGTCATCTGAGGTTCAATTATGGATAAAAACGTGAAGTCTAACAAAATGTTTGAAGCGTAAATTTATAATGACTCACAGGAGAATTAAAAGAATTATGTTGGCTATATATATATATATATATATATATATATATATATATATATATATATATATATATATATATATATGGGTCTGTTTAGTACTTGGATGGGTGACCGCCTGGGAACACCAGATGCTGTTGGCATCCCTACGTGTCAAGTGGGGTTGGTGGAGGATTAGTGCCCCTCCCTGTAAAACAATTAACTCTAAGCCGTTGGCCACCCCGTTTGGGATACATGGCGTCTGGCAATGAATGAATGAAATATATATATATATATATATATATATATATATATATATATATATATATATATATATATATATATATATATATATATATATATATATATATTCCACGATAAGGAAAGAGACGAAACTAGAGGATATAATCATCACAATCACAGGGTAAAAATGGCTGTCAGCAGGTCAGGTCTTTTGTCCAACAATTAAAAGTTGGACTAATAGGATTAATGAGTGGAAGCCAATGGCTGAGTGAGAGGAAGAGACAGACAGAGGAGAAAACAGTAGTAATTCGGAGAGTTACTGTACTTGGACTGGATGAGACAAACTAATAGCTTATGACTCATACTGTAGAAAGATAGGGTGCGTCTTCTTCCTGCAGTTGAGTGGTTCAGGCTGATGGTGTTGGTAATAAGAATGTTTTACAACAATTCAGCACCGTCGCACTCAACGTAAAATTGCAGGCACACACACGCTTACGTAAATACGACCTACATAAAAGCTAGCAGAAATGTGACAGCTCATGTAAAAAGAAAATGTTTTCGCACACCCAAATTTGCATCTCTTTCGTCGATCCTTGTTTGTTCACCGTGAATGTTTTTTTTTTGTTTTTTTTTTGTTTTTTTTTTTCCCCGTAGTGCTCTAAAAGCTATTTTTGGTGTGGGATCTGTGGATGAGTCCTTGTTTGGCTGAACCTTTTCCAAGTATTACAAGAGCCACGTGCGGTTGTTATACTTTTAATTGCTCCTGTTTTATATGTCTGTTTTTTAGTGGAATTTTGTCCTGCTGTGCCTGAGAAGCTTGTGTATCCAAATGTTCAGCAACATTATATAATTCGAGTGCAATGATAAAACTCACGTTCACACTCAGTGCATGGATTTACAATGTTTCCCTCGTATTATTGCCAATCTCAAGCGTGTTTGAGGTACAGACTCAAATCTTCCGCTAAATCACTACACAAGGTTCAATGAAACCCATCGCTCTTCCTTAACAGAACAACAGATTATGGTGGCCTTGAGGCAACACTTTCTTTGAAAGTATTTTTATTTCCTTAGCCAAGAGTCATCCGAGAATGAGCTGCACATTACGGAGGTTACATTTTTGGGCGTGAAAGGATAAATCGCTTACTCTTATTCTCTAACCAATGCAGGCATGCACAAAAAAAGTTTACTAACAGGTATCAAAGGCTGTCCACAGGGAGGAGGTGGCTTTCAAAAAATACCAACATTAACTGACCTCTGAATCGCATGCTTAATGTTTCGATTCTGACATTTCTCGAGATCTGTTCTTCAACTTCCCGAACAATCACATCCATATAATATAATAATATAGCAGTAGCCGTGTGTCTGTGTGTGTATGTATTTTGGACAGCCGAAACTACACATTCAAATCACACCAAAATTGGCACAAAGTCGCAAAAAACTCGCTGATGTGAAAAAACTTGGTCTCATCAAGATTGAAAAACTTTAACCATATTTAATAAGCGATCACATTTTGACCAAAAAACGCTACTCCCGGCGCCCGGCGTTGGATCTCCGTAGAATTTTTTGCCCACAGGTAGGACTAAGATATACTATAGGCCTAGCAGTAGCCGTGTGTCTGTGTGTGTATTTCGGACTTGCGTTCGGACAACGTGGATTCCATTCCTGAAGCGGCAAATAAAACGATCAATTGACTAGCTGCAAAAAATCCAAGTGACAACGTTAGACTAGAACAGCACATAAACGGACCATCATGGGACCTTCTATGTCGCCTTGATGGCCGATAGTGACAACGTTACCCTAGAACAGCACATAAGTGCGAGAGCCCTCAGCAGGGGCAAGTGCGAGGGGTCCGAAGGGCCCACAAGCACTTGTATATTCTATAGATGTAATAAACACTCAAGCTTTGACTCCTCTCGCTCCTTCTGACAAATTATTAAAAACCTCTCCTACAACTTTGCTTTTCCCTCTTTCCATTCTCATTTCTCCCTGATGGCCTTGTTCTTGTGTGTGTGTGTGTGTGTGTGTGTGTGTGTGTGTGTGTGTGTGTGTGTGTGTGTGTGTGTGTGCTAAGAATCCATCTCTCCCTAATTTCGACTTCCTCAAGCAGGCAATTTGGAAGATGATTTTTGTCCTTCCGTCTCACCACTAAGAAGATACACGGTTCTCATGGAATTCCTGCCCTCGTTCGCATGAACTGTGCTTTCATGGGAACAGGCCAGATTAATTAAATCACCACCACTGGCAAGCCACCAAAGATCTGGATATTCCTTAATATATGTTTTCCATTCTATGAATTATTTTGTTTGAATCTGTCTCATTATAGGTTTCATCAAACACTTGTTTATATTCTTACTGATCCATCCTCTCATCATATTCACTTTCTAGTGTAATTACTGAACTTATCCCTCTTCCATTCTCTCTCTGTCACGTCATTACCATTCTTTTTACTTCTTTTAACTTTCCCACTCCCATTGTCCAACTCTTGCTTCTGCTGGTGTATTTATATTGTCATTCCTCTCCACTGTTTTCCTCCAGAGGTCAGATTCTCATTAGGTAGCTGCTACCCAGGTGACGCAAGATTCTGTTACAACAGCCAGCCATATTATGTATTAAGGTATTATATCATTACAAGTTACATTCAGAAAAACTTCTGACGAAAAGCATTCATTGGACAGTACTTTTGCAGAAACATTCACTAATTTCCATGTCCAGTCAAGAGTTGCCCAAAGAACACCCCTGACGGACCAAGGAGCAGAAACTTTAAGGAAAGGTAAGTGGAGAAACTGACCGACCACCTTGCAGTTAATGAGGTGCCACACTCGTGGTCATGCTGGGCCAAGTCTGTGATTTGTAAAACGGATGTAGGAAGGACAAGGAGAGGAGGGAAACCGGGACAATATGGCAGAGTTACTGTAAGATGTGGGAAATGACGGAGGTGGTGACTGTTGGTAGGTAGTGGGAGGGGATGTACAGAGCAGGAGCCAAGAGTGTAGGGAATAACAGATTTAACGTCGTGGTGGGGAAGCGACAGTAAACATTATGTTCTGAGGTGTGTGTGTGTGGGAGGGGAGGGGGGGATGCGTATGTGCTTGCGTGTATGTGTGCGTGCATGTGTGCATGCATTCACATGTGTGTTTTAACAAAGTAACTCAGTTTACAGAGATTTTTAACTAAACTTGGCCGGAGGTTGGGGGTCGGTCATTATAGTAAATCTTTGTTTTTTTTTACAACGATAGATCCTAGGTCAGTGCCACAGTGCTAGGCCAGACGTTGACGTTGCAAAATTTATTTATGCAGTTTTTATTCAGTTTAGGCCAAACGTGGAGGAATGATTGGTGGTGAGGCCAGAAAGAGGTGATTCAGTTTTGAGAACATTTGGGCAAAGGTTTAGGTCACAGAAGAAGGTCAAAATTCGACCAGTCTCTGTACTTATAACAAAATAACTGAAACATTTTAGCCCAGTTATAACAAAATTCAGTAGAAGGTTCGAGGAAGAAACCATTCTATTTAAGGACGATAGGTCAAAGGTCAAGATCCCAGGAGAAATTCGGCTTTAATACCTTTCTAGAAGATTTAGGCCAAACGTTGTAGAAAGCTGGAAGGTAAGGCAGGATTGAAATGATTCAGTTTTGAAAACTGTCAGTTATAGATCAAGGTCACAGGATGATGTCAAATGTCGTTCTGTGTGAAACTTAAAAAATTACTCAAACAATTTTATTCCTGTTTTATCTGAACTTTGTGGAACGGTTGGGGGTCAGGCCTGGTGTAAATGTATTGTCTTTGACAATAAAAAGTCAAAGATCAAGGTCACATGGTAAGGTTCGTCTGATTTAGACGAAACTTTGTGGAAACCTGAAGGCCTGAGTATAATGCAAGGACAGAAAGCTTCTGTTTTTATTATACTCACTCAAAGGTCAAAGTTAATGAGACAGTATAAGTACGTGGCCAGTGAGGAAAGTCAACTTAGTCTCAGTGTAATTTGGACCAAACTTGGTGGAATTATTAAGGCTAAGGCAGTCACAGAGAGAATTTAATGTTCAGAACAATCAGTCAAAGGTCTAGGTCACATGGCAAAGGCAAATATTTGGCCTTTAAACTGGTTAGTAGCCATAGATGGTGCACTCTCTGGACACCCCTTCGTCTTCGTCTTCTTTTTTTTTTTTTTTTTTTTTATTGATGCCTGAATTAAGTGGAAAGATGTTTAAAGGACCCAATTGTACATTGTGTACACACATTGTGTGTACACAATGTACAAGAAATTATTTGTGCAATATAGATGTAAGAAAGGTACATCAAAGTGGTTTGGATATACTGCATGAATGTGAATGAACAGTTGATACAACAGTATACAGAGGCGATGTACATACAGTAGAATACCCGTGGAAGTAAGACCAACACCGAGATGAAATGCTAAAGTAAATGAGTTCATGATGGAGAAGAAATGCTTGGACTGGTGGAAAGGAATGAAGATCAGCAGTGTCACGAATAATTGATGATTTTGCAGTGGTAACAATGGATAAGCTCTGGGAACCGGCTTCTGGGAGTAAATAATAAAAAAAATATAACTGACAGCTGCAGAGGTGGCTAACCACACCAGTGACGGTAAGCAGCAGTAACAGTGGTGTGTTTTGAGGGGATGATGAAATTGGAGCAAATGATGTGCACTAGATGACTCTCATTGCCTTAGAGAGTCGTGATCATGGAATCGAACCTGTCTATGTTATGTGTTGGTAGACACTAAGCTGGAAAATACATGACAATATCTATTATGTATTTGAAGATTTGCAAGCACATTAACTGATAGACTGAATTATCTGGGACAACCGCAGTGAGGTGAATAACTTAACTCACTTTCTGACTTCACTTACATGGGTCCTTCTGTGCAAGCTGCCAAGCAGTGACTTCCGCGCTTCCCCTCTTCCATTTATCTTCAGACTGGAGCAATCTTCTTACTCATGCTATGAGTTTAGCAGCCATTCCCTTGGTCATGCACGTCGTTAATTCTTTCAGATATCACCCTGTAACAGGACAACCCCGGGAAAAAGTGTCAAGTACCCGCATAATGGAGACTGCTGTTCAAGCACTAAGGTAACAGTCCTCGACTCAAGATCATGAAGCACCCGCACGTTATGCACCTGGTTATAAGAGCAATACCGTATGATCCTGTGAAGGCACTTTGTACAAAAAGAGTCAAATTCACTGCTCCAAGGCACAGTTTATTTTCCATCTCCCACAGCCATAATGTATGACAGCTAGCACCGGTGTCATTCATCATGCTGATTTCTACGTTTTACACAGACACTGACACCGACAAATATTCGGATTGAAATTATTCATAATACCACTGTCACGAATCAATTCGCGACATTTCCCTTTTGTGAGAAGCCACGAACTATTAGTGGAAAACTCACTGTGTATCGCTCAGCTAACCGTTTCTCCCTCCCTTTCGGAGTATACTTTTCAAAACATTCGTCACTTTCAAAAGTGACCGATTTAATGCACGTCACTAAGTGCGCTACTGAGCGATACAATTGTTTCTTTATCGTTCGCCTCTGCTTCCCTCAACCGTTAGCCACGCCTTGCGTCCTGCCCATACAATGTATTT
Organism: Coenobita brevimanus; assembly: GCF_032717465.1. Classification (NCBI taxonomy): domain Eukaryota; kingdom Metazoa; phylum Arthropoda; class Malacostraca; order Decapoda; family Coenobitidae; genus Coenobita; species Coenobita brevimanus. The sequence continues at coordinate 12,409,877 of NC_136998.1, forward strand.
GAATTCAGTCTTGTGTTTGCTGTGACGGAGAAAGGTTCTGTGCTCAGAAGTGGAGAGGTCAGCTAGCACCCCAAGCTCCACTAGTTCAGTAATCCCAGTACTCCCACCTTAGTGGTGATACATAACATTCATCGACTGGTATTTCTTTTGTGTATTTTGTAGTTTTAAGAGCTTAGTCAAGGTGTTTTTCCCTAGGCGTAAGTATTTAGCTATTGCGTGAGTGAGTGAGTGCGTCTCATTTAATTGATTTGAATTGTAACGTTAAATTTATTTTTTGTGATTAATAAATTTAAGTTCCTTTCTTGAGCTTAATGTAAGTAAACTCTTGTTTCATTTCTCCATAATTAAGCTTATTTTCCATATAGCTCCTAGCTTGCATAAACGTTTGCTTTCATAACTGGTACTTAGACCAGTCTTGTTGTATTAACTTAAAATCCGTTGTGCCAGGAGTTAATGCATCAGCAAGAACCTGATGTTATTATTATTAGTATTAGTTATTTATTGTCAGGGGTGATGTAACTTTCTCCAGAGGCTAACAGTACAGTAATTCAGCAATTGTGAGTAATTAGTCTCTGCTGTGTACTGTTGAGAAAGTTTATAAATTCTCGTTCTTGAGAATCTTAGCAAGTCAGCATAAAGTAATCGTTGCTTGATGTAGCAGGACAATCATTGTCTCTGCTCTTCAATATTATTGAATATTATTATCAATTAAATAATATTTAAGCATTTATTCCAAAATTACCGTGATATTATAAAAACCCCGTGATAATTGGCGACCTCATTCCAGGATATTAACTCCTAGCTCTAAAGCTATTCACGAGATAGTGCTCACTCATTCATATTTAGGTATTTATCATTAAAGTTTATAGGCACAAGCTTACTGGTGTTTACCGTTAATTTAGCAAGTGAGTTTTTTTGCTTTATTAATCAATAGAGTACTTAACTCTAGTTTATTCTTGGTAACGCCAGACGATTTTATTCGCTCCTGGGAAGTCGCCGTACCCATTGTGTTTATTATTGAGTCTTCCCAATCATTTACATTTTTTATTTATCTTTGCCAGTTAACTAGATAAGACTGGTCACCACTAGCTTGTGTCTGTATTCTTTATTTGTATTATTAGCATTCGTTTGCGAAGCAGTCAGTGCTCAGTTTCGTTTGCTTAATAAATTAGCGCCATGGCTACTACTGTATTTTTACAGGAAGCCAAAGAAATGGGTCTTTCGGACCCAACCGAAATTAAAGAGTATATACTCTCACGGCATAATCAGGAGCAGCAGCGCGAGAATGATGCCCGTGAAGAGCGTAAGATTCAGCGCGAATACGAGCGAGAACAGCGCGAGTACGAGCGAGAACAGCACGAACACGAGCAGAAACAAAGCGAGCTCGAGTTAGAAAAAGAGCGAGAACAGCGCAAACACGAGCGAGAACAGCGCGAATACGAGCGTGAACAACGAGACAGAGAACGAGAGCATGAACGTGCCGAGCGAGAAGCACGTGAAAAACACGAATATGAAATGATGAAGCTCAAGCGAGATTCCTTGGCTTCAGACACGTCTGGTGCAGTTGGTCCAAGCTCCACGAGCGTTCTCCCTGCACATGTCCTGGCGACCCCACGCATCAAGCTTCCTTCATACAAGGAAAGCGAGCGAATCGAGCAGTACATAGCTCGTTTTGAAGACATGGCAGACTTATATCAACTGGATGAGGCAGCTAAGCGGCTTCAGTTTCTTAGCCTATTTGAGGGACCTGCCCTCGATATTCTCCACAGAATTCGTGGAGACAATCTCACATATGAGATGATGAAAGCTGCACTCATTAAGGCGTATGGTCTCACAGTAGACGACGCCAAAGTTCAGTTCATGCGAGCTCGTCTCCAAGACAAGGAGACAGCTGTTCAGTTCCTTGATCGTCTCACAGCTTACTTAAATGAGTGGATGGAGAAAGATGAAACTCCTTCCACGCGTGAGAGGATAATTGACCTTATGCTGCGTACACAGCTAGAGAGGTCGTGGCCTGCTGAGCTCATAGCACAGCTTAAGATCTGCCAGGTGAAAGATGCCAGCCAAATGGCAGAGAAGGCTGACGCATTCTTTACTGCATACGGGTATCAAGCTCGTAAGCAAAACACCTGGAGCAGAAAAGATACTGCCAAGTCTGGGAAGCCGTCTCAGACTGAATCCCAGCACCAAGGCCGTTCTCAGAGTAATGGCCAAGGTCCAAAACCGCAGTGGAAGGACCAGGGGCAAAACACTCAGAAACCTGAGTGGAAGAGGTACAACAAGTACCCTAACCAGCAGCAGTATCAGCCACGCAACCGACCGTCGGGACAAACTTTTTCACCACCAGCTCAAAAGAGGCAGGAAGCGAATGCAGCCTTCATTCCTCAGCAGCAGCATGGTGGTCACGTCCCTACCAGTATGGGTACTTCCCCACAGTTCACTAGTCCCACAGTAACAGTGAATCCCCCTCCACAGATGGCCAATGTTCCATCTTCCCAATATAACCTTCAAGGCACAATGTTTATCACATCAATTCAGCAGCCTCATGAGTGGCTAGCTGCTTCCTCCACAGGCCCTCCCACAGGTGACAGTACCTTCCTTGTTCAGCCAGGGTTTGTGGGAGGCATTCCTGTGAAGGTCCTGAGAGACAATGGTTCCTCAGGTTGCTCTGTTAAGCAGAGTTTAGTTCGGCCTGAGCAGTATACAGGTCGACAGATCCATGCAAAGCTTATTGATGGATCAGTGAGATTGTTCCCTGAGGCATGTATCCAGGTGGCATCTCCATTTTATACTGGTACGACACTTGCAGTTGTCATGCCAGAGCCTCTATTTGACTTTATAGTAGGCAATATTCAAGGAGTCAAGGATAGTTGCTCCGATGACGCTACTCAGACTTCGGCTGCTGCGGTAACACGAGCCATGACTGAGGCTCCAGACTGTGTCACCCCAGTGATCATTGAATCGCCGCAAGATCTGATGTGTAGTCAACTTGTTGTGCAAGAACAACATTCTGACCCGACACTTGCTGCCGTGCGGAACAAACAAAAGGGTCGAGTGATTAAGTATTCACGGGGAGGTCGAGCCAAGTTCCTTCGTAAACAAGGACAGCTCTACCGTGAGTCACGAACACCCGAGGGCGAGGTTCGACTGCAGTTTGTCGTTCCCGCCAAGTACCGCCTAGCAGTGTTACAATGGGGTCATTGTTTAGCCTCAGGTCACATGGGCAAAAGGAAGACCCAGGGCCGTATCCGAGCTGACTTTTTCTGGCCAGGGATGGGACGGGACATAGATAGTTTTGTCTGTTCCTGCAGTGTGTGTCAAAGTAACACCACTAATCAGGGTCATGTCCTTCCTGTGCCATTTGTAACCACACCTGTAATCTCTGAGTCAGTTGAGAGACAGGGTAGTGGTGAAGTGGGTGCAGACCTGACGTCTCGCCCATTGGCCCCACAGGACACATTATGTCCAGGGCCTGTACATACATATTATGTACCGTAAGTTAAGGGGGAAGTTGAGAGGCGACTTGAGGCTATGGAAGACCCAAGTTTGCATAAGGATTCTCAGCTTCCCAGTACTAATAAAAGTACTGTAGGTTAAGGGGGAAGTTCGAGAGAGAACTCCGCAGAGGCGACTTGAGGCTATGGAAGACCCAAGTTTGCACAAGGATTCTCAGCTTCCCGGTACTAATATAAGTATTGTATTGTAGATTAAGGGGGAAGTGAGAACTCTGCAGAGGCGACTTGAGGCTATGGAAGACCCAAGTTTGCACAAGGATTCTCAGCTCCTCGATATTAATATAAGTACTGTAGGTTAAGGCACAGGTTGAGGACCCGTGTGCGGTTCGAGGCTATGGAAGACCCGAGGTTGCACAGGGATTCTCAACTTGCTGACATAATAGTGTGCTATAATTAATGGCGACCTCGAATGTACGAAGCTTAGGCTGTCACTCGTATTTTTCAGCCAGAGCGTACTTTTCGTAGCACGTACTGATTGCTAGGCAGAGAGAGTAATTGTAACTTAATAAGAATTTTGTCTCATTGACACTTTTGATGCTCCACCTCAATTGGTTTTGCAGGTTCAGCAATGGGTGTAGCAGTTTTGCTGTGCGGGCCAGCTGATCGTCTGCCGCACGCTGCCGCCTCTTCTCCTCTGCCTTCGTCGTCGCCATATTATTTACTATGTCATTTTACACGTAGGTACAGTTACACTACAACTGTCACACCTACACCGTGTATTACATACATCACACTACACAACAATTAGTTGTCAGTGTAAATGTAGCGACTTTTCGCTCAGTTTGACCTGAGTACAGGATTTTCACCGTCGTCACGGAGTTTTTCCCTCAAGCTTGCTTCTGTTAACGTAAATACGAGGTTTTTTCGCTCACTGGCGACTGCGACTTTCTCCTGTAGCAGGATAGCACACACACCATAGTGTGAATCTTGTGTGAATGACTTAGGATGTGTACATATATATATATATCCACAAATTTTTTCCCATAAGGAAAAAATTTAATTTTGTAGGGGCGTAATGTCATGAATCAATTCGCGACATTTCCCTTTTGTGAGAAGCCACGAACTATTAGTGGAAAACTCACTGTGTATCGCTCAGCTAACCATTTCTCCCTCCCTTTCGGAGTATACTTTTCAAAACATTCGTCACTTTCAAAAGTGACCGATTTAATGCACGTCACTAAGTGCGCTACTGAGCGATACAATTGTTTCTTTATCGTTCGCCTCTGCTTCCCTCAACCGTTAGTCACGCCTTGCGTCCTGCCCATACAATGTATTTGAATTCAGTCTTGTGTTTGCTGTGACGGAGAAAGGTTCTGTGCTCAGAAGTGGAGAGGTCAGCTAGCACCCCAAGCTCCAGTAGTTCAGTAATCCCAGTACTCCCACCTTAGTGGTGATACATAGCATTCATCGACTGGTATTTCTTTTGTGTATTTTGTAGTTTTAAGAGCTTAGTTAAGGTGTTTTTCCCTAGGCGTAAGTATTTAGCTATTGCGTGAGTGAGTGAGTGCGTCTCATTTAATTGATTTGAATTGTAACGTTAAATTTATTTTTTGTGATTAATAAATTTAACAGTTCCTTTCTTGAGCTTAATGTAAGTAAACTCTTGTTTCATTTCTCCATAATTAAGCTTATTTTCCATATAGCTCCTAGCTTGCATAAACGTTTGCTTTCATAACTGGTACTTAGACCAGTCTTGTTGTATTAACTTAAAATCCGTTGTGCCAGGAGTTAATGCATCAGCAAGAACCTGATGTTATTATTATTAGTATTAGTTATTTATTGTCAGGGGTGATGTAACTTTCTCCAGAGGCTAACAGTACAGTAATTCAGCAATTGTGAGTAATTAGTCTCTGCTGTGTACTGTTGAGAAAGTTTATAAATTCTCGTTCTTGAGAATCTTAGCAAGTCAGCGTAAAGTAATCGTTGCTTGATGTAGCAGGACAATCATTGTCTCTGCTCTTCAATATTATTGAATATTATTATCAATTAAATAATATTTAAGCATTTATTCCAAAATTACCGTGATATTATAAAAACCCCGTGACAACCACAAGCCAGCCTCATGCAACAGCAGATCTCGACATCTGACCCACCTGTATGTTCTCACCAAAGGCTTGAACAGGCACTACTGTATCGTCCACCCAGCTACCAAATATCTTTGCCCAAGAGGTCTTCAGTCCCAGTGTCCCGAGAGCAATCAGGAGTGTCTTAGGGAACTCCACTCGGATATAACTGCATCATCAACAAAGCCAGTTGATACTCCACTATGACTCCAACTCATAACTTAGTACTCAATCCACTTTCATGCTTAAAAGTATGGCATAATTAGAAAGACTTCAGGTGTTCCTCCTCCATCCTGGACAGCACTCTTAGTGTTAAAATAAAGGCCAAAGATGAATCAGGTAATTCCCACAAAGACCCTATGGAGTCACGGAGTTTCTCGTACTGCCTCCCAATTTTCTGAATCAAACGCCTTATTCGGGATCAAGAGAGAGGTTTCTGGCAGTTCCCGTCAAAACTCATGCTGGTATTCCACAAGAAAACAAAGTGCTAGGGTTTGCTTCTTAGGCGTGAATCTGTGATTGTTAAGGTATCAGAAACTCTGAGAAAATGGTCTGAGATATGCATCAAGAGCACGTGTGCAAGAACCCTTCCCTGCACACTGAGAACTTACACCATTGCAGTTACCGTAGTCACGTAGATCTCCTTTTTCTTTCTATACAAAGATATCCTATTCCCTTGTCTAGTCAGGAGAAATCAAACTCGATCCCCAAATGACTTCTATGACGGCATGTAATCCCAAAATCATGGCTGCACTTCCAGCTTTGTATAGATTCTTATGGTTATTATGTTGCTGAAAAAGGAAGGAAAGACTAATGTAGTCGCTTGTGGAAACCATCAAGTCAACCCAGTTTCAATAGCCATATGTGCACTAGACATGTCGGTATTGCAGTGCAAAATCAGAAAAAAAAGACATAACCGTGATTCAGGCAGCATAGGCGGACGGCCGTATCGGGGTCAGAATGTATAGATATTATAAACCAGCGGATACAAGTTACAACCCAAGGTCCAGAAACAGAGTTCATCCTGAATGCAAGTGAATCCATCCTAAAAGTAAAGCCACAATATTTTCCATGCGCATGCAACATTTCTGGGGACTCAGTAATCAGCACAAAAGAGTTCAATGAAAACTATGTTAAGGACAAGGTAAACGAATGGTTAAAAGCAGTCCGATAATTAGCTGAATATGTGGGAACCGAACCGCTCTGCATACACAGCACCCATTATTTGGTTTTCTCAATGGCTTAGGGTTTCGCAAAAAGTGTTTTCCGGATCCAGAATCTGTAATATGATCTGGATCGTTCCCTGGGATATGGGCTATCCACTAACCAAAATCGGTACAAATCTCTTTTTTACTTTTTGAGTAATCTTACTAACAGACAAACAAACGAACAGACAGCTGTCCCAGTAGTTAATCGATTGTTCCCTGGGACATGGGCTATCTATCCACCAAATTTGGTCCAAATTCCTCCTTTAGTTTTGAGTACTCCTGTTAACAGACAGACGGATAAACAAAGTGAAAACATACTCTCCTTGTAGGAGTGAATAAATGAACAGTAGGTGAGTACTATCACGCACAGAATCACTTTTGAAATAGAGAGGATGCATGAGGAGGTGGATAGAGCGATGCAGAAGTTTGCAGAAGCTTACATAAAAAAAAATATGATTGTAGGAGATGTAAGCATCAAACTGATTGATATCCCTAACGTTCAAGACAAAACGGCTTCAGTTTAAGCAAACTAGAGATTGTAGATTCCAACGACTTGAACTATGAATGGCTACTTGAGGGTCTGCCAAGAAAATGCACTTCTGGAGCAGGTTGCAAAAGATATGCCACTATGTTGTACTGAACCAACCTTTATCCCCCAAAATGGAAGAGAAATTCCAGAATGTAATGACAGCAACATCCAGTGACGCAAGGATGCCCATGGTTCTTAGGCACGCGGTGAAAGAGTCTTCTTTGATGGTTGGAACTTCAGTGCGGTAACCTCTTGTCTTTTGGATATGTTACTAAGGAAAGTGAACGAGAGGAACGGGGTGTAAAAGAAGAAAATTATCAAGAAAGGGTGCATCAGAGTAAGCAACCTTCGTGTTCACAACTTCATCTGAGTCGCGTTCTTCCATCCATCGATACAGCGCCACAAAAACTACATTAAAAAGCCTGGGGAAGTTCCTCCTATCTTGCTTATCATATTGGTCCCCTAGTTCATACCCAGACTCTTAACACCTCAGTACTTTACTACCTGTGTCAATGGCATGATTTTTTTTTCGATTAATTATGCGTGTAATATTTTTTTCGACCACCTGTATATCACTCGTTCGACAGATTTATCAAACCTCAGCTTCGGCAGAATGCTAATACATTCCTAGTAAAACAGTTTTCCATTAAAAAAAAAAAAACTTCTGGTGTCGTGATGGCTGAACCATTCCAGAACTTAACTGATACTGGAAATAAAACTGAAATACGAGTATATGCAGTAGATGGTAAAGAAACTTATCACTGAAATACGATTACTGTTATATATATATATTCTTTAAAAAATATATTTTTTCAGCACGTCTGAACAAAAATAAGAAGCAAAAAACACGTTTTTCAAACACACAAGTGTCCCTTATAAGGTGCTACGTTGCGAGACATGCGGGAATAACTAGCTGTAAATATCCACGTCGGTGAATCATAGAATTTCCAAAGACGAAACCGGATGATCTTGACCATTATGAATGACGCGAAACAAAATAGTTGATATCCAGAGGTTTTGGGAAATCCGTGACAATACGGTGTGGCAAGCACCTAAAATTAAGAAACGTGCTGCAGTGAAAGGGTTAAGACAGGTCTAAACTGAGAGCACAGATTTCGAGACAGAGGTGGCAGAGATTTGCACTGACCAGTGGCTGGATGGTGTAGAGTACCAACAGCTGCAGAAGAAGTGGTACCGGTGGTGGTAGCAGTTACAGCAGCAGTAACAACAACAACAGCAGCAGCAACAAAGTAACACTTTACTCCAGACTTACTGAGATACGCTCTGACAGGAAGCATCATTGCCGGAGCTCTGTTGTGACATCGATACCGTAAGTTGTTAACTCCTCATTATCCATGGCCAGATCAGCATTTCTCTGCCTTAGGAATTATTATTAGCCCTTAGGCCCATCTCTTACGTAGGTATGGACTATGAATCCACCATGATGGAGAACCACATTGGTCAACACCTTGAACCAAATAATCATTTGCATAATTAATTAACTGAAATGTCACAGAATGAATTAAGACGGAAGAGATAATGAAAAACGCAAGGACAGATTAACACTGATTTATTGTCCAGGGGTTGCAGGGATAGCCTCGGGTAGAATTTCTTTTTTTTTTTCTCAGCAGAGGCAGCAACAGTAACAACTGAGTGAAGTTATAGAAAGCACGGAGTCGGTATGTTGTGTGAAGCAGGTGCAAAACTGAGGACTGTAGTTGTCAGTGTACGATTGGATAGGGCTTGATTTTCGGCTCAGTAGTTCTTTTGTGTGAGGAAAAATGGGTGGAAAGGGACAGATCTCCAAGGAACGTCAGTGTTAATAATGTATTTTCAGTAGAAAGCTCCTGACCGTCCTCAGTGGTAGCTTTAAAATGATTGGAAAGGACACTTACAAGGAACAGAATGATGGAGATAAATCTCTTGAGGGTATTTCAGCATTTAAAGTATTGTGCCAGACTTTTCAGAAGACATTTGAAGTGTTTCCTGCCATAGCAAAGATTAAACTGAAGTCCCGAAAGAAGCTGCGCGGGCATCTGAGAATAAGAAAATCATTAGTGAGGGGCTCCTGTAGGAAACATAATTACTGGCAGTTGGAAAGAAGGTTTCTGAATGAAAATACGCTTCCTATTCCTTCAGATAAGGATGAGCTCAAACAAACTGAAAACAGAAGAGATTAAGGAAATGACCAATAGTTAGACGATTGGGAGTGGGCATTATTATAGGAAGGGCTGCATACGGTATGAGATTATTTTTAGCAAGGTTTAGGCCGATAGATTAAAGCAAAATCTTTTATCTGTACAAGATGTCAGCACAATAGCTTAGGTAAATCACACACACACACACACACACACACACACACACACACACACACACACACACACAAAGGTAACTCATAAGAGCAGAGATCAGTAAGGGCTAATAGAGCATCTCTGGGAGAAATATTAAATTAAGGCATGACGAAGTCACTGCGGGAGGAATTGGGGGAACAACAAAACCATCCACTGTAGAGTTAGAGGCAAAGGTATGAGTAAATAGATCAAGTCTGTCAAGGGAAGAAACAGCCGCAAAGCCACCTGAATTAAGGAAGGAAGTAATGATGAATATTAAATCCATGTGCCTTTTCATGCAGTAGTTTGCATTGGATGGTTTTTGTTACTGGAGTGGATGAAAACGTTTGGACAAGACGAGGACTGATTAAGCATTATTCCAGGCAGAAATATAAAGTACATATAATTCAAAGGTTAGTTAAGACTGGTAATCTTTGAAAGCCACCTTCATATCGTGGATATTATTTAATATGCGTGACTAAATAAAGGCTTTTTAGCATTAGTTAAAGGGTAGGAAAAAAGGATGTATGGTTTCCTGTCAAACAAGATTTTTTTCTGTAATGTGTACAATGTTCTGGGATAGCTTTCTTTCATGCAGTCAGTACTTACTACAAGGAAAGTCAAAGACCTACTGTTTGTAGGCCTCTCAACCCACAGTGTCATACAGCCACTGATTCTGCCTGTTGGGAGAATGCACAACAACCCTTCTTAGAGTCACAGGACAGAAAACTGAAGTATGACTATGAATAGAAGTCTCCAGCTGAAGCGAGAGAGAGAGAGAGAGAGAGAGAGAGAGAGATTAGTTGTAAAAAAGGGGCCAGTTAGACTGTAGCTTTCTCCAAGACAGTCAGGAATACAGTTTGGGTAATGTACAAACTTCTGCTGGCCGATAAGGATGGGAAACATATATCTGTATTTAGGAAGATCCGTGAATGGTGATGAGATTCTAAATCCCCTAAAATGAACATTATTAGACAGAACGATGGAAAAACATATATTCCATTTTAGTGTCCGGTTGTTGAAAAAATTTGGAGGGTAACAGACTTGAGAGATACTGTTGTAAATGGAAGGAATGCATTTAGAGAATGGCAGGACAGCCACTGACAGAGTGCAAAGAATTCTCAAACAGGAATTTTAGCAGAACTTTAATTTCTGTGCACGTAGATGTTTTGCGCACATACAGACAATAAAAACATATTATTATTTCTTCAACTAAAAGTAAGATGAAGCAAGCAAAATAATAGCATTTGTCATTGGTCTCAATGCACAACAAAGATGGGTTTAAAGGGCCCCATAACGGTCAGTCATAACTGTAATCACAGTGATCGTGCAATCATTGGTTTTTGACCATACACTAGTAAAGAAATCGTGCAGTCTTCATTTCTTGTGTGTAACACACCTCGTAAAGGTGGTTACTGAGACCGCGTATTTATTGCAATAAGTCTTGTTGTAGAGGCCATATAGCACAGGAAGAAGCGAAAAGAAGTGTGCTAATGAAAAACAGTCATAGGAAAAAATAAAAATTCGCACAAGAGGCCTTTTTATTGAACCATGATTGCGAAATCATTCCCATGAAAAACAGAATGACTGCGCTATACAAGCGTCATGTCTGATGAGAAAATATCAAGCCATATTGGATACTTCTCAGTCATTTGCGCAAGTCTTCAATTCCACCCATACGCAACGGTTTTGCCTACGCAGTCATCATGTTCCTAAAATCATGACTGACCGTATGGGGCCCTTAAAGGAGAATGACGTTCAGCTGAGTGCACGTTAGGGTAAAGATGATGGGAAGTTAGTCAGACCCGTCCAGGATACATATAGTTGTCGGCATTATACTTCAAGGTTAAATATAAATTTAATTCCCTCCCCTGGGGCGTGCATGGCTGGCTGGATGGAAGCCAATACATCTTTAGATTATGCGTGGAATCTGATGAAGATAGGAAGAGGATGCTCTTTAGGAGAATATACTGGTATCTTCTCCATGATACTAATAAAATAAAATAAAGTCAGCAATAAGACATGGCCGGGAGCTGTGTTCTGAGGGCTAGGGAAATGGGAATCGCGGTGCTCTCAAACACCAGCATAACATCCACCACGGGAGTACCATACCAAATTTGCTCGATTGAGGCACGTTCACAGTTTGCCGTATAAAAAAAAAAAAATAAAGTTTCTTGCTGCTTATTTATCTTTACTTTCATTAAAGCTTTATACTGCATTTTCGTGTTTGCACTTCTCGACGACATGATCATTACTACATAACGTGGCGATTCTCTCTCTCTCTCTCTCTCTCTCTCTCTCTCAAACTTTTTTGTGCGCACAACTCAGTCTTTTTCTTTTTCCTTCATATGGGACTGCATCTGTGATTCTAATTCCACGTCTCTCTCTCTCTCTCTCTCTCTCTCTCTTCATGAACCGTTTTTCTCTCGTCCAGCTCATGTTCTATTTGCTTATTCTGTTGTGTCGCTTGGTCATGACATACCGTTTATTGAAATGTTATGCAAAACGTTAGCAATGTTGCAAGTTTAAGCACGTACCCAGAGTAAGCAACCTCTTTAATGCTTTCCTGTAGCTCTTCTTATTCCACTTCTCACTCTCCACTACCTTTCATTTCCTCTCCTCACAGGTCTTATTTTTTCCCTATGACAGAGGGTCGTCATTGTAGACTAACCTAGTTTAATAATTTTCTTGGCTTCTCGTTTTTCTTAGCTCCATACATTCCCTCATATCACCGTTATCTGTATGTGAATCATATATATCTGTCTGGTTGACTGTTTATCTGTCTATATCTCTTTCTGACTGTTCTTCTGCCTTTCTGCCTATGAACTACTTATCTATTTATTTATCTGCCTGTCTGTTTACCTATCTGAGATGATATCGCCAAAATGACGTCCGCCTAACAGTACAGTGCTCACCAGGTACACTCATTCATCTAGTTCCCTCCCTGTCTCTTTTCATTTTATCATTCATCTTCACCATCCACTTCCCGTTCCTCGTCTTGTCACCAGTTTCTCAGTTCTCTTGTCTCCTCCTCCTCTGCGTGTTGGCTCCACTTTTTTAATCAAATCATACGAGTGAGTCAGACTCTTTTCTTCCCTTCCTTTTGTGTTCCATTAAGTTCTGATGAGAGGACCGGACCTGACGAAATTGAGTGAGTGGGTGATGGAGTGGGAGGCGGTGTCGGTGAGCGAGAGGGAAAGTGAATGAGAGTCGGTGTAAAGGGAAATGAAAGGTAACTGAATATTTGGGGGAGTGAGAGTGATATAGGAAGAGTGAGAGTGAAGGGTAGTGGATAAGAGGGAGAGGCAGAATGACAAAGGAGAAGAAGGAGTGAGTGTAAAATGATTAAGTAACAATACCTGAGTGAAAGTTAGAGTGAAACACACACACACACACACACACACACACACACACACACACACACACACACACACACACACACACACACACACACACACACACACACACACACACACACACACAAACACACACACACAAATATGATGTGTCTTTCTCGAGGGCAGTCAGCAGCGATGGCCCAAGGAATATGTGATTGGGGAGGGGGGGGGGAGGGAAAATTAATTTTGACCAACTTGATCTGTTCAGCATTATCATAAACAAGGAATATTTATGACAAAGTAATTTTTATTGTTACTTGTAGTTAAGTAAAGCCACATATACTTGGGCCCAAGTGTGCATTATTGTTGACAAAAAATAGACATCATGTAAATTATTTAGTGGTCTAATTAAACTAACCGACCCAGTCATGACACATGGAGTTATTGATGACCAAACCAGTAGCAAGAGTGCATACAAATTTGCCACGACCCCCCCACCCCCTCGCCACCGTTCTATGGGTGAAGCGGGTCCAGGTCCAGGCACCTTGATAACTATGGTACTTGATTTCGGCTTAGATTATTCTTCTGGCAGGAGGAAAATTAGGGTATTTTTTATTTTGTTCTCCAAATATAGATAGATAGATAGATATAGATGGAGACGCCCATCATCCACTCACTCAATGTAGAGATGCCTTATGAACTCTACACTGAGTGATAAGCCAAATGGTTTCCTGTACCCAGGAAATCATTTACTACGCTGGATGGTAACCATATAACCGGGGTTTTTGGTCGGGTTAAGTCTCCCCCAGATGCCCCAGTTTAAAATCACTTAATCATGGCAGTTGTTTCAGAGAGCCTCGGAGGGCCCAATGCCTGCTCAGGGCCCCAACCAAATGGCCAGATTCGCATGACCATGTGGAATGTGAGAGGTGTGAATGAGGAGAGCAAGGGGATGGAAGTGGTGAATGTGTTCAAGAGTGTGAGATAAGCCGTGATGGCACTGTGTGAAACAAAGATGAAAGGGAGTGAAGTGGAGGAGTGGGAGGGTGTGAAATGTGTAAGATCAGGCATGAATGGGCGAGGAAGATCCAAGGAAGGAGTAGCTTTGTTGATGGATGAAGTGTGGCAGAGTGGAATGAGAGACTACAAATGTGTCAGCTCGAGGTGTATGAATGTCAAGTTCAAGTTTGAGAATGTGAAAGTGTCGAAGATTGAAGTGTATGCACCGTGTGAAGACAGGAGTGAGAGAGAGAAAGATAGGTTTTGGGGTGAGCTGGATGAAATAGTGGGGGAAATGCCCAGAAGCTATAAAGTGTTCGTAAAGGGTGATATGAATGGAAGGGTAGGCACTGGTTCTGAGGATAACTTAATGCATTGTATTGGAGTACTAGGGGAAAATGATAATGCGAAGCGACTGAAGGGTGTCTGTCAGGAGAGGAGATTGTGCATTTCCACCTCGTATTTCAAACACAAAGATGCACATAAATATACATGGTATAGAGGGAACGGGAATTATGTTGAAAGAAGCCTGACTGATTAAGTGCTTGAAGAGAGGTCGATGCTGGGAATGGTTGCTGATAAAAGGGCCGTGAGAGGACGATGTGGAGGTCTATCAAAACATATCATCATGGTATGTAAGATCAAGCTGAGAGAAGTGAGGTGGATCAGGAGAGAGAGGAACAGTCAGGGAGAAGGACTGAAAGTTTAGAAGCTGAGGTTCAAAGAAATGGCAGATGATAACAGAACCAAAGCAGAGGAGGAGTTAGAATCAGTGAATTGGAATTAAATGGATCTGGACAGCTTGTGAAATGCATATAGGGATTGCTTAGTTAGAAATGCTTAAGTGGTGTGTGGTGTGGGAAGAGTAACAACAAATATGAAAGGTACGGCATGATGGGATGATGAGGTTAAGAGAGTAGTGGTGGGAAAAGATGAAGTGGCTAAAGTGGTTACAGGACAGGGGTTCAGTAGTAGTAGTAGTAGTAGTTGTAGTTGTTGTTCCCTAGGCGGTCTGGCCGAACAGCCCCGAGTCCCTTAGGAAGGCCATGGCTGAGACCGGGCTTACCCACAGAGCTCTCAAAGAGTGTATGTTATGTTGTTGGCATAGGTGATTGTGTGCAATGCAGCCTTCAATAATGTGCTTAATAGTATGGGGTGCTGTGTTGCATCTTGGACAGGCATCAGCGACGGAGTCATGTAGCCTCTTCTGGTAGCTTAAGAGGGCTGGAAGGTGCCCACATCTTAGCCTGGCCTGGTGGATCCTGTCCTCACGAGGGAGATAGGATTCAGAAGGGTGGATGTCAGGAGACTATGCATGCAGCTGTGTGTTGTCTTTAAGTGACTGAATGTAGCGGCAAGTGATCTGAGTGTGGATATGCTTCTGGAAGCTGGTCTGATGTGGGCTAGGGGGGAGAGATGACAGCATTTGTGTATGGTATCGTGTGCTGGGTGTTGTTTTGATGTTCCTTGGTGTGGGTGGAGGTGCTGCCATGTAATATAGTGGATGTTGTGGGTTTGTGAAGGCTGCAGCAAGACACTGGGTGCCTCTCATTTCTAGGTGATCCTTGACTGTGAGGACTTTGGTTTCTTGATGTAGGTGGTCTGTGCGTGTGGTAGCGGTGTAGCCTGCGATTATTTTTAGGGCCTTGTTCCGTATGGTCTGTAGAGTGTTGTAGTGTGTTTTGGTGAGGTTAGAAGTCAAGGCAGGGCTTGCATAATTCATCACTGAACTGAATATACTGAAAGCAAGAAGCACGTAAAGAGACTAATGAAGAGGAAAAAGAATGAGGTAAATGATGATCTAGGAAGAAAATGAATGCAAACTACTCTGAAAATAGAAAGTATTCTGGAAAGAGGTGCGGAAATGTAGAAGTGAAAGCAGAAAGAAAAGTGATGGTGTGAAGGATGTAGGTGGTAGATTATTAACCCATGGAGATGAAGTAAGGACCAAATGGAAAGAATATTTTGAAAGCCTGAAGAACGGGAATAGAGACAGCAGAACGGTTGTAAACATGAATGGTTTTGGGAGTCTGCAGAGAAGGAATGCAGTGCCAGGAGACGTGACACTCACACAGGTGAAGAGTGCTGTGAAGCGGCTGAAAGGTGGGAGAACAGCTGGGATTGATGAGGTGTATGCAGAGATAAGTGAGTGTGGTGGAAAGAGTGGGGTGGGGTGCTTGTTGGAGTTGTGTGGGGGGGCATGGATGACTGAAACTGTGCCAGCAGAGTGGAAAAAGGCTGTGATTGTACCACCGTACAAAAATAAAGGTGAGCGAAGTGGGTGCAAGAATTGTCGTGGCATGGGTTCGTTAAGTGTAGTGGGGGAGGAGTGGAAGAGTTGTTGTGGAGAGGGTGGGAAAGATGTCAGAGGTCCTGGTGAATGATGAACGGGGTGGCTTTGGAAGTGGCGGATGATGTGTGGATCAGGTAATTGCAGTGAGACAGATATCGGAGGGGGCTTGCGAGAGAGACCATGGGTGTTTGTGGCATTCATGGATGTGGGGGGAGCATGTGGCAGAGTTGACAGAGAGGGATTGTGGAAGGTTTTGCGCATGTACGGTGAAGATAGTAAGCTGTTAGGTGCCGTCAAGAGTTTTTATGATGGTAGTTAAGAATGTGTAAGGGTTAATGGGCATCTAAGTGAATGGTTCACGATCGGTGTAGGCGTTCGACAAGGTTGTGTGATGTCCACATGGTTGTTCAATATATATATATTTATGGATGGGGTGATGAGAGAAATAAAAACATGAATAATGGAGAGGGGGATGGTGTGGGTAATGAATGGTGATGGATGGAATATCTGAAATTCGTTGTATGCTGATGATGCAATACTACTTGCAAATACTGGACAAAAACTTGGTAGGCTAGTGCAGAGTTTTGCTGAGGTCTGTGAGCGTCGTGCCTTGAGAGTAACTGTAGAAAACAGTAACGTGATGGTTAATGAGAGAGAAGGTGACTCCCAGTGCAATGTTACAGTGAATGGGGGGTGACTGAAATTGGTGAGAGAGTTCAAATACCTGGGTGCAGTGACAGAAAAGAGAGGAAAATGTGCAAAGGAAGTGGGAAGCAGAATGAAACAAGGAAGAAAAGTAGCTTGTGCAATGAAGGCCTTGATAAGAAACAGACGCTTTAGTGTTGCAGCTGCATGAGGCTTACATGATGGAGTGTTAGTGCCAACTTTAACATATGGATGTGAGACTATGATGTGGCATGATATGAAACGTCAGGAGTAATGGCAGTGGAAATGAGACTGCTAAGGAATGTATGTGGAGTACAGATGGTGGATAGGACACGAAACAATGTGATTCGTGAAAGGTGTGGAATGAGGAAGTCGGTGGACACCAGAATCGAAGAGAGTGTATTGAAGTGGTATAGTCATGTGGAGAGAATGGATAATAATAAAGTGGTGAAAAAGGTATATCCGAGTGAATATGAAGGAGGGAAGAGGCGAGGTAGGCCAAGGAGAAGATGGAGTGATATGGTGGATGAGTGTGTGAGGAAGAGAGGTTTGGAAGTCCGTAAGGCTAGGGAAATGACAAGAAATCGAGCTGGCTGAATGAATGTTGTGAAGAGAAGTGCTTGATCAGGGATTTGGCACCCTTTATTATCGTGGCAGCGTCCGGATTCACTCTACTGGATACGATTAAGTAAAGCTACAGAACGTGGTGAATGTTCTTGGCGTTTCCGATAGAGGCATGAATCCTGGGGCTTGAATGATGAGTGAATGGAAGCATGGTCCACGGGACTGGGAAAATTTGGGCTGTCTGGACATTGCTACTCCTCACCCTGCCCTAGGGCGGGTAAGGAGGTCTGGATGATATATATATATATATATATATATATATATATATATATATATATATATATATATATATATATATATATATATGTGTCTAGCTATCTCTCTCTCTCTCTCTCTCTCTCTCTCTCTATATATATATATATATATATATATATATATATATATATATATATATATATATTGTTAAGGAACAGAGAGAGATAATGTACACTTTAAGTGAGAATACTAAAAATCACTGCTGTCCCGTAAAGTTCCAGGTTCAAAACAAGAGAGTTAGGTAAAATTACAAGTTAAAGTTTAATGCTCAAACTAACAACAAAACATTCAGGACTCATAAGGATAATGTAATGGCAAAAACAGGTTAAATATATGATTAACTGCAATAGCCTCTATTAACACGAAATTAGCAAGAGTAAATTTATCTAAGTCAGCCCTGATAAAATGACAATACCAGATAATACTCAGTGAATGCAAGATATATTATTACAGCTACAAAATATTATTAATAATGGCTGACACCCAAAATACATGAATCACAAAAACTTTACTAGGCCTAAGAATTAACACCTTACGCTACACAGTACAAGAAAAAATGCAATAACCGTTATACTGAAATTACACAGCTGCTAGATGGTTGGAGACTTCCTGAGCACTCACAATAATAACAACTGTACAAGGGAGGACAGAGATGTGAACAAAATGAGGAGTAGATCTAAGTGGCAATAATGCAGAGACTGAGCTCATTATATAGGGGCCGGCAGAGCTTGATACAACTTGTAAGAAGGACGCGCAAATGAAGCCATGGGGACAAAGAGTTGACAATCCTGCTCTGAACAACAGAAAGAATGACTTACTCTACTATAAGGGAGGAGGGGAGGAGTGAGGTAGAACACGCTCGTGATCAAACATGCAGCATACTGTACGTTTGAATTACACAAAGGATGATGAAATCATAGGCTATGTAACATCTCGTCACAAAGAAAAAGAAATTTACAAAGGAAATTTCTTATTACTCTAAAACAATCTGTCTAAAGTCTAGATAAGCAATCTGCAATAACATTTTCTTTCCCCTTGACATGTTGTATGTCTAATGAATACTCCTGAAGTAGACTCCATCTTGTCAAACTCTGATTTTTATCTTTAAACTTACTAAGGAATTTCAGTGGGTTATGATCGGTATAAATGACTATGGGGTCAAAACCAGAACACAAATAAAATGAAAAATGCTGTAAACCCAAAATCAAGGCCAAAAGCTCTTTCTCAATAGTTGAGTAGTTCTTTTGAGGTGGAGTGAACTTCTATCTATCTATCTATTGCCAGACGCCTCAATCCCGTTTGGGGTGGCCACAAACAAATCGCCTCCAAGTCGCCCTGTCCCCCGCCATTTCACTGCCCTGCTCCCAACTCACACCCCCCTCTCTCATATACCTCTCCACCCCATCCCTCCATCTCATCCTCGGCCTCCCCCTCCCTCTTCCCCCCTCCACCTCACTCACATACACTCTCTTCGTCAGTCTTTCGCCCTCCATCCTCTCCACATGGCCAAACCACCTCAGTGTGTTCCTCATAACGCTTCCTATCACATCCACATCCACACCACAACGCTCCTTTATATCCTCATTCGTCAGCCTGTCTCTCCACGTGACTCCACAGGCTCCTCTTAAATAACTCATTTCCACTGCTCTCACTCTTGACTTGTGTCCTTCCAACAATGTCCAAGCTTCACTTCCGTACGTTAGAGTTGGTATCACAATACTGTCATGTAGTAACTTTTTCACTTCCATGCTCACTTCCCTGTTTCTTATCACTGCTTTCAAGGAACCAGCAACCTTTCTTCCCTGCTGTACCCTTTCAAGCACTTCACACTCAAACCTCCATCCTTACTCATCACACTACCCAAATACTTAAACGTACTCACATTTTCCAATTCCTCACCATCTAACCTTGCTGTACATTCACTAACTTCACCTCTCTCAAAGACCATCACTTTACTCTTCCCTACATTCACCTTTAGGTTCCGTTTCTTACACACTCTCTCAAACTCATCCACCAAGCCTTGCAGCTCCCTTCGTCTTCACTCAACAACACAGTATCATCTGCAAACAACAGTACAGGAGTTTCAAACACTATCCTCTCTCACCAGGGCCACTCCAACATCCACTACCCTACCTGTACCTCTTTATTACCCCATCCATGTACAGATTGAACAACCATGGAGACATGACACATCCTTGTTTCAAACCAACTTTCAAAGAGAAAAATTCACTTAGTTCACCATCCACACGCACTGCAGCCTTCGCACCATCGTACATACTCTTCACAGCATTCAACAACTTCCCATCTACTCCATATATTCTTAACACTTTCCACAATCCTTGTCTATCCACCCTGTCATATGCTTTCTCCAAATCCATGAAAGCCGCATACAATTTCTTTCCCTTCTCTAGAAACTTTTCCACTAAAGATCTAAGAATGAATATCTGATCTACACAACCTCTTCCTTCCTAAAGCCTCCTGTTCTTCTCCAACTAATTTCTCTGTTCTTTCTCTAACTCTGTCTATAAGTATCCTACCATACACTTTTCCTATTATACTAAGAAGACAAATGCCCCTATGATTACCACACACTTCTTTTTCCCCTTTTCCTTTGTACAAGGGAATAATTATACCTGACTTCCAATCCTCCGGGACTCTACCTTCCTCCCAGGCCAATCTGCACATCTTCCACATCCATTCTACTACTATCTCTCCCCCATGCTTCAGCATTTCACCACACACTCCATCAATTCCTTGGGCTTTCCCCGATTTAACTTTCTTCATTGCTTCCACAACTTCTATCCTACTGATTTCTTCCTGTCTTCTCACCTCTCCTTCTCCCAGCCATTCCCCAGCCACTTATACTAGCATTACTTCCATCCTCTACGTTCAACAATTCCTTAAAGTGTTCTCTCCATCTGCTCACTTTTTCTCCCTTCTCCACTAGTAATCTACCATTTTTATCTTTCACTCCCCTGCTAACTTCACTCCCACCCTGTCTTACTCTTTTTCACTTCTCTCCAGAACATTTTCTTACAGTCCCTCCACTTTACACTCAAATTCCTTCCAAATTCCTCATCCACTCTCTTCTTACTCTCTCTTACTAATCTTTTCACTTCTCTCTTCCTTTCCACATATAACTCTCTCTTCCGCCTCTCAACTTCTTCCACGCCCCTATTTCTCACCCATTCATTGTATGCTTTCTTCTTTTGTGCCACAGCCTGTTTCACCTCTTCAGTCCACCACGCTGTTCCTTGTACCCCCTCCACCTTCTCTTCCTTCCACACACCACATCACATGCTGCACATATTTCTTCTGTAAATATCTTACACAAACCTTCCACGTCTCCCATCTGCTCCAATTCATATTTGCCCAATCGTTCCTCCACTTTCTCTCTTATACTCTGCCTTTTTCTCATCCTCTTGTAACCTTTCCACTCTCCTTTTGCAACTACTCCTTCCTCTCGTCTTTCCCTTCTTCTATTCCTCCATCTCACTTGCATCCTAATTCTGGCCACCACCAAGTAGTGGTCAGAAAGTCCACTCCCCAACCTCTATACACTCTTGCATCCTTTACACATCTTCGCATCCTTTCATCCACACACATAATCAATCATTGCCTTCCTTTCATTCAGTTCACCACCCACCCTTCTCATCACTCGCCATGTATACCTGTGGATCATTTTATGCCTGAAGAGGGTATTGGCTATCACCAACCCCCTCCCAGCACAAATGTCCACTAACGCACTCCCATTCTCATCTATTTCGGCAGGCACACCCCACTCACCAACTATTCCATCCACCTTCACAATCCCAACTTTACCATTCATATCACCAATCAAAAACACTCTCTCATTCCTTCCAAACTTTTCCATGCACATTTCCACATTTGTCCAGAACTCTTCTCTCACTCTTCTAGCACGATCTTGCGTTGGCGCATACACACACACAATCGCCCACATTTGTGGAGTGAACTTCTTACTGTAATAAGATACAGGATGTTCAATACCCTGATCATCCTCTTGCAGCAAAACAGCCCCAGCTCCTGTTTCACTTGCGTCAACAGCCATCTTAAAAGGCTTAGCAAAATTTGGAGTAGCGAGCACTGGCTGACTTAATAGGATAGCTTTAAGTTTGCTGAAAGAGGATTCACAGTCATCGGTCCAGACAAATTTAACTCCCTTTTTCAGTAGGTCTGTAAGTGGTGATACAAGAATTGAAAAGTTAAGAACAAATCTCCTGTAATAACCTACTATTCCCAAAAATCTTTGTAGCTCTTTCCTACTTTTCGGTCTGGGAAGATCACTTATAACCTGAACCTTAGCTGCTGGTGGTGCAACATGTCCATCACCAATTACATACCCAAGGTACTGAACTTTAGCTTGACCAAACTCACACTTTGATAAATTAGCTACAAGATTAGCCTGAACCAAACGCTCAAGAAATTTACTGACATGGCATAGGTGATCTTTCCAGTTGTCACTGAAGATTAATACATCATCAATATAAACAACACACCCTGCCAAACCCTCTGTTACAACATTCATGAGCTTCTGAAATGTGGCTGGTGCATTCTTCATACCCTATGGCATTACAGAACATGCAAAAGTCTTTCCTATTGTTACAAAACATGAGATCTCCCTAGCACGTTCAGTCATAGGTACTTGCCAGTATCCCTTTAACAAATCAAACTTACTTATGTACCTAGCCTTTCCGATCTTGTCTATGCAATCTTCCACGCGAGGGAGAGGGTAAGTGTCTGTTTTGGTTATCTGATTAACACGTCTGTAGTCGATACAAAGCCACTCTGACCTACCTGGCTTAGGGACTAGAGTGACAGAAGAACTCCACTCGCTCTGACAGGGCTCAATCATCTTGTGGTCCAACAGGTAGCCAAGCTCCTTCTGGATGAGAGGAACTTTCACTGGGTTCACACGGTAAGGAGGCAGTTTAATTGGCTCTGCGTCTCCAACATCGACATCATGCATCAACACAGTGCTTCTTCCTGGAGTGGCACGGAACACTTGCAGGTACTCCTGCAGTAATGCTGAAAACTCCTGCCTTTCCTCGGGAGCTAGATGAGAAAGCTTAGTCTGGAAATCATTCATGATATCAGGATTCTTCCACTCAGGCTCATGCTGCATGGGAGAACTTCATTTGCAGACTCGGGTGGAACAGCTACAGTGCAGTCTGGGTTATTTTCGCCCCGCCTGTGATATAACTTTAGCATGTTGATGTGACAAAGTTGCTTGTTCTTTCTACGATCTGGTGTGGCAATGACATAGTTGACATCACTGAGTTTCTTCTCCACGAAATAAGGACCACTAAACTTGGTTGAAGAGGTTGCCCATGCACCGGTAGCAGAATAAAAACCTGATCTCCTGGCTGAAAGTGGCGTAACCTGGACTTCTTATCATACCAAGTCTTCATCTTCTCCTGAGCAGCTCCTAAATTCTCTCTCGCCAGCTGTAAAGCAGTGGACAGCCATTCTTTGAACTTCATCACATACTCCAGCAGGTTGACGTCATCTTCCTCCGACAGCCAGCATTCCTTGAGTAGCTTAAGCAGTCCTCTTACTTCATGGCCAAACAGTAGTTCAAAAGGTGAGAAGCCCAGTGATTCATTTGGAGATTCTCTTGCGGCAAATACAACAAATGGAAGACCTTTATTCCAGTCTTTCTGATGTTCCAAACAGTATTTCTTGAGCATCGATTTGAGTGTTTGATGATATCTCTCCAATGCTCCTTGGGTCTGGGGATGGTAAGCTGAAGACGTGATCTGGGTGATGCCCAACTCTTTCAGAGACTGCTTGAAAACATTTGACATGAAATTACTTTCCCGGTCTGACTGTACCTCCTTGGGCAGACCAAACTTTGTGAAGAACCCTAGCATTTCCTTAACCACGTTCTTTTCTGAGATATTTCTAAGCGGAATGGCTTCAGGATAATGAGTAGCCATATCAATCAGGGTCAACACATAAGAAAATCCTGAAGAAGTCTTAGGAAGAGGGCCCACAATATCCACCAACACACTGGTAAATGGCGCCTCAAAAGGAGGAATGGGAACTAGAGGTGCAACCTTTTCGGTCTGATTACACTTCCCCACAACTTGACAGGTGTGACAAGACTTACAATACCAGGAAACATCCCTGAAGATACCTGGCCAGTAGAAGTGTTTCAAAATGCGTGCCACAGTCTTCCTCACTCCAAGGTGTCCTGCCAAACTGGAATCATGAGCCACTCTAATGATATCCTGCCTACAAACACGAGGGATGATAACTTGATGTACAACCTCCCATTCACAGTCGGCTGATGCTGTTGGGGGTCTCCACTTCCTCATAAGTACTCCTGACTTTATATAATAACAAGTAGAAGCACCAGCTGACTCTTCCTCACTGCAAGCAGAGTTAGCTAGACCTTTCAACTCAGGGTCAGCAACCTGCAACTCAACCAACTCTTGACGAGACAAATTATCAACACTACGGGGTACTGCCTCATCTGGTGAGTGGTCCAAATTAGCAAGAAAAGTGTCAGCTAGGATAACATCATCATCATTATCCTCTAAGTCACCAGTAACTTTAGACTTAGCCCTAGTGACAGCACATGCAGGGAACACATCAGGGACATCACAATCCTGGGCCGCAGCCACTGGCTCACTAGACAACTGAGGAGCTGGACACACTTGACTTCCACCAATATCATTTCCAAGTAAGAAAGTTGCACCTGACATTGGGAGTGTCTCAACCAACCCAACCATAACGGAACCATTAACAAAACCAGACTCTAAATTCACTCTGCACAGAGGGACAGAGAAGTAATTATTCCCTACACCTTGTAAGATTACAGTTTCATCAGAGGAATTAACATTAGAGCCTAGAACACTGGTCAGCATAAGGGATTGGCAAGCACCTGTATCACGATATATTTTAACTGATTTCCTGTCATTACTGTCCAGAGGACTGACAAAACCTTCAGACAGGAAATTAGCTCATGAACTCTTGAGAGTGTCACCCACGTCAATGCTCAAAAGAGGAGCTCCATCATGAGAATTTAATTTACCCCTCAAAGCAGGTTCAGTTAACTCAGTTAAAGAATTCTGTGAACTCTCAAGGATGGACACTAGACCAATTGACTGAATATTTAAAGACTCCTTTTTGTTCACATCACGCTGTCTCCTGAAACATTTCTCCGTAGTATGACCAAGCTTACTACAATAAGTATATTTACTTTTCTGAAATCTAGAGGTGAAGCTGGTATTTACTTCCTGAGAAACATCATCTTTATTCTCTTTCCTGTTACTTGTACTCTGAATAGAGGCAACGTACTTACTCTCAGCTTTCCCTTTTTCTTTAGAATATCTCTTGTGAGTGAGAACATACTCATCAGCTAAAACTGCAGCATCAGACAAATTATCTATTCTTTTCTCATCAAGATATAGGCTTACATCTTTATTAATACACCTTTTGAAGTCCTCCAGCAAAATCATCTGTTTAAATATGTCAAAATCAGAATCCACATTCTTAGAATTTAACCACTGCTCTAACAGATCTTCTTTGATTTTTGCATACTCAACATGGGATCGCTTATCTTGCTTATAAGTTGTCCTAAATTTTACTCTATAGGCTTCAGGAACAAGCTCATAGGCCTTAAGAATCAAGCTCTTAACTACATCATAATTATCAGATTGATCCTGAGGCAAAGATGCATAAGTTACTTGAGCTTTACCGGTGAGAACAGTTTGAAGGAGTACTGGCCAATACTTTTTGGGCCAATTAAAACCTGTAGCTACCCTCTCAAACAACTGAAAATACTTTGTTAAATCAGATTCATTAAAAGGAGGGACAAGTTTAACATTTTTAGCCACATCAAAATCATCAGAGCTAGATGATCCAGTTCCACCTTGTTTCATGCGATACTCATGGTCTGCCTTAATCCTAGCTAGTTCAGTTTGTGCCTGAGCCTGTGCCTGTGCCTCCTGAATGCGAGCATTTGCCTGAAATTCAGCCTCTTGAATACGAGCCTGAGACTCCGCCTCCTTAGCCTGAGACTCAGCCTTCTTAGCACGAGCCTGAAACTCAGCTTCCTTAACACAAGCCTCCTGCAGAGCTAGCTGTAACTTAGCTATTTCAATCTGTGTTTGCTCATTTGGGGGAGTTACATTAAACAAGCTTTTATTAATCATGCCAACAATTTGATCTTTAGAATGATGAGAGTGAACTGCAATTCCCAGTAGTTGAGCAACAAGTTTAAATTCATTCTTTGTTTTGTTTTCTACATCACACACTGTTTGCACATTTGACAAAAAATCTTTGGCTTCATCAAGTGTAGTAATAGTAGACGTCATGAATAAATCACAGTCGCAAAATATCAAGCAATATCCTTATGATAATATCCTGAATATCCTGATAAGAGGTCGCCAAATTTATGTTACGGAACAGAGAAGGATAATGTACACTTTAAGTGAGAATACTAAAAATCACTACTGTCCCGTAAAGTTCCAGGTTCAAAACAAAAGAGTTAGGTAAAATTACAAGTTAAAGTTTAATGCTCAAACTAACAACAAAACATTCAGGACTCATAAGGATAATGTAATGGCAAAAACAGGTTAAATATATGGTTAACTCCAATAGCCTCTATTAACACGAAATTAGCAAGAGTAAATTTATCTAAGTCAGCCCTGATAAAATGACAATACCAGATAATACTCAGTGAATGCAAGATATATTATTACAGCTACAAAATATTATTAATAAGGGCTGACACCCAAAACACATGAATCACAAAAACCTTACTAGGCCTAAGAATTAGCACCTTACGCTACACAGTACAAGAAAAAATGCAATAACAGTTATACTCAAATTACACAGCTGCTAGATGGTTGGAGACTTCCTGAGCACTCCCAATAATAACAACTGTACAGGGGAGGAGAGATGTGAACAAAATGAGGAGTAGATCTAAGTGGCAATAATGCAGAGACTGAGCTCATTATATAGGGGCCGGCAGAGCTTGATACAACTTGTAAGAAGGATGCACAAATGAAGCCATGGGGACAAAGAGTTGACAATCCTGCTCTGAACAACAGAAAGAATGACTTACTCTACTATAAGGGAGGAGGGGGGGAGTGAGGTAGAACACGCTCGTGATCAAACATGCAGCATACTGTACGTTAGAATTACATAAAGGATGTTGAAATCATAGGCTATGTAACAATATATATATATATATATATATATATATATATATATATATATATATATATATATATATATATATATATATATGGCTGGGAGAAGAAGAGATGGGAGGAGGGAGGAAGAGATAAGTAGGGTGGAAGTAGTTGAAGCAATGAAGATCAAGATGGGAAAGGCCCCAGGAATTATTCCCATCTTTCACTCCCCAACTATTTTCTCTTTCACATTGTCTTTCTTTACCTCCTTGCAGAACAATTTCTTACCGTCCCTCCATTTCACACTCAGATTCTTCCCAAACTCTTTATCCACTCTCTTCTTACTGTCATTCACCAGTCTCTTCACCTCCCTTCTCCTGCTCACATATACCTCTTTCTTCTCTCTCTCATCTTTTCCCCTACCTATACTCGCTAGCCAGTCACTATATGCCTTCTTCTTTTGTTCCATAGCTCTTTTCACCTCACCATTCCACCACGGTGTCCTTTGCACACTCCTGAATCTCCTCACTCCACAAACCACTCCGCACGCTTCACCTGTCTCTTCCGTGAATATCTTGCAGACTTCTTCCACCCCTTCCATCTGCTCTAAGTCATACCTTCCCAATCTTTCTTCCATGATGCTCGTATACTCTGCCATTTTCTCACTCTGCCATTTTCTCACTCTCTTTCAACTTCTCCACTCTTATCACAGGAGCTGTTTCCTCCTGTCTTCCCCTTCGTCTCTTCGCCCATTTTCTTTGCAGCCTTACCTTGGCTTTCAATAAGTAATGGTCTGCGATTCCATTCCCCCACCCTCTCCACACTCTTGCAGCCAACACTTGTCTTCTCATTCGCTCATCCACACACACACGTAATCTATCATTGCCTTTCGTTCAACAAGTTCACCGTCCATCCTCCTCATGGCTCTCCATGTATACCTGTGGATAATCTTATGCCGGAAGAAGGTGTTGGATATTGCAAACCCCTTACCAGCACAGATGTCCACAAAAGCACTACCATTACCATACACTTTAGCTAGCACACCCCACTGACCAACCACTCCATCCACCAGGGACGTAGGCAGAAAGTTCACAAGGGGGGGGGAGAAAGATGTATATAGAGTCTTGAAAAGGTGGTTGAGGACGAGCGAAGCAAACCTCTGCAGCTGGTGGGTCTGGGAGGGCACTGTGAGCCCCCCAGGAAAATTTTAGAAACTTAAGTACTTGTAAGGGCTTTCTGAGACCTATGAAAGTACTGCATGTATTGGAATATTGAGATGATAACTTATTGCAGTGAAATTGGCGAGAAATATAGCAAGAAAATCATTTTGGCTGAAAAAAGAAGCTTTTTTAATGATACTTACGGAATAAAAGATCAGTAATGCATCTGGGAGCCTCATGTGCATTTTCCTCGCCTTTGAGAGCATAACAATCTTCGCTAAGTTAGTAGAAAGATGGAAATGTCAAAATTAATCTGACAAAAGGTGGATACTACCTATCTGTCTATCTATTGCCAGTCGACTTAATCCCGTAAGGGATGGCCACAAACAAAATGCCTCCATGTCGCCCTGTCCCCCGCCATTTCACTGCCCTGCTCCCAACTCACACCCCTCTCTTTCATATACCTTTCCACTCTATCCCTCCATCTCATCCCTGGCCTCCCCCTCCCTCTCCCTCCCTCCACTTCACCCATGTGCACTCTCCTCGTCTAAAGGAGAGCAATATAATTTTAAATGTTTCACAATTCTCTTGGTACGTCAAGACTAAAATATCATATAACATATTAACCCGTCACGTCCCGACCATTTTCGCACCTCCGACACCCCTCAGCCCCGACCATTTTTGGATTTTTTTTTTTTTTGCCTAAAACCTCCGCTTTTGGTGAGAAACATCGAAAATTCATAGAGAAATCGCTCACCTGAGGTTTAAAATACTCGATACAGGTAGGAGTACCTCCTTACCTTACAGGGTTTTCTATCAGGCTGGCTGCAAAGAAAACGAGTTCTATGGGAGGATAACTATTCCACACCACTCATAAACGGTATTTATTTGGTACGAATTTATATGTAGTACGAGAGTATATTGGTTTTCAAACAGTAATATAGGCATTATAAGCATTGTTTCACTCACTAACACATCATCATACCTGACCTTCTTTTGTCACATTACCTGATCATCATTTCTGACTGTTTCTTCCTCTAATGCTGTGTAAACTTTGTCCTCCACATTGTCATCGATTGGGGAATCACTCTAGCCCTGAATGTCTTTATTGGCCAGGTCACTGGTAACAGGTGAATTGCCGAGACAATGGCGTGCGGGGGGGAAGGTTATGCGGTGTAAGGCATTGTCCCCGCTTGGCATCTTGTAGAGGAATAGAGGAAGGTGTCCCGTGAATACGTACGAAAAATCATGCGCGAAAATTGAAAATTGTGCAAATTAGGGACCTAGCAACTGCAAAACTTACCAGTACGTCGCCGGGACTGGCAAATGCAAAATGTTGCAACGTACCTATACGTCGACGGGATGACTTGGGTCAAGAACCACTTACATAGTCCATACATCTATAATTATAAGTGTGCCATGCACTGGATTTCTACAAACATAGTTAAACTAAAGGGGTAAGCCTTTAAAATATGCTAAATTACTTAGACTTGTCTGGTATTTGTTATTGACTGTTCTAAGAAAATATATATATATATATATATATATAGATATATATATATATATATATATATATATATATATATATATATATATATATATATATATATATATATATATATATATATATATATATATATATATATATATATATATATATATATATATATATATATATATATATATATATATATATATATATATATATATATATATACAGTAACATACTCCAACTCTCTTCCTTTTATTCATCAATGATCTTCAAAGCCGTACATCTAACCCTATCCACTCATAGGCTGATGACACCAACCTTCACCTTTCCATTCGGTTCCCGCAACGCCCATCTCAACAGTTACTTCAACAAACAAGGGATGAGGCTATGGCACACCTAATGTCTGACTTGGCTCGTATCTCTGATTGGGGTAAAAATAATATGGTTGATTTTAATGCATCTAAGACTCAGTTCTTACACCTATCAACCCGACAAAATCTTCCACAGGTATACCCACTAATGTTTAATAATATTCAGCTTCATCCTGCATCATCCTTGAACATGCTTGTGGTTTCATTTACTCGGGACTTATCTTGGAAAGATCATATTACATCTCTTGTAAAATCTGCTTCCAAGAGATTGGGTGTGCTAAGCCGACTCCGCTCTTTCTTTACCCCTGCACAATTGTTGACTCTATACAGAGGTTTTATCCTCCCCTGTGTGGAGTACAACTCTCATGTGTGGGGAGGCTCCCCACATACAGCTCTTCTCAATAGGGTGGAGTCAAAGGCTTTTCGTCTCATTAACTCTCCTCCTCTTACTGACTCCCTTCAACCTCTGTCTCTTCGCCACACTGTTGCATCTTTATCTCTTTTCTATTAGTACTTTAATGGTCACTGCTCCTCTGAACTGTCTGCTTGCATTCCTCCACCTCTACGACGGGCCCTTAGCACCCGTCAGGCAGCAAACTCTCATCCCTTTTCTGTCCAACTCTCTAATGCAAGAGTTAACCGTTACTCCCAGTCTTTCATTTATGCAACAGGTCAGCTCTGGAACTGTCTCCCTCTGTCTGCATTTCCTACTGCCTATAATCTCCAGTCTTTCAAAAGCAGTGTGTCCAGGCATCTCAAAATGATCGGCTCTTGAATTTGGCTCTCTATTGTATTTTGTTTTTCTCTTGGAGGGAACTGTTACTGCGGGCTCATGGCCTTTGGTTCCTTCTTCCTTGCATTAAAAACACACACATATATATATATATATATATATATATATATATATATATATATATATATATATATATACCTGATTTCAGCTTTGATCACAGGTAATAAATGCTCTAGCACTCATTCGATGTGACCGTTTTCATACTATGAACAGAATATTGCTTAAGAAATCATAGTTCTGATTAATTTAACTAGTAGGAAACACTGATTAACAAAAACATATCGTCAAACTCAGACAAATAAACGAATTATCATTCATACTGGTACTCTATAACACCTATAGAAACTAAAATGAAAAATAAACACCAATTCTAGTTACATATAACGGTATATGTTCTCAACAATTTTGCATGCCATGACAGTACTGTATATTCTTAAAATGAGATTCAGTCTTCGTGCTTTTCTCTTTGAGAACCGATCCAAAATTATGTCTGCACGCTGACTCACCACGATTCTCTCTCTCTCTCTCTCTCTCTCTCTCTCTCTCTCTCTCTCTCTCTCAAGTTATTTATTTATTTATTTCCATACTTATTTTTTAAGATTTATAGTATTTTAGCCCCATTCGATTTCAAAACCCTCAAGGGGGGGCTGTCGCCTCCTCCGCACCCCCCCCTCCTTCGCTACGCCCCTGCCATCCACTCGTACATTCCCAACTTTGCTATTCATGTCTCCAATCAAAGACACTCTCTCTCTCCTCTCAAACTTGTCCATACATGCTTCTACACTCGCCCAAAACTCATCTTTCACTCTTGCCACTCAGTCCTCTGTCGGCGTATACACATACTGTATACAATCGCCCAAACTTGTATATCTACTTTCATCCTTGCACCCACAGTTCCATACTCTCTTATATTCTCCCTCCACTTTTTGCTTATCATCAGACATACTCCCTCTCTTGCCCTCTCATTCTCATTAACTCTCGCACATATTACTAATAGTCCATTGGCTGGGAGGGTTTTCGTGTGCATAAAATGATCCCGAATATGCTGTTGAAATTCACAAACTAGAACACTTTAAGTAGCATAAAAGTTAGGGTAGCCACTCTGAATCATGGCAATAAAGGATAAAATTAGCATGATACGGTTGGTGTTCATAGATAAAATAGTTGTATACAAAGGGTATGAAAATGGGTCATTATCTGTGACAGAAAACAAAAACATAATGTAGACCATAGACCTGGAACTATAATTAAATGTAAAGAAATAATCATCGACAATACATAAATTTAAATTCACCAAGGATCTTTAGGCATTAGTATTACATTAATTATATTAAATGGGTTTGACGAACTCAAAACCAATGAAAAATCTAAGCTTTAACCTGCGCCATCCCGGTGACGTGAATTAACGTCCGCACATGATGTGCACTCATGTCCTGGCAACGCGAATTAACGCGGCAACATTGCAAGGTCCCTAATTTGCACAATTTTCAATTTTTGCGAGTGATTTCGCGAGTGATTTTTGGCACGTATACACGGGACACCTTCCTCTATTCCTCTACAAGATGCCAAGCAGGGACAATGCCTTACACTGCATAACCTCTCCCCCCCCCTGCACGCCATTGTCTCAGCAATTCGCCTGTTACCAGTGACCTGGCCAATAAAGACATTCAGGGCCAGAGTGATTCCCCAATCGATGACAATGTGGAGGACAAAGTTTACATAGCATTAGAGGAAGAAACAGTCAGAAATGATGATCAGGTAATGTGGGAAAAAAAAGGTCATGAATGGTGATGAGTTAGTGAGTGAAACAATGCTTATAATGCCTATATTACTGTTTGAAAACCAATATACTCTTGCACTATATATAAATTCGTACCAAGTAAATAAATAAATACTGTTTATGAGTGGATAAAATAGTTACCCTCCCATAGAACTCGTTCTCTTTGGTGCCAGCCTGTTAGAAAACCCAGTCAGGTAAGGAAGTACTTGTACCTAGATCGAGTATTTTAAACCTCAGGTGATCGATTTCTTTATGAATTTTCGATGTTTCTCACCCAAAGCGGATGTTTGAGCCAAAAAAAAAAAAAGGTCCAAAAATGTCGGGACTGGGACGTACCACTGCCCAGAAAACGTCGGGATGGGGCGGATTAAAAAAAAATAATAATAAACATCCTGGTTACCCATTAGCCCAGTCACAAAAGCAACCAACCCAAAATGAAACCTTCAATTACCGGAATATTTTCATATATCTTTTAATGCTTGTAGAAATTTTAATTTGGAGTGATCGTGAAGGAAATTGGTTGTACCACTTACAAACGGTTAAAAAACTTACCTCTATTTGCTGCCTTTGATTCAACAAAGTACCTAAGCTGGTGTTCACTTTATCTGGAGGACATGCAGAAGCTAAGTGAATCTGCTCCACAAATTCATGTGGCCTTTGAGAAAGGAAAATTTGCAGTCAAATGTACAAATGGACATTTTAAAGCTCTTGGAGCAGACACGACTTTGGAGCAATCACAAATCCCCAAAAAGTAGCTCTGGAATAATTGGTTGCTCTCGTAAAAAAAAAAAAAAAGAAAAAAAAAAGAAAAAAAAAATTGCCAAATGGGAACTGACCCACCATGAAATACAGGCAATCTGTAAAGTACAAATTAAGAGAACTAAGTGGCTTTAAAATAAATAGCTATGAAATCACAGTTAACCATGAATTTAGTCATTTAAAGACAGCAATGGGAGAGAGAAATGTCCAGCTATATGAAAAATATTGGAACACATGAGAATCCTTTTGCATCAGCTGTAGAGCCAAAATTTCATAATATTATTACCAAAGAAGTCACGCCAGAAGATATCCATAATCAGCTCTCAGGAGTGATTGACATTTGGCATGCAGCATGTGTGAAGCTTCAAAATTAGCATCTTGTTGAGAAGTCGATCAGAATCAGTGAACCTATCGACAGAACTAATCTGAGAACATTCCAGAGTATACACAAACCAATGAAATGTGGAAAAGGTTCTGGAAAGTTGTCTAAATAAGTGCTGTCAGCAACGTGTCATAGAAGTTGCTCGAGCTAGGGGTATCCCAATGGAGGAGTTATTGCAAGATGACTTAACAACATCCTCATATCTTTTTGATAGTGTGGGTGTGATGAAAAAATCTGCGAAAAGTTCTTTTGTCAGTGAACTAAAAGAAAAGCTTCCTGAGAAGAGTGTCCAAACCCCACAAACAAAGAATTGCTTACATACAGCATATATAGTGGACATGATGGCTACTGTATGGATTATGAAAACATAACATCTCAGCACTTTTGGAGACTTCTTTGACGCTGCTTTGAACGATGTCAAAATGTCATCCAAGTATGCCAACAGAATTGATTTAGTCTTTGACTCATACATTGATAAGTCAATCTAAGATTCTGAAAGGAAAAATACTTCAGATCACTTCTCCCACTGAACTGATTAAGATCAAAGAAGAGATGCCATTACCATTAGAAACCGACAAATTCTGGGGATCCAATAAAAACAAACAAAATCTTCAGTGCTTACTTCATGAACAAGCTGTAACTACAGCTAATGAAAAATTTCCATCAGTATGCTTGGTAATAAGTAACATTTCAGGTGAGAGGGCAGTGCTTTGCCAAAGTGTGTTGAAGACGCTTCAACAGTTGTCCCTGAGCTAATTGTTGACATTGAAGAAGCTGATCAACGTATAATTCCTCGTGTGATGCATGCTGATCAGAAAGGAACCTCCAAGATCATAGTTTTGTCCCCTGACACTGATGTTTTTGTAATGTTAATGTACTACTGGGATGAGTTTAAGTCTTCTGGGCTTTCAGAGCTTTGGGTAAAAAGGGGTAATGGTGACTCAATAAGCTATATTCCTATACACGTTTTGGCTTCTGTTGTAGGACTATACCTCTGTAAAGTATTGCCTGCTGTGCACACTTTAAGAGGTTGTAATTACACAAGTAAAGGTGGGAACTACAGTAAATATTCAGCATTGAGAGCACACCCGGACTACTTCTTGACGGGTTTTGGACTAAGCACTGATGATTCCAACCTTGAAAAGATGATTGAAATGAATGAGGAATACCTTACACAGGTGCTGAAAAATGAGACCAAATGCAACACTATAAATCAACTAAGAAATCATATATACCATCACAGTAAAGGGCTGAATATAGAGGAGCTACTTCCAACTAGCAATGCCATAAAACATCATATTTTGGGAGTATATTATGCAACTTATCAGATGGTCTCTCTTCTGCCTAGTCAACCACAGTCATTAGATCCCACTCATTTTGGATTTGAGATAGCTGATGTACTCTTAATGCCAGTAGTAGGGTTCAGAACTATACTGAAAGAGTATGCTATGTGTTGCAATTGTCTAAAATGTGTAAATATTAAGTGCACCTGTAGAAGGAAAGAGAAACCATGCTGTAAGTTTTGCAAATGTCAAAAGGAAAAGCTTGATTCTGGCACAAGCTGCAGTAATCCATTGGGGTGTATTTAAAATTTAGATGTCTTACTTAGACAAGTATGATGAAAGATTATATTAATTCCTTTACAAAGAGATTTGTTACTTCTGTCAATGAAGCTAGAGAATTTAGTTCATAAAATCCACACTGGTAGAGGAGAAATATATCTAGACAGTTTCATTGAACAGTGCGACCCTTCTCAGTACTGAAGAGGTGAGAAATTAGTTATAAAAAAAATCTCGAATATACAGATATCATTACTGTAGAATGGACGAGAGAATTTTTTTCTTTTTCTTATTTTTTTTTATGCGAGGAAGAAGAAACAAAAGGCCATGAGCCCGCAATAACAGTTCTCTCCAAGAGAAAAACAAAATACAAGAGAGAGCTAAATTCAAGATCCATTCATTTCGAGATGCCTGGACACACTGCGTTTGAAAGGCTGGAGATCATAGGCAGCAGAAAATACAGACAGAGGGAGACAGTTCCAGAGTTGACCTGTTGCATAAATGAAGGACTGGAAGTAACGGTTAACTCTTGCATTAGAGTGTTGGACAGAAAAGGGATGAGAGTTTGCTGCTAGACGGGTGCTACGCGCCCGACGTAGAGGTGGAGGAATGCATGCAGACACTTCAGAGGAGCAGTGACCATTAAAGTACCGATAGAAAAGAGATAAAGGTGCAACAGTGCAGCAAAGAGACAGAGGTTGAAGGGGGTCAGTAAGAGGAGGAGAGTTAATGAGACGAAAAGTCTTTGACTCCACCCTATTGAGAAGAGCTGTATGTGGGGAGCCTCCCCACACATAAGAGTTGTACTCCACACAGGGGCGGATAAAACCCCTGTATAGAGTCAACAGTTGTGCAGGGGTAAAGAACAAACAGAGTCAGCTTAACACACCCAATCTCTTGGAAGCTGATTTTACAATAGATGTAATATGATCTTTCTAAGATAAGTCCCGAGTAAATGAAACCCTAAGCATGTTCAAGGATGATGCAGGATTAAGCTGAATATTATTATACATTAGTGGGTATACCTGTGGAAGATTTTGATGGGTTGATAGGTGTAAGAACTGAGTCTTAGATGCATTAAAAACAACAAGGTTATTTTTACCCCAGTCAGAGATACGAGCCAAGTCAGACATTAGGTGTGCCATAGGCTCATCCCTTGTTTGTTGAAGTAACTGCTGAGATGGGCATTGCGGGAACCGAATGGAAAGGTGAAGGGTGGAGTCATCAGCGTATGAGTGGATAGGGTTAGATGTACAGCTTAGAAGGTCAATGATGAATAAAAGGAAGAGATTTGGTGATAGGACAGAGCCCTGAGGAACATCACTGTTGATAGATCTAGGAGAAGAACAATGGCCGTCTACAACAGCAGCTATAGAACGACCAGAAAGGAAGCTAGCGATGAAGGCACAGATAGAAGGATAGAAACAGTAAGGGGGCAGTTTGGAAAC
The DNA here is from genome assembly GCF_032717465.1 of Coenobita brevimanus. Taxonomy (NCBI): domain Eukaryota; kingdom Metazoa; phylum Arthropoda; class Malacostraca; order Decapoda; family Coenobitidae; genus Coenobita; species Coenobita brevimanus. The sequence goes on from NC_136998.1 coordinate 12,446,605, forward strand.
TTAAGATTTATGCCAGACTCGATCGAAAGCCATTGAGATGTCAAGTGCAATGGCAAAGCTTTCACCGAAGTCCCGAAAGGAGGATGACCAGGAGTCTGAAAGGTAGGTGAGAAGATCGCCAGTGGAGCGTCCCTGACGGAACCCGTACTGATGATCAGAAAGAAGGTTGTGATAAGAAAGATGCCTTAAAATTTTTCTATTGAGAATTGACTCGAAAACTTTTGAAATACAGGACGTTAAAGCAATTGGACGATAGTTGGAGGGTTGGGAGTGGTCACCCTTCTTTGGGACTGGCTGAATGAGAGCAAACTTCCAGCAAGAAGGAAAAGTACAAGTTGACAGACAAAGGCAAATGAGTTTGCCTAGGCAGGGTGAAAGCACAGAAGCACAGTTCTTGAGAACAACAGAAGGGACTCCATCAGGCCCATATGCCTTGTTAGAATTGAGGCCAGTGATTGCAGAAAATACATCAGCTGAAGAAATTTTCATGTCAGCCATGAGGAAGTCAGAGGCAGGAAGTGATGGACGAACAGCACCGGAATCATCTAAGGTGGAACTGAAGGAGAAAGTCTGTGCTAAGTGATCTGCTTTATCAGTAGAAGAAATAGCTACAGAACCATCAGAGTAGAAAAGAGGAGGGAAGGATGATGAGGTAAAGATGTTAGAAAGGTTTTTACCAAGGTGCCAGAAGGAGCGGGAAGAATTCGAGTTGGAGAGTTGAGAGCATTTAGTACAGATGAAATAATTTTTAGCTGAGCGAAAAACAGACTTTGGACGATTCCGGGCAGAAACGTAAAAATGATGTGATTCAGGGGTGGGCTGGCTCCGGTACCTTTTGTAGGCCCTCTCCTTGTTGCGGACAGCATTGAGGTGAGTTTACCTTACTCTTTTAAAGGGAATGGTTCCATTATAGTTAAATATGATTATAAAACGAATATTTAGTACCTGCATGTTGTACTAGCATGTGAACTACAGTACTTAGCTACATAAAGTCCGTCCTTCTTAGCATGTTAAACTAGCATGTGAACTACTTAGCTACATAAAGTCCGTCTCTCTCTCTCTCTCTCTCTCTCTCTGCTAAATATTGTCACTAAAATTCCATAAGTAAATCTTCTAGTAATTCATATAATGATTATGCACTTGTAGTGGCCAGGGAAAAATTGAATGTACAAATGTCGTTGCCAAAGAAAGGAAGAAATAATATATTTTTTTACTTATCTGGGGTGATGGTGCCTCATATATGTATACCAGTATAAGTTATACTGTAATTAAATATGATTATATATACTGGTACATGGAATTTTTAGTACCTGCATGTGATATTAGCATGTGGATTATTCATATAAGGTGCATGCATCTCTTTTTTCTAAGTATAGGTATTAAAATGCCATATAAGTAAGTTTTCTACTTTTTTTTTTATCCTATGGGGTTAAGAAATTTGGTGATGCGAATAAGCTACTTTTCTGACTTATTGCCAGTTTAACAAAAATCTACCCTCATTTTTGGGTAATGTTTAATGATATAGTTTATTAGTGTGAAGAGCAACTTAGGGCACATTTCATGCATACGGCCCTCCCTATACAGCCAATGGGCTATAAAGCATACTCCCATTATTACACCCTTTCACCTCCCCATTTAGTTTCAGTCAATCCACATACATCCACTTTGAACAATCGCTCTCTCAATTCATCATTCACTCCTCTCGCATTCCATGTTCCCATCCTTTGAAACGTACATACGAAAAATATTATTCTAACAGTGTCATTTACTCATATATATATTTCTGAGTAATTGTCTTGCATATGGGTTCGTATTTTATTTCCACTAAATGACAAGTGTAAACTAAGGTCATTAAACTATATATCCATTATTTATATGTTACTTATAAGAGGAAAAGACAATGAAGACACTAGTAAGAATAAAAGAAAAACAATGTGTGAGGAGATTGGAAGAAGACTGAGGTATAAGCAGAAGTATGTAAGAATAAGATTTGGAAGGATGTCAAAGAGAGAGAGAGAGAGAGAGAGAGAGAGAGAGAGGTATGCATATCGGATATTTGCCGTGAGAGTTGCAATATAAGATTATTTAAATCCTGAAAGAAACTGTATATCACCTTCATAGATAATGAAAGAAGCATGTGACAGAAGAACCAGACAAGGGATTTTGAAAAGGCTGAGAAAGATTGAGGTAGACGGGAAACTGTGAAATGTTAAGAGCAAATAATAGTTGGCACAAGGCTTCAGTGCTTATGGAAAATAAACTTCGAGTTCAAAACGACTCACCTCACTTCTTTTTCGCATCCAGAACGCACAACGACATATATTCGCTGGGCAACATCCTATCATTTTATTTTACACATACTACGAAATCCATGACTACTGCAAAACACCCAATTGCACAATTACTAAACAGCATCCAGAACTACAAGGAGAAAGAAATGCTCCACACCAACATGATACACGACCGCAGAGCCACCTCATATTATATCCATATTCATAACACTGGAGAGTATTGATGCAACACCACGCCTATAAAATAACCGGCACGGCACTACAGCACAACGCAGACCCACATCTCGCATCATCCTTACAAATATTCCGCCACAAGCGGTGTTAATATGAATGCGAGGAGATATATTTTTGTGGTAGAAGCCGCACAATACAAGTGAGAACGGCCAGACTGTTACGGCCATCCATCGCGGCAATTCTCTTGGCAGTTCTCAGTTTCTTCTAAAAAGAAAGCTTTGATCCAATGTGTTTGTGGTAAAACTGCCATTAAAATAACAGTCCCACGAACTGTATCTTCGGCATGGTAAAGGTAAATCTGGACTGCGCAGTTTCGAAAATTGACACACGAGGAAACTGAAAACGATTACAATGTGGAAAAAATCCCCACTGATCCTGATGGGGACAGCTTCAGTAGTGAAACTATTATCTTTTACAAATGTGACTTTGTTCTGATAAAAAAGAATGTATGAAAGAATGTTCACAATAACTGTCCAATTATCCGAATGTTAAGTTTTTTCCTTGCAGGGTTTTGTTGTGAATTCTGTTTAGTTCTAGAATTGTTTTGGAACTTAATCCCTTAAGCAATATGAAGATGCAGTTTTGTTTTTTCTTGCTGTCGACAGTCCATATGTTTCTGTTAAGTCAGACCTTCAACGAAGGAGGCGATAGTTTGTGTGTGTGTGTGTGTGTGTGTGTGTGTGTGTGTGTGTGTGTGTGTGTGCGCGGGAGGTCCTGCCAAAGCTAAATAAACATGCATTTAAGTAGCCAGGATATATGAAAAAAAAAAATCATCGTGAGGAAACAGCAAAGTGATCCAGGGGTTCTCAACCTGGGGTACGCGTACCCCCAGGGGTACGTGAGAGGAATTTTGGAGGTACGTGACAGGTTTCTCAAAATACTTCGGTTTTGAATAACTGCAAACCTGTTTGTAGAAAGTGGCCTACATGTGCTAGGCTAGATGTGTCCTCCACTAGAACCAGGACACTAAGTGACAACATTAACAAGGAAACTCTTGGAGTTATGTCATTTGAGAGAAAGCTCTCTTGGACTACACTTGCCACACAACCTTGCAAACCCATAATACAGTAGTCACCCTTGCTCATTTTCTATCGATCACGTCTCTCCTCACGCGTACCGAACAGGTTCCAAAGTGAGACGCACTGTTCGCCTCTCACTGTCACCCACTCACACTCCTCCCTCATTACCCTCACCCTCAGGTACGTTGAGATCTGCTTCATGGTTTTGTCGACAAGCTACGAGCTTTTCAAATGAAACTCAAACTTTGGCAAGAAAAAGTCACAGCGGGTCGGTATGACGTTTTTGAGAATATGAGCGACAGCTTGTCAGCTCTGTGTAAAGATGATGTGGATGAGGTCAGTGGTCTCATCCAGAAGCACTTGGTTTCTCTCATTCAAGAGTTGGATAACTATTTTACTGATATCACAGACTTAGATTGCCAACTCATTCGAAATCCATTGAAGATGGACCCTAGATCACTTCCAGATGAATTACAAGAAGTATTCGTTGACTTTGTCAGTGACTCAACTGCAAAAGATTCTTTTGATAGTTTGTCATTGACAAGATTCTGGTCAACAATGGCAAGTTCTTATCCTGCTTTAGCAAAGAAATGTGTACGGAACCTCCTGATGTTTCCTTCTACATACCGCTGTGAGGAGGGATTCTCAGCACTGTGCTTGATTAAAAACAAGTTACGTTCACGTCTTGCAGTCAAAGACGACATAAGAGTGGCTCTTTCAAGGACTGTGCCAAGGATTGACTTGTTGGTAGCAAAGAAACAGGCCCAACCATCTCTCTGAATTAGTATATACTTGTATTTTAATGCAGTCACACACACTGACTTCCCCATGAGTAAGTAACTAGTTACTAATTAGTTGCGAAGCTTAACAATCAGCATTATTTCGCAGTCAGTGGAACACAATGCCTTCTTAATTCTACTTTGTTAATTTTTTTTTCATGCTAGTGACGCTAGTCACGCACACAGTAATTTCCCCATGAGTAACTAGTTATAAGCTGTATATAGCACCACTACCTCACAGTCACAGTTATTGGAAAAATGTGTCGGATTTAGTTCTGTTTTATTATTATTATTTTTTTTTATGCTATTCACACACAGAGTGACTTACCTATCAATGTTACTAGTTACAATTGCAACTAGCTGCAGGCAGCACTAGTTCACTGTCACAATGATCGAAAACTGTCTGCTATAGTTCTGTTTTAGTAAATGTATTGCATGTTAGCAGCCAGTCACATAGTGTTTCCCTACGACAGTAACTAGTTCCTATCAACACTACCTCATAGTGACATACATTAATTGAAAAGTTTGTCTGCTTCACATATATAACACAATTTAAACTTAATAAACTAAGTCAATAAACCATGCATTTCTTTTTACCCTTCCTGATGCTGCATTGTGGGTAAGGGGTACGTCAACAATATTGAAAGACTTCAAGGGGTACATAAGATTAAAAAGGTTGAGAACCCCTGACTTACACCTTGTTCTTGTATTCCCAAGTGATTTTTTAAATCGAGACTTTAATCTGCAACGGTTATATATATTATTATTTAATATTTTCCATAAATGGGAGACTTTCTGTATTGAATAAAATTGTTGGAATTTAGATAAAATACATAAAAGAACTAGAGCAGCACTAAGAGAGTGAATACCTCCGCCAGTGCTGAATCCGGATCCGCCCCCTAATTTAATCGATTCTTTCTTGACCCATGGCCTACCCTTCCAAAAAATTTCATTGAAATTCATTGAAAATTTTTGGATACTGTGCTGTAGGGTCCGGTTCCGGATCCGTCTTAGAATTTAATCAATTCTTTCTTGGCCCATGACACAGCCTGCCACAAAATTTTTTTGAAATTCATGGAGAACTTTTGGAAATATGGTGTAAACAAACATTATCATCATCATCATCATCATCATCATCCGGACCTCCTTTCCCACACAAGGGATCACAACCAAAATATAACCGACTGTTCCTTGGGCCATACCCTATCTCTCCAATAATTTTCACGGAAATCCGTTCATAACTTAGTGTGTAATCCTGCTAACAGACAGACAGTCAGACAGACACACAGACAAAAAAAAATAAAAAAAACAAACAAACTTAGGGTAAAACATATACCTTCAGGCGAAGGTAAAAATATATAAGAAGTTATGGTCGTGAAACGAGTACTGGCAAGAGAATGAAACAGACTTCAGAGGCACGGGTCATTTCAAGGACTATTCACCGAACAATGAATTAATCACGAGATTTTATTTTAAATTTCAGCCGTAGCCTGGATGATGCCTTTGTTAGTGCGAGGGAAGGAGGAAAATTACAGAATGGCCAAGTGAATTGGATCAATGCCGGAAGAAACTAAGATAGCACAGTTGAAGCCAGGAGGGATAGCTGCAGGTACGTACAGTCGTCAGCACAAATTCGCTGCAAGCCTGCTCGTGTGATGTGGTTGTCTTGTCTGGCAACAGTGAATGGGAACCAGTTGCCACACAGGCTTTTATACGCTTTAAAGACGTGTGTGTAAGAATTAGTGCTATAAATCGCCCAGAATGCAATAGTCTTTATATCTGATTAGCATAAAAGTGAGCGAAGGACGACAGAAGAATGTTGTAGAGTGATAAAACTGCTCTCTCTCTCGTACCCACCCCATGTCCCTCCCCACCCTACCTCTCAACCCCCCCCCCCATGCTCCTTCATTTCCACTCCCCTCTCTCCGCACCCTGTCTACCTTAACCACGGCGCAGATCTACGTAAGGAACTGCAGTTTTCTTCATTTCTTGTCTATTACTGTAACCTTTTAGCTCCTTACATTCGAGAGTATCTTGCCATGCCTCAGTCTTTTTCACCCACTCTTTACTCCAAACGTGATACAGTAGTTCGAAACATGATGGGATCTGAAACTGCTTCATGAATCAGTGAACAGTATGAGGAGGATGGGGACATTTTCCTTGAAACGAGAGAGAGAGAGAGAGAGAGAGAGAGAGAGAGAGAGAGAGAGAGAGAGAGAGAGAGAAACAGACAGACAGACAGACAGAGGTTGAGAGAGAGAGAGACACACACACACACACACACACACACACACACACAGAGGCTGAGACACAGAGAGAGACAGACAGACAGACAGAGGCTGAGAGAGAGAGAGAGAGAGAGAGAGAGAGAGAGAGAGAGAGAGAGAGAGAGAGAGAGAGAAAGTAGGAGGAATGGGCACAAATGTTTGCTTAATTTCGCCTACTGAAATAATAGCCACCAACTGCCAGGCTCACTAAACACACACACACACACACACACACACACACACACACAGTAAGGAATAATACATCACAAGAACGAGACCTCAAACGTTTCTGTATCTAGCGGCTGTTGGCAGTGACAAGGAGTGGGGAAAAGAATGACAACTGGAATAAAATGAGCGGGAATCAGACGGGGAGGGTGAGAATGGGATTAGAACAGGAAGGAATATTGGTAATTAGCCTTGGATACATTTTATTAAAGCATTTCGAGCAATTGAGAACAGGACAGTATTGGTTTAGTAAACAGTCAAGAGAGAATTGTGATGCACCAGTCGGGTTAGTGCCGTGGATAAATGAATGAAGGTAGAGAGAGTGAGGAGAGGAGAAAGTGGAGAGGCATGAACGTGAGTGGGGAGTAGGAGGGGGAAGGAGGGGTGGGGGGACATCAGGAGGAGAAAGGGGGAGAGAGGGTAAGGGAGTTTAGACACAGTTATGAGGAATGTCAGAGTATTACGCTCGTACGTCGTTTCATAACATTCTGTCAGCTCTTGCACTTTTTTTTTATACTAATTAAATACGGTATACATAATATTGTACTCTAGCAAGCCTCTAGTACCATTTTTAAAAACACGTCGTTAAAGTGTATAAAAGGCTACGTGGCAACTAGTCCCCTTACACTGTTGCCAGACAAAAGGACTCACATCACACGAGTAGACTTGCAGCGAATTTATGCTGACGACTGTACATGGACGAGAAGAAGTTATTACTGACTGTTTGCTGCAGACCCTCCAGCTGAGGACATCATTTTTATGACATTCCCGCTGTCCGGAAAATCGTGAGTGCGATACCAGCAAGTTTCCACCCAGTGTCTCTTCTCACACCAGTACCTGCACCACTGGGGATTTGAGTATAACGCTGTTACGATTGGTTATTTAAGAGATTACCGTATAACTGCTTTGCAATAATGATCCTCTCGATGTTGTTACGCATGAAACTTAATTTTATTACTTTCTTTTTGCATAAAGATCCTTGCTTTCGATAATACTCGTTTTATAAATATATTAAAAGAAGATATTGATCGTTACTTGTCACATTATTTACATATTATTATCATTGTTATTGTTCTTCTTCTTCTTCTTATTATTATTATTATTATTATTATTATTATTTTTAAGTTATGTCCATCATTCACATTCTTCGTGTAGCGCAGCCAACTGGCGATTTTACACTAAGAAAAATATCTTCTTCAATCCAGGAAACTATTGGCTTTGCCGGGTGGTAAATCTATAAGCAAACCCTGGGTTAGGAATGACAAAATATCGCCCTCGTATTCCCAGCGGGGCCGAAGGCAAAAGGGAGAGGGTGACAGGAATTAGTGATGCCTCACCATCTATTCTCAGTCGCTGGCGAAGGTACAGAGTCTTGGACCTGAGACCTGTATACCCACGAACCAAAGTTCCAATACCCCCCTGGTTGGCAGTAAGTCGAAGTCAAGGCTAATGATAGGCTCAACGATCGAACACATTAGCTTAGCAGATTGATAACGAGACTGAGGTTGTGCTTCACACTTTACAGCTGGAATTCCCGAAGACAATAATACAGAGCAGGGAAGGTTTATTGTTACTGTCTATGTAATGTGCATCTGAATGACTTGTCTTTCATCCATGTAATACTTAAAGCATATTTAAATTACCATGTTTTGACGGAAGCGTGAAAATCCTATAGAAGTGCTGAAGCGCAGCTTCAACTATCCATCATATTTGAAGCACCATGGTAGGCTACACAATCGGTGGCTGGGCTAGCTCAGGGGGAAGGGGTCCAGCAGTAAACGGTATATATATATATATATATATATATATATATATATATATATATATATATATCTATATATATACAGTAGAGAGAGAGAGAGATACATAGATAGAGATAGATATATGCGAACTGAACACGCCTGGATATTTTTGTGAAAATCCATCAAATGGTCAAGGAGTAGTCTGGGGGATGGACAGACAGACGACAGACAGACAAGCCACCCGGTATTCAGCCCGGACCTGTACCACCCTACTCACCTCGTTCGCAGGGTTGATTACAGTATGATAATATTTTAAAATGTGCTATTTTACTCTCTGTAAGAACATTGTACTGCTATACCGGTAAGTATTGCTGCAACAGTGCATTTACATGACAATCTTTTCATTTCTTTTTGATGGGTGTTGTGCTTTGTAAAATGGCAGTATTTTCAAGCGATTATTTCTAGCTCTACGAACACATTACGTCGATCCTAACATGTAATATAAACCATAATTGTGTCGAATCCTAACCATGTTTTTCATATATTTTGGTAATAAAGTAACCCTAACTGCATTTATGCCTGCATTATCCAGACGCATAACGAGTTGTAGTTTTGAAATATAATCCCTGCAGTACTTGTCTTCTATGCTTGCGGGGCTTATATCTGTAAGGTGTGAGATATGAACTGTTTACCAATTTGCTACACCAGTCTGTTCGATCGTTCAGCTTTTCGTCAGCCTTGGTTTCGACTCCCTACCAGCCAAGGGGATGTCGGAACTTTGGTTCATTGGTGTACCTGACCATGACCCACGGTATATGGGTAGTTTGTATGAACGTTAAAATATAAGGATGTGGAATGTGCATGCAAATGAGTGGACGTGGTGAATGTTTGTAAGAGTGCATGATATGCCGCGATAGCGTTTTGTGAAACTGAGATGAAAGAATGTGAAGTTGATGTGTGGGAAGGTGTGATGTATGTTTAAGCGGATGAGTGGGAAAGTGTGCAGTGTATGTAAGAAGGATCTGTGGTTGAGTGTAAAGTGAGCGTAGGTGGATGAGTAGAAAAGTGTGAAGAGTGCGTAAGTGGATGGGTAGGAGAGTGGAATGTGCGTAAGTGGATGATTTGAAAAGTGTGAAGCATGCGTAAGTGGATGAGCAGGAGTGTGGTGTGTGTTAGTGGATGGGAGTAGGAGCCCGTGAATTTTACGTAAGTGGATGAGTGGGAGAGTGAAGTGTGCTAAGTGGAAGAATGAAAGTGTGAAGTATGCGTAAGTGGATGAGTGAGAGAATGAAATGTACGTAAGTGGATAAGTGGGAGTGTGATTTGTGCATACGCGTATGAGTGGGAGTGTGATTTGTGCATACGCGTATGAGTGGGAGTGTGATTTGTGCATACGCGTATGAGTGGGAGTGTGATTTGTGCATACGCGTATGAGTGGGAGTGTGATGTGCGCATACGCATATGGGTGGGAATGTTAAGTGTAAGTGGATGAGTGGGACAGGATGGTGGAAATTGAAAAGTGTGTGTGGCTTGTGCCTATGTGCGTAAGTGGATGAGTGGAAGGATGTGAAGTGTGATTAAGTGTGTAATTGTATGAGTGGGAGGGTGTGAAGTGTGCGTACGTGGATGAGTGGGAAGGAGTAAAGTGTAAGTGGATGAGTGGAAGGTTGTGAAGTGTGCGTAAGTGGATAAGAGGGAGATGGTGAAGTGTGAGTAAGTGGATGAGTGGAAGTCTGAAGTGTACTGTACGTAAATGGATGAGTGGGAGTGGGAGGTGTATGTAAGTGGATGAGTGGTAGTGTTAAGTGCACATTAGTGGATGAGTCGGGGTGTGAAGTGTGCGAAAGTGGAAGAGTGGGAGGGTGTGATGAGTGCGTAAGTGGATGAGTGGGAATGGGAGGTGTATGTAAGTGGATGCGTGGTAGTGTGAAGTGTCGTAACTGGATGAGTCTGAGTGAGTAAAGTGTACGTAAGTGCATTAGTGGGAGGGTGTGAAGTGCGCGTAAGTGGATGAGTCTGAGGAAGTGAAGTGCACGTAGGTGGATGAGTGGGAGTGTTAAGTGTACGTAAGTGCATGTGTGGGAGAGTGAAGTGTGAGTAAGAGGATGTGTGGGAGTTTGAAGTGCATGTAAGTGGATGAGTGTGAGTGGGAGTTGTATGTAAGTGGATGAGTGGTAGTATTAAGTGTACGTAAGTGGATGAGTGGGAGTGTGAACTGTGCGTAAGTGGATGAGCCTGAGGGTGTGCGTAAGTGGATGCATGGGAGAGTGTGATGTTTGATTAAGTGGATGAGGGTGAGGGTGTGAAGTTCGTGTAAGTGGATAAGTGGAAGGGTGTGAAGTGTGTTTAAGCAGATGAACGGGAAGATGTGATGTGTAGAATGTCAGGTATAAGGGTGTGGATACAGTGCATACAGTGTATGAAGGTAGTCAATTTGTTAGTCAATGATGAGTGGCAGAAGAACTGAAGTTACAGTATATGTAGGCGAAATTCCAGGCTGAGATTTTGAAGGTGGCTATGCCACACCTCTTTTATGACTTGGTAATGAGATCGGAATGGTGATAATGATGATGATGATCATCATCATCCTATCCTCATTATTATTATTATTATTATTATTACTATTATTATTATTGTTGTTTTTGTTGTTGTTGTTTCAATTACGCAATCGCACCGATCGGTGTTTATCGTATAATATATCCATTGCGTTTATCACAAGTCCGAAATACTCAGTTACCTGTGTAATTCGTCTGCAACTGTTTTATACGGCAGACACGACTTGTCTACGAACATGTCTGCTTTATGGCAGTGCCAATTATTTAAGAAGGCAAAGAAGACCAGTCCCCAAAGTTGATAGATTTCTTCCATTGGCAATGCAATTCGCGGTGGTCCTGTCAGGTGCTAATGGTTATGGCCAGCCAGTGATATAGTTAGTGTCTCTTGATCTGCCTCATCCATGGAGATTAAAGGTGTAGTGTTGGAGTCAAGGAAGCAGCCAGGGTGACACTGAGCCGCTGCCACCTCCAGTGGCGGGATTCACGAAGGTTAACAGACCTCTGGTGTCTCAGGATTTGGCAGACGTAGATACCATACCCTTCCCATACCGAGTTACCATCTTATTCACGAAGCCGCTGGTAAAGCTCAGGTAAGGAAAACCATCTGGTAAATCGCTTCACCAAATGATCAATCACAAACTCTCAAATCGTTTACGACGTTCGGCCAATCACTGAATAGGTAAACAAACCTGACTTTCAAGCACAGTCCTGAAAACCAGTGATGGGCAATATCAGTGATTACATTTCGATATTATACCGATTACTTCATTGGCCAGTATTGGTATTATCGATTAACGATACCAACACCTAGATCCTTGCATTAATAAAAACCATTCTGTCCGGGGAACCACCCACAAATTTAATGAAATCAGTTATGATTGACGCAACTTAAGCACTGAAGGTTAAAAACACTACATAGCTGCTCTTTTTAGGGGAATGTGAGCTTCAACACTGGCATTAAGTACACTAAAATAGCTTAGTGTCATTGCTTCTAGTTGAAATAGTCTATCTATCATGTTCTGGTTCTAGGCATCACTCCCACAATGAGTTACTGTATGTTCTCACATTACTGTGCATGTTCTACATGGATGTGTTTATTCATATTTAATGGATATGTATGGTAATGTTGAGATAAATAACCAAATACCTCCTCACTATTGAGTGTAGTCTGGGAGAAAGAGGCTGCCCAGACATTGCTGAGGCCAGTGCCTTTAGACATAAACAGGGAGGGTGAAGGAGGGATGAGGGAAGGGTATAAATTCTGTATATATCTAAGTCTTGGGGAAATTTATTTATGTTAATATTACATATACTATTAATATTGCCTTACTGAGATGTATGAAGTGCACTGAAAAGTTGTGACTCACACCAACTTGTGTACATATCTCCATTTGTCTGAGAGATAATGGCATCTCTTGAGTTGATGACCTAAGCCGGTTCCCAGGCTAGGAAGTGAGATGCAATCAGATAGCTTCTAGTTCCTACCAGAAATAGACGCTCAACTCCGTTATCTCTCTTGTCACAGCTGTATCTTTTTGTGGCATAATAAAGAGGAAGAAGCACACCTGCACCTGTTTTTCTGATTCACCTGACACGCTACCTGCTTCCGATCATGGGCACATCATCATAGTCTCGGCGGCTAACTGTGGAATTCAGCAGAGTCTACGCCAAAACATATAAACTGGTGGCAGCGGTGGGATAAAAGAAATCGGCATACTGTAGGTCAGCAAATTAAGAGATACCATTATCTCTCAGACATATTGAGATATGTAAATGAGTAGGTGTGAGTTACAAAGTTACAGTGCATTTCATACATCTCAATAAGGCAGTATTAACAGTATATGTAATATTTACATATACTGTATATATTTCCCCAAGACTGAGATATATATAGAATTTATACCCTTCCCTCACCCCTCGTTTACCCTCCCTGTTTATGTCTAAATGCACTGGCCTCAGCAGTGTCTAGGCAGTCTCTCTCTCCCACACTACACTCAATAGTGAGGAGGCATTTGGTTATTTATCTCAAAATTACCATATATATCCATTAAATATGAGTAAACACATCCATGTATAACATGCATAGTAATGTGAGAACATAACTCACTGTGGGAGTGATGCCTAGGACCAGAACAATCTATCTCTTGCCAGACGCCTTAATCTCATAAGGGGTGGTCACAAATAAATCGCCTACATGTTGCCCTGTTCCCCGCCATTTCATTGCCCTGCTCGCAGCTCACACACCCCTCTCTCATATACCTCTAAACTCCTTCTCTCCATCTCATCCTTGGCCTCCTCCTCCCTCTCTCCCCCTTCCACCTCACTAACATACACTCTCCTCGTCAGTCTCTCACCCACCATCCTCTCCACATGGCAAAACCACCTCAGTGTATTTCTCCTAATGCTTCATATCACATCCACATCCACACCACAATACTCCTTCACTTCCTCATTTGTCATTCTGTCTCTCCATATGACTCCACATGCTCCTCTCAAATAACTCATTTCCACTGCGCTCATTCTTGACTTCTGTCTCTCCAACAAGGTCCAAGTTTCACTTCCATACGTTGGAGTTGGTATCACTATACTGTCACATAGTAGCTTTTTCAGTTTCCATGCGCACATCCCTGTTTCTTATCATTGCTTCCAAGGAAGCAGCAATCTTTCTTCCCTGTTATACCCTTAGCACCTCACCCTCTAATCTTCTGTCCTTACCCATCACACTACCCAAGTACTTAAATGCACTCACATTTTGCAATGAAATAGTATGTTAGAAGCATATTTTGAATTAAGTGGGAATCTATCTTCAGTAACCGTCATTACCAGACTTGGTTAATTCAAGCCAGAAAAAAGCTATCTTCATTGACAAACTTTCTTCATTTGCTCTGTCTGTTGTTACCAGCATCCCGACCAGAAAATACAAAAGATATAAATAAGGCTGCAATCTTTTCTCACGAAAATGTTATTAGTTTCCCAGTCAGACTGTTCGAGGTGTCTAGTGTACAAGGAATTTAATACAAGGTCTTTAGTGCCCTGCAATTGCACGGTTAAACATTCGGTGACTGCATTTAACAAAGTACTGTTTACCAGTTCCCGAGCATCACTTCATTGACAGAGGCACAGACTAGGTTGATTTGATTAATTTATTACGCCTGAAGGTGACAAACCCAGTACAGTGCCATGCGGCCATATGTGAGGTGAGTACAGGGGAACTCGTGCCACGCAGGACACGCTGTCTAGCTACAACAAATTAACACCCACCAAAGTGTGGATGATGCATGAGAATAATATCTAGGTTATCATCTTCCAACAAATTTTTACAAGTGTCCACTAATGTGAGTCCGTGTGGTATTAAATAAGAGACAAGTGGACATTGCAGGCAATAATGGTCAAGGTTGTTGGCACTGGGTGCATCACACAGCTTACAGGAGTAGAAATGATGTGCGCTGTCCACCTCAGCCACCTGCCACACAGGTCGGTAGCCCAGCCTGAGGCAGGCACACACCACGTTATGTCGACGAACCATAAGACCACTGCCACGATATCTATGGGGACGAGAGAGAAAGTGGTCATAATGTTGGATGGACACACTGTGAGCCCTCTCAGCATTTCTGCGGTGGAGAATAGGGGAGCGGGCTGCTCTGAGTATTATCTGCTTGTAGCAAATGGGGGAGGGATTAGTAGCATCCACAGTGGGCGGATCCAGTCCACAGGCAGTCCTTGCAAGGAGGTCAGTGGTATTGTTGGCTGTGAGACCAATATGAGAGGGAATCCACAGAAAGTGCATCACCAGCGAATGATCGCAGGCAGTGGCCAATTGACGGAGTATCTGTGTAACGAGGTGTTGATATGCAGGCCTGGGAGAGGAGTGGGCATGGAGGGCCACCTGTGAGTCACAGATGATCAAGCCACTGTTGTTCGTCCTTATTAATAATGTAACTGCATCCAGGAGTCTATGTAGTTCACAATACATAGAGCTCGACGAGGTTGGCAGTCGATGGCCCAACAAGTCCCCTTGAGGTGGGTCCAGACTTGGGGGAAAATACAGCACAGCCAGCACTGCCATCCTCCTGCAGGGAGCCATCAGTGTAGATATGGTGGGCCAAAGGGAGGGAAGATGACAGCCTGGAGATTATCTCCAAAGCTAGCTGTTTCTGAGGCTGAGGCAGGTCAGTCTTGGAGGCTGGTGTGCATGAGATAGCAGGCACAGGGATCTGCCAAGGTGGAATGCCATAGTCCACCTCCTCAGCAAACACCAGTATGTTGGTGTTTAGCCGTCGGTCATTTGAACAAATAGTATTAACTAGTGTGTGGCCATCACTGCGAAGCAGAAGCCTTGGTGCAGTGGGATCAAGGGAATTCCGAATGATATGAGAGTAGTGGGGAGAAAGGTGAGGATAATGCAGGCACTTAATGCTGAAGTATGTAACCACGGAGCATATTCTCTCAACAAGTGGTGGGAGGTTGGGTTCAAGTTGCATGTTGACAGTTTTGGTTGAGCCAGGGCAGCCCAGGATGAATCTTATTTCTGCATTTTGGAACTTTTCAAAAGGTTGTGAGGCTGTTCTGGAAAGTTGAGAAAGAGCAGGGGAGAGATAATCAACAACTGATCGAATGAACGCTATGTATATGGTTCATGCTACAGGAATAGACACCCCAGCAGCATAATTATTGAGCCACTTGAGAGATTTTAGGCGCCGCTGTAGCCGGGTCAGCAGATCCTGAACAATCAGATGCATGCGTTATCTTGCAGGAATGGAGGGAGAAATCCATACAGGCGCGCCCAGATGAAAGTACTGTGTGCACATAGGCATAACACAATCCCCGACAGAATACAGACAGTGTTCTTGCTTTTTTTTTTTTATGCGAGGAAGAAGGAACCAAAGGCCATGAGCCCGCAGTAACAGTTCCCTCAAAGAGAAAAACAAAATACAATAGAGAGCCAAATTCAAGATCCGATCATTTTGAGATGCCTGGACACACTGCGTTTGAAAGACTGGAGATCATAGGCAGCAGGAAATACAGACAGAGGGAGACAGTTCCAGAGCTGACCCGTTGCATAAATGAAAGACTGGGAGTAACGGTTAACTCTTGCATTAGAGAGTTGGACAGAAAAGGGATGAGAGTTTGCTGCCAGACGGGTGCTACGCGCCCGTCGTAGAGGTGGAGGAATGCAAGCAGACAGTTCAGAGGAGCAGTGACCATTAAAGTAGCGATAGACAAGAGATAAAGATGCAACAGTGCGGCGAAGAGACAGAGGTTGAAGGGAGTCAGTAAGAGAAGGAGAGTTAATGAGACGAAAAGCCTTTGACTCCACCCTATTGAGAAGGGCTGTATGATGGGAGCCTCCCCACACATGTGAGTTGTACTCCACACAGGGGCGAATAAAACCCCTGTATAGAGTCAACAATTGTGCGGAGGTAAAGAAAGAGCGAGTCAGCTTAGCACACCCAATCTCTTGGAAGCAGATTTTACAAGAGATGTAATATGATCTTTCCAAGATAAGTCCCGAGTAAATGAAACCCCAAGCATGTTCAAGGATGATGCAGGATTAAGGTGAATATTATTAAACATTAATGGGTATACCTGTGGAAGATTTTGTCGGGTTGATAGGTGTAAGAACTGAGCCTTAGATGCATTAAAAACAACCATATTATTTTAACCCCAGTCAGAGATACGAGCCAAGTCAGACATTAGGTGTGCCATAGCCTCATCCCTTGTTTGTTGAAGCAACTGTTGAGATGGGCGTCGCGGGAACCGAATGGAAAGGTGAAGGGTGGAGTCATCAGCGTATGAGTGGATAGGGTTAGATGTACAGCTTAGAAGATCATTGATGAATAAATGGAAGAGAGTTGGTGACAGGACGGAGCCCTGAGGAACACCACTGTTGATAGATCTAGGAGAAGAACGATGGCCGTCTACAATAGCGGTTATAGAACAACCAGAAAGGAAGCTAGCGATGAAGGCACAGACAGAAGGATAGAAACCGTAGGAGGGCAGTTTGGAAATTAAAGATTTATGCCAGACCCGATCGAAAGCCTTTGAGATGTCAAGTGCAATGGCAAAGCTTTCGCCAAAATCCCGAAATGAGGATGACCAGGAGTCTGAAAGGCAGGTGAGAAGATCACCAGTGGAGCGTCCCTGACGGAACCCATACTGACGATTGGAAAGAAGGTTGTGATAGGAAAGATGCCTTAAAATTTTTCTATTGAGAATTGACTCAAAAAATTTTGAAATACAGGACGTTAAAGCAATTGGACGATAGTTGGAGGGTTGGGAGTGGTCACCCTTCTTTGGGACTGGCTGAATGAGAGCAAACTTCCAGCAACAAGGAAAGGTACAAGTTGACAGACAAAGGCGAAAGAGTTTGCCTAGGCAGGGTGTAAGCACAGAAGCACAGTTCTTGAGAACAACAGGAGGGACCCCATCAGGCCCATATGCTTTGTTAGTACTGAGGCCAGTGATGGCAGAAAATACATCAACTGAAGAAATTTTAATGTCAGCCATGAGGAAGTCAGAGGGGGGAAGTGATGGAGGAACAGCACCGGAATCGTCTAAGGTGGAATTGGAGGAGAAAGCCTGTGCAAAGAGATCTGCTTTATCAGTAGAAGAAATAGCTACAGAATCATCAGAGTAGAAAAGAGGAGGGAAGGATGATGAGGTAAAGTTGTTAGAAAGATTTTTGGCAAGGTGCCAGAAGGAGCGGGAAGAATTCGAGTTGGAGAGTTGAGAGCATTTAGTATGGATGAAATTATTTTTAGTAGAGCGAAGAACAGACTTAGCACGATTCCGGGCAGAAACGTAAAGATGATGTGATTCAGGGGTGGGTTGGCTCCGGTACCTTTTGTAGGCCCTCTCCTTGTTGCGGACAGCATTAGAACAAGCGTGATTAAGCCAAGGCTTTCTTGCGTTAGTCAAAGGATATGAGAAAGGAATGTATGCTTCCATGCCCGAGAGAATAAGCTCCGTAATGCGCAAGGCACACTCAGATGGCTCCTGGCCACGGAAGCAATAATCATTCCAGGGAAAATAAAAAAAGTACCACCTGAGGGCCTCCCAGTCCGCGGCTCCAAAATGCCACAGACAACGTTTCCCTGGAGGGTCCACAGGCCGTACCAGAGTGACAGGACAGGTTAAGGTAATAAGGTTGTGATCGGAGGAGCCCAACGGAGAGAAAAGATTAACAGAGTAAGCAGAAGGATTAGTTGTGAGGACGAGGTCAAGTATGTTGGAGCTCTCTCCAAGGTGGTCAGGGATACAGGTAGGGTGCTGTACAAGCTGCTCAAGGTCATTAAGGATAGAAAAGTTGTAGGCTTGTTCACCAGGTGGATCCGTGAAAGGAGAGGAGAGCCAAAGGTGGTGGTGAACATTGAAATCTCCTAGAATGGAGATTTCAGAGAAAGGAGAAATGGATAGAATGTGTTCCATCGTAGAAGTAAGATAGCCGAAGAATTTTTGATAGTCAGTAGAATTAGGGGATAAGTAAACAGCACAGATATATTTAGTCAGAGCATGACAGGAAAGCCGAAGCTAGAGTATAGAGAATTCAGAAGAATCGAGTTCAGGAACACGAGAGCAAAATAAGTCATTGCGTATATATACACAACAGCCACCTTTGGCTTTGAAATGAGTATAGAGAAAGTAGGAGGATACAGAAAAGGGTTTGGTGTCAGTTGCCTCAGACAGCTGAGTCTCCGTTAAAAAAAGAAGGTGAGGTTTAGAGGAGGAGAGGTGGTGCTCAATAGAGCGAAAGTTAGAGAAAAGGCCGCGAATGTTGCAGAAATGAAGAAGAAGAGAGTCAGACAGTGGTTCTACGCACCTCGAGTCGTCATCGGGAGAAGAGATTGTTCTCTTTTCTGGAGAGATAATGAGTCTGCATTTGGAAGCCAACTCGTGAAACAAGTGAAGGAAATGTTGCAGATCTGCAGGGGAGTTTGAATGAATGCATGTCATCAGTGTAGCAAGTAATCGTGGTTCCAGGGATGTCAGGAAGTAGGGTGAGTAGACGATGTATGAGGATATTAAGCAAAATAGGACTAAAGACCCCACCTTGTGGAGATCCAAACTCGAAAGCCTTAGCAGTGCTGTATGCACCCTTATAAAGAACACGAGAGGACCTATTAGACAGGTAACCACGTATCCATCACAGCAGGTTTCCCTTAACTCCAAAATCCAGTAACTGGTCAAGGATGATGTCTCTGTTGGCGACATCAAATGCACTCTTTAAATCAATGAAGGCCACTATACTGGTGGGGGATAGGAGGGTGTATAGCTCCATGAGGCAGTGATGTGTCCATCGCTGTGGTAAAAAGCCATACAGTTGGGGCGAGAGCTTGTCCTGCAGCCTAAACAAGTCTTGTAAGGAGGATGAGTTCCAGTACTTTACTGAAGCAGGAGGTGAGTTAAACAGGTCAGAATTTATCAGTGCCAGGTTTAGGAATAGGCACGATTGTACTGCGGGTTCAGGTTTGTGGCACATATCCCAGACGGATGCAAAGGTTGAACACCTGGAGAAGGGGATTACCAGGAACTTTCAGGAGGACACGGAGGACAGTAAAATTGATGCCATCATCACCTGGAGCCGTTCCCCTACACCTGGCGAGGGCCCATTGCAATTCATCATCAGTCATAGCCAAACCATTCTCATCGTCTGTCCTCAGTAAAGCAGCGGTGACACGGAGTGCACGAAAGTTTTTCTGGGTGGAGAGTGTCACGAGTCGGCTCGATTTTATATTTAAATAAGCTCGTGACATTAAACTTTGGTGGGAAACCGCGAATTCTAGTGGTATCCCAGTATTTATCACTCAGTCAACCGCCATGTATTCACCCAATCGGGAGTGTTTTCAGAACAATTTTTCACTGTATCATAAGTGATCGTCTTTGTGCGCGACTTGAGCACCTCCGCTGAGTGTTTTGTTATGGGCGTGTTTCGCTCATTCTAGCTGTCAACAAGTGCAGCTCGACACTTGCCCCTCTCTCACGATTTGAACTCAGTCAAGATTTGAGCGCCGTGGAAGTAAGTAAGTAAGTAAGTAAATGTTTATTGCTTTATAGTCATACATACATGTAGGCTATACATTTGAACATTACATAACAAGCAACGGTCTGTCGAGCCTAAGCTCCCTGACAGACAATTTTATAAATACTATATATAAATTGTGGTTGCTTTAGTTGGATATACCAACTACAATCGTATGTGTATCAGAAAAAAAGTAAATTATTTAAATATAAACTACAACCTTATGATTATCGGAAATATACATGCATAAATAAATACATATACATCGATATACATACACACATATACTTTTACATATATTTTGTACCTCCATATTCTCACATACACACATGTGCACATATACAGTATACCCACATACATATACACATACACATACATATACATACATACACATACACATATATATACATATACATACACATACACACACACATACATATACATATACATATATACACACATATACATATACATACATATACATATATACCCACATACATACATACATACACATACATACATACATAATGTACATATATATATATATATATTCTCAAAACACACAGACACACACACACACACACACACACACACACACACAGCTACACATTTACATTCACACACATACACATACTATGCATTAATTGTATCATAACTTATGGTGCCTTTGTTCTACCCTAAATTATTACAAAATTATGTGTATTGTATGTATTGCTGACCTAACAAATAATTTTTCACTTCCCTTTTAAATGTTAGGATATTACTTGACTTAAGGAAAAAAAAATTATTTATTGGTAAACCATTAAACAGTTGAGGGCCGAAAGATATTATACTGTTCTTGAAAAGGGTTGTTCTAAATTGTGGAGAGCATAAATTAATGCTATTACTACGAGTATTATGTGGGTTTTCTACAAACTTAAATATTTCATTCCCTACATAGACTCTTAAGGTCTTATACATCAGTAGTAATGTAAAATACTTATGAATATTTTCAAAGTTCAACAATTTTGTATTTGAAAATATTGGGGTTGTTGAATCGAATTTACCTAGAAAATATATACATCTTAAAATTTTTTCCTGAGCTACTATTATTTTGTTCAAAAATGAGGGCCAAGTACATGCCCATATGGCTACACAGTACATGAGGTAAGGATAGCATAGTGTATAATAAATGCTGACCATAGCCTCTGTTGTTAGATTATAACGGACTTTGTATAATACACCACACACTTTGGATAACTTTAAACATATTTCATCTATATGATATTTATAATTTAAATTCTCATCTATGAGTATACCAAGAAATTTTATTTTACTGACATTTTGTATAGTTTCACCATCAAGTAGTAATGGTGGCAAAGAATTTTTTACTGATCGGTTTTTAAAGAAAATATATTTTGTTTTAGATACATTAAGCTTTAATTTATTAGATTTTATCCATTCATTTATTAAATTTAATTCCAAGAGCAAGTTTGATTGTAGGTAATTTATATTTTTGTCTGCTAACAAGAGATTAGTATCATCAGCATATATCGTAAACTTAAATTTTGTGCTGGCATTTACTATATCATTAATGTATATTAGAAAAAGAAGTGGCCTAAGGGTAGACCCTTGTGGTACACCTTTTGATAATGATTTAAAAGGGGAGAAATTATTGTTACAAAAAACACATTGCATTCTATTACTGAGATAACTATGAAATAGTTTTAGTGGGACACCTCTTATTCCAATATGTTCCAACTTATCAGTTAGAATTTTGTGATCTAATGAGTCAAAAGCTTTCGATAAGCCAATAAATACCCCAACTACATAACACTTTTCTCCTAAGAACTTATAAACATTGTTAACAAACTGTAATATTGCAGATTCTGTTGATCGATCTGTACGAAACCCATGTTGGTATTCAGATAGTAGGTTATTTTCCTCAAGGTAATGTATTAATCTAACAGCAATTACTTTTTCAAATATTTTACTGAAAGCTGGTAGTATAGAGATTGGGCGATAATTATTAATATCACTTCTGCTACCTGTCTTATATGTAGGAATAATTTTGGCCTTTTTTAAGTGATCAGGAAACATACATGTTTTCAATGTAAGGTTGATTATATGAGTCAAAGGTTTAGATATTACATCTAATGTATATCTTAAAACTTTGGGGGATATATCATCAATAACCTGGAGCAGCAGACTTTAAAGCATTCAGGTAATTTTCAACTTCAGTCTGTTGTGCTGGAGGTAAGTATATTGAAAAAGCAGGAGAGTTATTTAAGTACCTGTTATGGTTGTTTTCCATCCCAGCTGATTCTACGTTAGAGATTTTTTTAAAATGTTCATTAAATAAGGTAGAGGTGTCAAAGCTAGGAGGCTTTAATTCAATAGAGTGCACAGAGGTTAAGTTGTTTGTTCTACCAAGTATTGAATTTATAGCTTTCCACTGGGATTTAGGATTTCCTTGACTTTCTTTCAATAAATCTTTGTAATACTTATTCTTTGCTGCTCTTAAAGTTGATGTCAGTTTGTTTCTGTATTGTCGATATTTTTCACCATTGGTCAGTGGCCATTTTTTTGCCAGTCTCTCTAATCTATTTCTTTCTTTAATGCTGTTTTTTAAAGCCGTTGTTATATATGGACTAATTTCACATTTTCTTTTTATACGAACCATTCTCAATGGAAAATGTTTTTGATATAATGTATTATATATATTATAAAATATGCTATATGAGTTATTGGGACAGATTGATGTTAATACATTATTCCAATTTACATGGACAAGGTCATATTTGAAGCGCTCTAGTGCAGAAGATGTTATCATTCTCTTATTAATGGAATAAGTAACATCAGGAGTTCCATGAATATATTTAAACTGAGAGATAATTGGGAAGTGATCAGTAATGTCTGTTTGTATTATATAGTTACCAATATTGAATTCGACTTGTGTTGTCCAAATGTGATCTATAAGTGTGGCCATGTCAGTTACTCTTGTCGGCTTTGTTATTACGGGAAATAAAGAAAAAGAATACATCACATTGATAAACTCAGAAACAGAGTTGTCATTTCTCTTCAACAAATCCAAATTAAAATCCCCTAATATGTAAATCGCTTGGTATTGTTTATCATGGGCTAAGGAAAGAATTTCTGACATCGAATTTAGAAAGCTATAAACATTACCACCTAGAGGCCTATAGATATATATGAATAACGACTTTTTATTCATAATAACAGATTCAACACCTATACATTCTATAAAAGACTTCATTAATGAGAATTCTTTCTGTACTAACGAAAGGTAGTCAGTAGAAATATATATTGCTACACCTCCACCGTACTTATTTCTAGAATTTGTAAACATATTGTACCCTGATAGTTCATAGAGTGGAGCAAGATGTGGGTCTAACCTTATTTCTGTAAAACCAAGAATATTTATTTCTTTACATTCATTATACAAGACAGTGTCAGTAAAGTGTTGAAGGTTTTTTGGAATTGATCGTATATTCATACTTGATATTGTAAAAGTATTGTTATTACTAGGCAGGTCTAGGTCGTCAACGTAGATATATTTTGATTTTGGAATATTTAGGTGCCTTAGGTGGGTGTATAATTTACTGATATCTAAATCATTGTTATATTTATCTTCATGTATAATAAAGGGATCGAATTCCAAGTTATGGGAATCGTTGATGCAGCTTACTAAACTTGGATTATTTAGAATAGTATATAATTCATCATCACTTGCATTGGCAAAAAGTAATTCTTCAGCAAAACCTATTTCGCTAAATTCTGTGGATATAAATTGATCAAAAGTTTCAGTTAGAGCCGTAACTTATCTATTTCCTCTTGCGTTCTCTGACGTTCCTTTGCTGCCGCTGTTTAGCGCCGCCAGCCTCTGCCAGGTCACCAGCAGTTTCACTGGAGACCTTATCACCAGCCCTTCCAGGAGCCACGGCAGCAGTGGCACCATTAGAGTCTTCCGGTATTGTGTGTGAAGAATCAGCAGTCAAAGTTATCACACTATCGACACCATCAGACGCAAAGTCAACAGCACCTGCGGCAGCTGCTCCCTCACCTCCAGTGCTCAAAGTTATCCCTGAAGGTGTTTCGCTGTCAGGTACCCAAGCACTTCCCACTGTCACAGAACCACCAAAACTGCCGTCCGACTCTGTGTGTGTGGCAGCGTCCTTCCTCAGCAACGACGCCTAGTTCCCGCCGCCGCCGTTGGATTCCCACCTAGTGTGATTGGCGAGAGGCTCGGCGTGTGCAGCGTCCTTCCTCATCAACGATGCCCAGTCAGCCACTTTGTCCACTTTTCTGACCAGTATTTCTTTTCGTTTTTTTCTAGGTTTAAGAGTTAGCTTCTGAGTGAGTGAGTGAGTGCGATCTCCTTATTTTGAATTCATTTTGAAATGTAACATAAATTTATTTCTTTGTAATCAATAAATTTAACAGTTCTTTTTCTTGAGCTTAATGTAATGTAAACTCGTGTTTTATTTCTCCATAAGCTTATTCTAGTTGCAGCTCCTAGTTTGCATAAACACTTTGCATCATTCACAACTGGTACTTAGGCCAGTCCTTTTTATTAACTTAAATCCATTGTGCCATCTAGGAGTTAATTGCACCAGCAAGAATCTGTTTATCATTAATAGCATTATTGATTGTCAGAGGTGGAGTCACTTTCTCCAGAGGCCAACAGTACTAATAAACAGCACGTGTGAATAATTAGTCTCAGTTGTGTACTGTTGAGAAAGTTTATAAATTCTCGTCCTTAGAGAATCGGCGAAGTAAACCGGAATAAAGTAATCATTGCTTGATTTTCACAAGTCAATTCTTTGTCCTGTTCTCAAGTATTATTGAATAATTATTCTTTAATATTGCATATTCACAAAAACCCCGTGACAGAGAGCTCGTCCTGTATGTGTGCGGGAAGGGCACAAGCCAATGACTGTACAGAGCAGGCATCTACAAGATCCTGTGCATACTGTACTGGAATGTGGTGGAGGACACTAGGGGGCTTCTTCTTGACAAACTTGTTGATAAGGCGCCACATGAAACCAATAGTCGTTTAATGGTTGATGCTATCGGTAAGTTTATGCCTGAATGATGCAATTATCCAGTGTCCAGGTGTGGGCATCATGATGGCACGTAATGTGTGGCCTGCTGACATAATGGGTGTAGAAGTCATGCGTGGAGCTGACAAGTGATGAATGCAACTTTTCAGGACAATGAAGGTCGAACGTGGGAAGAAGGTTGGTCATATGGGAGATGTATGTAGGTCAGTACTTGGGTGGGATTGCAATGCGAGTGCATCTGTGTGCAGGAGGAGGTGCAGCAGGGAGGGAATAATTAAGGCTGAGAGCATGTGATCAGAGAAGAGCCCAGGGATAGATGAACACCTGACCCGGGACGCCACAAGGCCGGATATAAGGATGTGATCTAGTGTGCCTCCTTGAGAGCGTGTGGCCCCACCAGTGTCCCAGCGGGTGAGCTGATTACGACAAATATACTCAAGAAGTTTAGTCCTGTTCCAGTTAACGGTGGCAGAAAGATCCCCCAAAGCAGGGTGTCAGGCATTTTAACTCCCATGTATATCATGCCACGGATGCTGAGAGCTGGGAGAGCAGCTGTAATCAACCTGCCTGGCGCAGAGTACACGTTGCACAATCGAATTGTGCTGCTTCCAATGGTTACCTCAAGAAGCTGGATGGTTGTCTCATTGTCAAAAGAACTTTGGAGGAAACGGTGCTAGATGGAGGAGTGGACATACATGACAAGTCCATTCCTAACTCAATGGACGTAAGACTCATAACCACTGAGAGTTGGTGCCTCCACCCAGAGTAGTGCATGACCAAGAAAGGATTCCTGAATGGAAATGATATCCGGGTGGTGACTGTATACATATCCTTTGTGTGCAGTAAGTTTAGACTGGTTAGTAATACCACAGGCGTTCCAAGAGATGACATGCAGTTGTGCCATGTTTCCAAACCTTACCATGACGTTTGCAAAGGCCAGATGAGGAAGTGATGGTGGCATTGAGAAGTGCTACATAGCGTGCCACAAGGGGAAGACTACCTGGGGGAAGCATTCCATCGTGCAGTGGGAGTGACAATGGAGTCCAGCTTCTCCATAAGGGTGGTGACAGTCGTAATGATGACTTGTGATTCAACCAGTGAATATAATGTTGTCTCAAGTGTTGCTTGCTTGTTAACCAAGCCATCAATGCAGGCTCTGTTGCATTGAAACGTGCCGTAAGTGAGCTAATCTGAGTTCTGAGACTGGCAACAGCATTGCAAAGTTCAATGACTGCAGGTGAGTCCAAACTGACTGTGGAGGCAGGGGTAGCAGCAGCGCGGAGTGATGATGGTGGTGATGCTAGTGGAGCCCCATCCGTAGTAAAGAGGGCAGGGTTAGCCCGGTGTCTAGTGCAGCCATGCCAAGCATTAACCCCTTGTTGATGACATTGGGGACATTTCCAGTGCAAGGTATCTGGAGGTGGCTGGTTGGGCTGCATCGAGGCTGTATCAGAAGCAGGTGGAGGGGGTCGATATGGACACGTTCGAGAGTCATGTTGGAAAGAGCACCATGCACACTGTTCTGGTGCAGAGCAATACCCAATGCCCCAGCATCGAAAGCACCACGGTTGCTCGTCCTTCATCTTGTGAATCTCACAAGATGGAAGGCAGGGAAGGAAGTTGAAGGTAACATTTGGTGGTGGCAGGTGAGAAAGGCTCCAGGTGACTACCAGCCGGTTTGTAGGAGTGCCATTCTGGTGGAAACTTTGGGCTGAGTAGACACCTGGCAGCTCCTTGGCCAAGTTGGGATCAATGCAGACAGGATAACGTGTAAGAAAGTAAGTGGGAAACTTGCAGGGCCTCTCAGGTGAGTCTTGAATTTCCAAAGAAAGGGATAGGAACTCTTCTTTAGTTACATTATCTACGATGTCCTTGCAACGTCTGGAGATGTAGACAAAACAGGAAGTGATTGAAAACATCTTGACCTCCGCTTGGGTGCAGTCAAGGTGAAAAGAACTGTTGCCCTCAGACAACCATCGAAGTTTGATGTCCACAGTTGGGTTGTCTTTTAATAAAAGTTTGACGTAGTCAGCCCTGGGTGCGAACGCTGGAGGCGTAGAGGCAGGAAGCAACAGCGAAACTTTGGGGGATTGAAGAAGCTGCGAGAGGTGAGGAGTGTTGGATCTAAGGGCGGTTGTCCTCTGCAGGGAATCAGAAGTCTCCTGCCGCTTGGAGGATTTGGTAGCAGGGGATGAAGGCTCACTGTTGCTCTCCGAGGTGTTATACACTGGGCACTTGGCAGAGGAAGATGCCTGGCCGATGAGGTGAGGTGCAGCAGGTACAGATAGTGCTGGTTCTGTAGCTACTTCCCCAGCTAGCGAGACATTGTTACTACTTTGTGGTAGCCGTGGCCAGTCAATCTGAGTCATTTCATCCTCGTCACTCAGTGCCAGATCAGCTTCTAGATCCTCGAGGGTGGCAGGGCCCAAGTACTCCATGCTGCACACCTAGGCAGGTAGCAGGGTGTGTGGGACGTCAGTTTCACCAACACGACAGAACAGACCAATGGTAGCAGGGGAAATGGAGTGACTCGTCCATGACGTCACACAGGGCGTACTGCACATGCGCAGAAATGAGAAAACCTGACCAGGGGGCCCCTGTCTGCCGGGCTGAATTTTCCCCCCAAACTATAGGCTATGTCCAAACACCAGAAAAACACAACCAACGGTGAAGTAAGCACTAGACTTTTATGTTGCTCCCTGCAACTAGAGAAGGGTGTTGGAAGGCAAGGACCAGCGGAAAAAACAGGAATATGAGCCACACACAGCAATGATTTGTTTATGTCCGGCACTCTGATGGCGAAAGAAACCAGAGACTCGGTGCAGGAATCGACAAGGTTTGGCCACCTCCTGCACATGGAGTGTTTCTGGTTTGTGGACGTATCCAGACAGACTAGTTTAAATGACAGCCTATCAAACAATTTATAAGTGCAGCAAGTCTCCTTTTGTAAAAACAAATTATTTGGTAGATTCTCCCATGAATGAACCCACACAAATATGTATTACCTTCTTGAACTATACTGTTAATTTTCATAGTAATTTGTAGAACGTACTATTGGCAACATATGAACCTAGTACAGTATAAGAGTGTGGCTTGGGTCAGGCAGTTGGTACGCCTGCAGCCCGTGACGTATTCACACATTTGTTGCGTCGAGCAGAAGGATGAATGAATGGGTTGCCAATCACTTCATAAAACTGAGACGGAGCTACGAATTACATAGTAGAAGACTCTAGTAGAGATAACCACAGGTATGAATGTTTTTCATTATTGTCACATCTCATTTCGTTGATAGATAAACCTCAACTGCAATGATAACCATATGATACAAAGAGATTTCCGTATCATAGACTGATCTAGTCGGTACTCACATACCTTAAAATCTCTCCTGTCCTACCTTGCCAGATAGTCGAGCACACACTTCATCAATGATTTATTTGATACAAAAATCAAATTGTTTCTGTAAACTGTATACTGGCATTTCCTGTTTGTAAAATTGATTAATCACACGAAGCTGTAGTTACTGGCTGCTACTGCCTTCGTAAATCATAAACCTCTCTTCCCTTTCTGCCAGCTCTCGTTGCTAGAAACTCACTCCCATCTTCCCCTCCACCCCGCTCCCTCCCTCGAACCCCCTACCTCTCTCACTATCCCCTTCCCCCTCTAAACAGTCAGTTCCCCTACCCCCTACCACTTGGCTCAGGGAGTGAGGTTGCAGAACCTACTCTCCATACATCTTAAACCTATAGCGGTGGCTGAATCGGTAGAGAGGCGGTGCGGTCCTGTTGGACCCAGGTTCGAATCCCGGCTGGGGCAGGGAACAGTTTAAGGATTTGAATTTCATAAATAGCAGACTTTCCTGATCTACCAGATGACCCGCCGACATGTTATATAAATACCCCTGCTAATACCAAGACACCAGTCCCGTATAAGACAGCCCTAGCATGTATTAAATGTGGACGGTGGGTTTTAGTCCCCAAGTCGTGACATGTGGAGGTGTAGGTGGACTACTGGACCTTGAGATAGGCTACTGCCCCCGAGATATAGGCCCTGAAGCCTTTGCCCAGAGTCGGACACATTAAAAAAAAAAAAATTGCTATCATTTAGTAATTCCTATTGACTCTCTCTCTCTCTCTCTCTCTCTCTCTCTCTCTCTCTCTCTCTCTCTCTCTCTCTCTCTCTCTCTCTCTCCGTAACCCAGACCAATTCACCTCAGATCTTACCCAAGCTGTGTCACCAGTCCGTAGTGCCACAGGGCGCTCCAAGGGGAAGCAGGGATAATGGGGAAGCCACTAACTTCTAAGTCGCTGTCTCTTTTATAAGTATTCTTTTGTGGTTAATGATCGTTTTAAGTTGTTTGTATTACAGTTTTAGGACGTTGCCATTATTTACCACAGAGCAGAAATATAAATTATGAACTGGCAAGAAGATACTCTCTTCCTTCTGGGTCTAACTGCTGGCAAGCAAGAAAGTGGCAAGGTTATTAGGAAGATTGGCAATACCCTAGGAATATAAAAGACAACAGTTTCATTAAGGCTGACGTGTTGGGTATGAAGTGGAAACCTGAGCAACAAACCGAGAGAATAACCACCAAGGAAAATCACGGCCGCAGATGATCGACAGATCCGAGAAACTGCAGAAATAATCTTTTTACCAATGCGGCGGCCATATGAGAACAACTGCAGCTACATGTGACTGTTCAGACCGTGCGAGCTGTCGATGGTGATCAGCACAGGACTCTGGCCAAAATACAGCAAATAACACCTAGGCATTGTGAGGGCAAGTGTAGATTCGCAGAGAACCATGTGCAGGAAGATCATATTTACTGGGCTCGTGTTTTATTCACCGACAAAAAACATTTTCCTCAACAACATGCGGGAAGACACACTGCTGGAGGAGAAATAACATAACGTTTAATATTGCAAAAGGCATTACACATGCCGGTTCATGTGCAGGAAAATATACAGTAATGAGTGTATTCCACTCAGGTATTAAATAAGACATTTCTAAGCCTGTTGTTGAAATCAGAACATACTCCATATGCGTGCAAAGTTGGTTTCAAAATAAACAAGAAGAAGAGCTCAGAGTGCAACATCCGTGCCACACAATTTGTCTATGGTCGTAACTTTTGAACCTATCCAGTAACCTTTACCTTCGACTGAGTATTGTAAAATCCAGTTACTTTATGTATGAACCCTCAGCCATTCGATGAATATTGGTACGAATTTGATTACAGATGTTTAGGTTGACCTTATTTATGATACTGACCTTTTTTGTTGTCCTCGAAATACAATCACTTCATCCCTGTCTGATCTTAGCCCCTCCCAGGCTCTGTCCAAATCGAGTAACTAGCTGAGACAAAGGACCGAATCATAGCCATTACCTCTGCCAAACGGTTCTAAAATATTAATCATTTCATCCTATCCTCATCCTCAACTTTATTTCCACATTTGGTCTATATCTGGTAAAAAAAAAAAAAAAAAAAAAAAAGTTAACTGACCATGCACTTGAGAAATGAACTTGTTCGGCCATAATTCAATAATTTGTGATATTTTGTTCAGTAGGATATCCATAACATTGCCACAAACGGGCGGACTGGCAGGCGAACCAAAATGACTTAAGCACATATCCCCTTGCATAACACGCACGGGTGTAACAACAAACCAAATAACATTTGTTCTATTTTCCCAATAACAGATACAACGGTCAAAATATCTAAAAAAAAAATAATAATAATTAGTGGACATGTCTTGCATAACGTGTGGCTATGGTATGTCTCCATGGGGTGGGTTTTCTCTCTCCCATTGACGGACCCTTTACAATAACAAATATCTTGAAATTCTTGGAGAGGAATTTCTGCCTTCTCTCCTTGAGCAGGACTACCCTTTTCCCAGGCTGATTCTGTTTGCCCATGACAAATGCCCCGTGCACATATCCCACATCTCCCAGAGATGGTTTGACGAATACCTCATCCTGGAGCTACTGGACTTGACGAGTCGGGGTTGTGATATGAGTCCCATCGAAAGACTGTAGGGCAACATGGTATACACATGGGAAGAAATGGAACGAACGACACAGCAGGCTGTGATTGTTGCAAATGATGCATGGACTAAATATTAGATACATAATGGTTTATAGATGTAAGTTACATTTTTACACAAAGTGTCAACAGCAGACTTAAAAAGCATTGAAATTGCATTGTTAGATAACTGTCATAATTACTGTTTCTGCAACACGGTCATGATGTTCATATGCAGTTAGGTTGCATAATGTGAAATATATTTTCTAGGTTAAAGTGTCATTAAATATATCTTATCTATGCAGATACTTTAACAACATACCTGTACTACTGAAGGAGAGGGTGAATATCAGGCAAGGTATTGTCAGATATAAATGGCACACAAATACTGTTATCATCTATCTATGGTGTATGAATGTTATACAGTATTAACAAACATGGTGGGAAAATCGGCAGAATTTTTACGTCATTCAAAGACACATTGCCCCATATATTGTTGGTACGGTGTCATGCGGTTATGCATAACTTAAATAAATTTATTCAACCATTAATCTGTTTGTATATGGCAGAATGGAAATAACACAAATGGTGAGCGATATAATCATGAGATTATAAGGGTGAAATTGACTTGGGCTTTTTTTTTGGGGGGGAGAGAACAAATGGAAGATCAATTTTGAAACCTGCAGATGAAATGAGAGGAAGAGACGAGAGAACCTGGTAGGGAAATGAACATCCTCTGTTTACTAGGACTTAATGAGGGAGGTGTCGGCAAAGTCGATCGGTCTTTTGTTCCAATGGACGCAGGTTTGTATCTTGGTTGAGGCAGGGAGCAGTACGTGAATATGAATTTCGCTAAAAACAGACTTTAATGACTTACCATTATACTTGCTGACATGTCACAAAAACACTCAGACTATAACTAATACACCAGTACGAAACATCCTAAAATGGACGGTGGGTGTTAGTGCTGAAATGATGTCATATGGAGGTGAATGGTTTACAGGAAGACTGCTGGGCCTCAGGGAATGGGCTTTTAACCCTAAGTTCTGAGTCACACACACAAAAAAACAGTAAGTTACATTGTGGAATGCACTTCTGCTTGCAGTAATCCGCTATAGGCTGCTCCTGCTGCTGTTGATGATGATGATGGCCCATTTGGCCTGGAGACAGGATTAGCCAGCATGCCTTTGTATGTGCTATACAGGTTCATCTGTAATATCAACGTATAGAACAATAGACTACTTATCATAATCATGACCATATAAACGACACCTATGCTGGTTTCCTTTCATACAGCCGAACGCTTCAGCTCTTTGGAAGATTCGATCCCTAGCGCGAGAAAGCAGGCTAAATCTCCAAATTCCGTTCTTGACCACAGAGGTATCGGGCCCACGTCAACTGGGGTGCGTTGGACAGGCCTCTTTTGGAAATTGAGCCACGCAACTATGAGCCACGGAGTGGTGGAACCTATGTGGGAAGCTCTCGTTACCGTGTGCATAGTGCGCCTCTTTCCGGTGGGACACAGCTGCCACAGATTATGACAAGCAAGAGTCCTACACATTTCAGATCGATCTGATAAAACAGCATTGCCAATATACTTTGTTTTTACAGTTATTTCACATTTGAGTCATCATATGAATGAAATATATGGTTGAACTGTCATCATACCAGTATATTAATATTACTGCAGAGTGCATATATAGGTCATAATAATACACCAGTACGACACCTCGAATCTCTCCTTAATTCTAATGGGAAAATAATATATTTTTTCTAATTAATTTCACCATATCAATACAAACTTTGGCTGAAATTTCATCACATCCAGTGTATTATACTGTAGTTATTCTATTATACACGTAAGCAAATACTTATCAAAGGGACAGCGACTTAGAGGTTATTTACCTCCACACTATCCTCGCCTGCCCCCAGAGCACGCTGTGGCACGACGAACTGGCGACACCCAGTTTGGGTAACATCTGATGCGAGGTAGCCTGAGAGAGAGAGAGAGAGAGAGAGAGACTGTCAATAGGAGTGACTAAATGACAGCAATGGGGTTATTAAGGCGGTGGGGGGAGGCGGTGGCTGAATCGGTAGAGAGGTGGCCTGCAGTCCTGATGGACCCAGGTTCGAATCCCGGCTGGATCAGGGAACAGTTTGTGGATTTGAATTTCACTAAAGCACTCTTTACTGATCCACCAGAAGACCCGCCGACATGTAAAAATACCCCTGCTTATACCAGTACATCAGTCCTGTATGAGACAGCCCTAGCATGTAATCAATATGGACGGAGGGTGTTAGCGCCGAAGTGGTGACATGTGGAGGTGTAGGAGGACTACTGGGACTTGGGGATAGGCCCTGAAGCCTTTGCCCAGAGTCGGAGAAGTAAAAAAAAAAAATAAATAACCACTATAGTTTTAAGATGTAAGGAGAGTAGATTCTGCGACCTTACGCCCTGAGCCAAGTGGTAGGGGGTAGAGGAACTGCCTGTTTAGAGGGGGAAGGGGAGAGCGAGAGAGGTAGGGGGTTCGAGGGAGGGAGCGGGGGGGAGGGGAAGATGGGAGTGAGTTTCTAGCAACGAGAGCTGGCAGAAATGGAAGAGAGGTTTATGATTTACGAAGGCAGTAGCAGCCAGTAACTACAGCTTCGTGTGATTAATTTTACAAACAGGAAATGCCAGTATACAATTTACAGAAACAATTTGATTTTTGTATCAAATAAATCATTGATGAAGTGTGCGCTCGACTATCTGGCAAGGCAGGACAGGAGAGATTTTAAGGTATGTGAGTACCGACTAGATCAGTCTATGATACGGAAATCTCTTTGTATCATATGGTTATCATTGCAGTTGAGGTTTATCTATCAACGAAATGAGATGTGACAATAATGAAAAACATTCATACCTGTGGTTATCTTTACTAGAGTCCTCTAATATATATTTCGTAGCTACGTGTCAGTTTTCAGATGTGACTGGCAACTCATGCATTCATCGTCCTAGTCGACGCAACAAATGTGTGAATACGTCACGGGCTGCAGCGTACCAACTGCCTGACCCAAGCCATACTCTTATACTGCACTAGGTCTTATGTTGCCAATAGTACACGCGAGAAAGATTATTCTAACCGTGTTATTTACTCGTATATTTATTTCTAAGTAGTTGCATTGAATATGGGATCGTATTTTGTGTTTCCACTAAAATGCACATGTAAACTAGGGTCATTAAACTACATATCCAGTTATTTATATGTTTGTTATATGAGGAAAAACCAGTGAGGAAATTAATAAGAATTAAAAGAAAAAAAAACAATAAAGAGATTGGAAGAAGATTGAGGGATAAGTGGGAGAGTGTAAGAAAAAGATTTGGAGAGAGAGAGAGAGAGAGAGAGAGAGAGAGAGAGAGAGAGAGAGAGAGATTGTAAAGGAAGTGAGGTATGTACTGAACATCGGATATTTCCCGTGAAAGTTGGAATAAAAATAAAAGATTCTGATACTGAAAGAAACTGTACATCAACTTCATACATAATGAAATAGCATGTGGTAGAAGAACCAAACGAGGAATTTGCAAAGGCTGAGAAAGCTTAAGGCAGACGGGAAATAGTGAAATTTTAAGAGCAAATATGTGGCCACAAGGTGTCAGTGCGTATCTGTATACATGACAGACTCGCACTGTTTGTTTGTCTTTCAATCACGCCCAAACCAAGGGCCAGAGACCCCCAGACCAGTATATATTCTGAATCGTGGTCACCCAAAGATGGTTTCATGGGAGTCAAAATTTAGATCTGAATCATTTGAGGTCACCGGTAGAGTCTGTGCCTTTCTGGCCCGGGCAACGCCGGGTACCTCTGCGGCCCAATTTTTGGCATGGAGACTCACATGACCTCCAGTTCGGAAATAGGCTATGTGAGGTTGACCTCCTAGGTCATTTGAGGTGCCCGGTCGGAGGTCATTTGAGATCACCAGTAATACATACTCGAACAACTGGACCCAGCAGCCAATTTTTTGTCGTGGAGACTCAAATGACCTCCAGTTCACAAATAGGCTATGTGAGGTTGACTAAGGCCATTTGAGGTCACCGGTAACAGTAGACAAGTGCGCACAAATACGGTGAGTTAGTCAACGAAAGCTGAAATAGAAAGTTCATGGACCTCTTATAATCTCTCATAAAAAGCATAAGAGGTACATGATCTTTCTGGAGCAGAGAGAAAGATTGAACTAGAACAAATAGGATTAGAGTGTTAGCCTTTTTGCCCAGGTAACGCCGGGTACCCCTGTTAGTGGATAATAAACTTTGAGTTCAAAGCGACTCATATCACTTCCTGACCACATCCAGAACGAACAACTACAGACATTCATTGTGCAATAGCCCATCATTTTATTTTAAACGTAACACAAAATCCATAATTATTGCACAACATCCAACTGTACACAGTTACAACATCCAGAACTACAACAGGAAGCAACTGCCCCACACCAAAATGATACGTGACCGCAGAGCCACTTCATACATCCATATTCATAACACTGGTGAGTATTGATGCAACACTATGCCTACAGAATATCCTGCACAGCACTGAAACACAGCCAAGAGCAACACATCGCAATATCCTCACAAATATTCCGCCACAAGCGGTTTCAATGTGAATGCCGGGAGATAATTATATTTTTATGACACAAGCCGCACACAACAAGAGTGAACGGCCAGCCAGTTACAGCCATCCATTGCGCCAATTGCCCTGGCAGTTTTTAGTTTGTTTTTTCTAAAAAGAAAGCTTTGATCTTATGCCTCTGGGATAACACTGCCATTCATATAACAACAGCTACAACGAACTGAATCTTCAATAGGGTAAAGGTAAGCCTGCTTTGTGCAGTTTCGAAGATTGATATACAAGGAAACTAAATATATATATATATATATATATATATATATATATATATATATATATATATATATATATATATATATATATATATATATATATTTTTAATGTAAAAAATTCTGATTGATCCTGATTGGGACAGGTTTAAAAGAGAAACTATTTTCTTCTACTAATATGACATTATTCTGATAAAAAAGAATCTGTGAAAGAATGTTCACAATAACAGCCCGATTATAGGAAATGTTTTATTTTTTCCTTGCAAGGTTTTCTTGCTAATTCCGTTTAGATCTTGAATTAGTTGGGAACTGAATCCCTTCAGTAATATGACGACGTACTGTAGTTTAGTTTGTTCTTGCTGCCAACAGTCCATTTATTCCACTTAAATCAGACCTCTGAAGGAAGAAGGCTGTCAGGCGATAGTTTTTTTTTTTTTCCTTCCATGTGCGGGAGGTCCTGCCAAATCTAAATAGACATGCATTTAAGTGGCCAGGATATATGAAAAAAAGAAAAACATCGTGATGAAACAGCACAGTAGTCACCTTTACCGTGTTCTTGCATTCCCAAATGACTATTTTATCGAAACTTTTTAATCTGCAAGACTTATATGTATCATTATTTAATATTTTAAATAAACGAGAGATTTACTATACTGAATATAATTGTTGGAAAGCAGAAAGAATACGTAAAAGAAAAAGTAAAAGAAGTCATGATCGTGAAAAGAGTACTGGCAAGAGAATGAAATAGGTCTCAATGTCAGCAGTACGAGGTATTTCTAAAACCATTCTCTGACCCAAAACAAAGAAAGTATCTTGAGGTTTCATTTGAAATTTCAGCCCCAATCTGGAGGATTCCATTATCAGTGCGAGGGAAGGAGAAAAATGTCAGAATGACCATGCAAAGTGGGTGAATGACGGGAGAAACCAAGAAAGCACAGTTGAAAGCGGGAGGAATAGTTGCAG
Organism: Coenobita brevimanus; assembly: GCF_032717465.1. Lineage (NCBI taxonomy): Eukaryota > Metazoa > Arthropoda > Malacostraca > Decapoda > Coenobitidae > Coenobita > Coenobita brevimanus. Next base: position 12,483,651 of record NC_136998.1, read on the forward strand.
GTGCAGGCCGAGAAAACGTTATTACTGACTCTGTTTAAACCCTCCAGCTGAGGACATCATTTATATGCTATCCTCGCTGTTCGGAAAGTCGTGAGCGCGATAACCCCCCCCCCCCCCGTGTCCCTGTTCACTCACCAGTACCTGCACCTGAGTATAACACTGCTGCGATTATTTATTTAAGAGATTATTGCTACTTTGTAGTAATGATCCTCTTGTAGTTGATACACATAAAACTTAATCTTATTTTCTCATTGCATAAACATCCTTGCTTTCCATAATACTAGTATTATACATATTTTAAAAGAGGATACTGATCGTTACTTGTCACCTTGATATTTACTTATTATTATTATTATTATTATTATTATTTTGAAGTTACGGCCATCATTCACATACCTCATGTAGTGCTGCCTATAGGTGACTTTACGCAGGGTGACAAACAATGTTTTCTTAAATCCAGGAAAATATTCACTACGTAGAGTGGTAAATATATAAACAAACGTTGGGTTATGATAGACAGAATATCGCTTCTTATTCTCTGCGAGACCGATTGCAAAAAGGATAGGGTGACAGGAATTTTTGATGCCTCACAACCCATTCTCTGTCGCTGGCAAAGGAACAGAGCCTCGTACCTTAGACCTGTACCTGACCATGACCCAGGGTATATAGGTAGTTTGGTATGTACGTGTAAAATATAAAGGATGTGGATGATGCATGCAAATGAGTGGATGTGGTGAATTTATATAGGAGTGCATGATATGCCGCGATGGCGTTGTGTGAAACGGAGATGAGTGTGAAGGTGATGCATGGGAAAGTGTGAAGTGTGTTTAAGCGGATGGGTGGGAAGATGTATAGCGTACGTAAGAAGGATGAGTGGAAGAGTGTGATGTGTGCATAAGTGGATAAGTGGGAGAGTGTCCTGCATACACAGATGAGTGGGAAGTGTGCAGTGTACGTGAGTTGATGAATGGGAGAGTGTGAAGAGTACGCAAGTAGAGGAGTGGGAGAGTGAAGTGTACGAAGTGGATGACTAGGAATGTGAAATGTGCCTAAGTGGAACAATGGGAGTGCGGAGTTTGCGTAAGTGGAGGAATGAACGTGTGAAGTGTAAGTGGATGACAGGGAGAGTGATGTGTGCGTAAGAGGTTGAGTGGGAGTCTGAAGTGTACGTAAGTGGATGAATGGGAGTGTTACGTGTGCGTAAGTGGATGAATGAGAGTGGGAGGTGTATGTAAGTGGATGAGTGGGAGTGTGAACTGTGCGTAAGTGGATGAGTCTGAAGGAGTGAAGTGTGCGTAAGTGGATGAGTGAGAGGGTGTGATGTGTGCGTAAGTGGATGAGTGGGAGAGTGTGATGTTTGATTAAGTGGATGAGGGTGAGGGTGTGAAGTTCGTGTAAGTGGATGAGAGGAAGGGTGTGAAGTGTGTTTAACCCCTTAACCGCGGGGCGTCACTTTTGTGACGCTCGGCTACAATGGATCATACCGAGGGGCGTCACTTTTGTGATTCTGTGTTATTTTGAATTATCCCGGGCTCTCAAGTGGTGGCTTGTATCATCTATCAGTACTGCCAATGTTCAACACTAGTCAGCACTCCAAATCTCATCTGTACTCCCATCCATTGTTGACATTTTAGCTATTTTACCCCCTTCGTGACTCCCCTCCCTACCTGCCCTCCATTACCCTCTCCTCTCACCTCCCACGCCGCGCTGCGCTACGGAAATTTCCCCCTTCTCTTTCCACAGATTTCATCCATTGAAATAAGCCCTATGCCCTATATTTTTACCCAATAATATATACCAAAAAAAACAGGTAAGTGATAGTGTTATACTCCAGAAATTGGCTAATTATCACCTGACAACACCTCACGTGCATTCATTCGCTACATTACCACGGTAATTTCCCCTTTGATTTATGCCTTGTAATCGATGTCTGTAATAAAAATATATATCAGAAAGGAAGGGAGAATCCTAATTGACATTTACATTCACCTGGAACAACCTATTTCTTTATTTATTGCCGAGATTTTCTACCTATAAAAAATTAGCATGTAAGTTAGCAGCAGTAAGCCTAAAGTGTCATTGTCAACCCTTCCCTTCTCAGATAATTTACCCCCTTCGTGACTCCCCTCCCTACCTGCCCTCCATTACCCTCTCCTCTCACCTCCCACGCCGCGCTGCGCTACGGAAATTTCCACCTTCTTTTTCCACAGATTTCATCCATTGAAATAAGCCCTATGCCCTATATTTTTACCCAATAATATATACCAAAAAAAAAAACAGGTAAGTGATAGTGTTATACTCCAGAAATTGGCTAATTATCACCTGACAAAACCTCACGTGCATTCATTCGCTACATTACCACGGTAATTTCCCCTTTGATTTATGCCTTGTAATCGATGTCTGTAATAAAAATATATATCAGAAAGGAAGGGAGATTCCTAATTGACATTTACATTCACCTGGAACTACCTATTTCTTTATTTATTGCCGAGATTTTCTAACTATAAAAAATTAGCCTGTAAGTTAGCAGCAGTCAGCCTAAAGTGTCATTGTCAACCCTTCCCTTCTCAGATAAGCCGTGGCATTTAGTTCCTTGTCCTCCACTGCAGAGACATGTCGCACTCGCGCCCCGCCATTCCTGCCGCTTCTGCGCCCATTGCAAAGGGCCCCGTGACCTCTACGACAAAGAAAAGTGTTGAGGCAAGCAGGAAAGGCCTCAGTGACTCTGCAGTGGCACGAGAACTTGCTGAATTGTCCATGATAATAATGGACAGTGATTTTGACGATTCCGGTGAATCGTGTGATGAGCCGGGTGAAGTTATCGCGCCAGAAACAGCGACAACAAGTGCTCCTACCAGTGAATTAGTGTCTAGCTCCAAGGGAAAGGAGCCTTTAGTGCAGGAAGGACAAGAATTTGGGAAGGGAGTGAAAAGGCGGCGTGTTAGCCCCAGAACAATGCCCCCACGTGACCCAGCCCGCCATGAGTCACGAGTGCATTCACCTCCCCGTTCCCCAAGCCCCGCTTTACTCATCTCGTCATCATCGTCGGCTTAGTTATCTCCGGAGTCTTCGTCGTCGGAGTCACCACCAGCATCAACAGTGAAGGCCGGCCGTAGAGGTAGAGGTAGATCTAAGAGAGTGAAAAGTAGTGTAGCTAGTAGGGTAAGGGCTGCTAGTGCTGTACGGCAACCTAGGGTCAGTGAGAGTGACCTTGACAGAGATAAGCCTCCCTCTCAGCCAACCTCCACCACCACCACCACCACCATCCCTCCACCGCCACGCCAGGGAATCCTGGACGCCTTCGCGTGGACGGAAAGGTCAGATTTTGTCCCCGAAAACCTGGTTTTCGATGAGAGCTCGTCAGGAGTTCAGCCTGCCTTCACTATGGACGAAAATGCTGAGTGTGTCGACTACCTTTTGGCCTTCCTAGATGACGAAGTCATGCAGCACATATGTGATGAGACCAACAGGTTCGAATCACAACGTGCTGCTAGTGGTACAGGTGCAGCCAAGATGCAACAGTGGACCATGCTGGGAGTGCAGGAGCTGTATGTGTTCTTTGCCCTCATGCTTCTTATGCCACACTCCAAGAAGCATGAGTTGGAAGAATACTGGTCCATGGACCCCTTACTACCCTCACCGACCTTCAACAAGTACATGGCCAGAGATCGCTTCCGGAACATCATGGGAAACCTGCACTTTGCCGATAATGATGTACCTTCCCAAACCGACCCACTCTGGAAGATCCGGGAGATTCTGAACAGAATGAAGGATAAGTTCATGTCATTCTTCCACCCATTTCAGAAGGGTGTCATTGATGAGTCCTTGGTTTTGTTCAGAGGACGTCTTCGGTTTGTTCAGTACATTCCAAGCAAACGCCATCGCTTTGGAATTAAGTTCTTTTTACTGTGCGACTGTAAGACGGGGTACATCCTTGACTTCGTCATATATTCAGCCAGCACTGTCGATCTCGATAAAACACACCCCATTGGCTTCTCAGGCTGTGTAGTGAAAGTGCTCCTAGAAAAGTATTTTGGTGGGAATCATGTGCTGTATACAGACAACTACTATACAGCACCGAAACTTGCCAAATACCTTTCTGAGCACGGCATTGGCTCCTGCGGCACTGTGAAAAGTAATCGTGCCAACTTCCCCAAATTCCCAGAGGCGGGAAACTCGCAGCGAGGAGACGTGCACCTATGCAAGTCTGAGAAGATGCTGGCAATACGGTGGCATGACAAGAGAGTCGTGCACATGCTCACCACCGTACATAAGGGGGAAATGACAGACAGTGGGAAGGTCGACCGTAGGACAGGCGAACCTGTGATGAAACCTGATGCTGTGTTGGACTATAATATAAACATGCGGCTGGTGGACAAGTCCGACATGATGATTGTTGAGATCGACTGCCTCAGGAAGAATACTAGGTGGTAGAGGAAAGTTTTTCTGCATCTCATAGATATGACGATGCTGAACGCCTTCATCCTGTACAAGATGAAGGTAAAGCCACCCAAGTCCTTCTCCCTGAGGTTGTTTGCCAGGACTTGTGTCCAGCAGCTGCTGGAAAAATATGGTAGGGTGCAAGCAGCAACTCCAAGGCGCCATCCAGTTACACTTCCCGACCGACTTGAGCAGAGGGCGTATATGGATCGGCACAGACTTGAGCTAATGCCTGCCACAGGGAAAAGGAAGGCTGCGATTCGCAGGTGTCAGGTATGTGCGCATACCACACGCCGCACACCTGAGCATAAACGCACCTCTTGGCAGTGTGCTGAATGCCAGGTTCCCCTCTGTGTAACCTGCTTCTTCGATTATCACAGCCAGAAGCAGTTCTAACAGTGCAAGTGTGGAAGCAGAATTATTTGGAAATAATGTGTAAATAATGTGTAAATAATGTGTAAATAGCAGGTGAAAGCAATGGATGTTCAGTTCATATGATTGAACAGTGTATTATAGTTTTATCTTACTGAAAGTGACAGTGAATAACATATTGTAAGTAAAATAGAAGGGTAAATATTGAAAATAGAATAGAAAATGTAAATAGTAATGTAAGTAATTAGTAATATAAGAATATGAGTACAAATAATTTATGTTATAACAGTGGGAGTGAATCCGTGGCTCTCTACGTATTTTACTGACTGAAAAATTGAATGACTTCAGTGACAATAAAATAATACGACTGAAGGAAACTTACGGAGAAAGACTCCAGATATATATAAGTGTGATATAGTAATATAAATATAAAGTGTGAGGGGTTTTATGAATAATAAATGACAGAGTGCCTAGAGCGAACTAGCGCAAGTGTGGCAATCAGACGCGCTCGTAATTTCCATTGCTTTCACAGTGTTTTTTTTTTTAGTATGGATCCCAAACTACTTGAAAATGGTAGAATAGTGTTTATAGTGTTTGTATCTGGCTGTGGTAATCATATAACGGGTTGTCGGGAAGTGTAAAGTGGAGACTTACTTACCCTACTTCAGAGGTCTCCACAAGTCCTACGGAAACTGACGAAGGCTCAGCAATCATTCCAGGAGAAAGCTGAAGGTATGTGCAATAAGCATATGTAATTTTATTATTCTAGGACTAATAACTGATTTTTGGCAAATATTTTTTGAGAGTCTGTCGGAGCCCAAATAACCCCGCGGGAAACGCAAGTCATTGGTAAACAAGCCCGCGGTGTAGGGGTTAAGCAGATGAACGGGAAGGTGTGATGTGTAGAACGTCAGGTATAAGGGTGCAGGTACAGTGTATGAAGTTAGTCGATTTGTTAGTCAATGATGGTTGGCAGATCAAAAGAAATGCCATAAATGTGTCAGCTAAAGTTACAGTATATGTAGGCGAAATTCCAGGGTGAGATGATGAAGGTGGCGCTGATTACTCTGTTGTATATCTGTCATTGTATCATAGGTACTGTTCCCTTTCTTTCTTGACCCTGCCTCACCTCGTCTATGATTAGGTAAAGAGATGGGAATGGTCATGATGATGATGACGATGATGATGATGATGATGATGATAATGACTGATAATCACCATCATCATCATCATCATCATCATTATTTTTATCATCAACGTCATTATCATTATTATTATTATTATTATTATTATTATTATTTTATTGTTATTATTATTATTATTATTATTATTATTATTATTATTATTTTATTGTTATTATTATTATTATTATTATTATTAGTGGTCTGGGGAAGGGGGGGATAGAATGCTTCCCCAGTATTCCCTGCTTGTCGTAAGAAGCGACTAAAAAAGACACTTTTATCTACAATCATTTTGCTGTCTCTCATTCCCTTGTACTTTGTCTGTCCTAAACCTCTGCATTTTATTTTCTTTTACTTAATTTCCTCTCTCCACTGTCTGGTTCCTGCGAGTCACTGGCATTGGCTCCAGGGTGAAATATTTTTCTGCCTAAGAAATCTTGATAAACCCTGGTTATGAAGCAATGGCCCTCAATTCCGTGCAGTCCCTAAGTGGGCAGGGGGAGCTAAGAATCCCACGGTATGGGAATAAGTTTATACATCCCCCCCCAAAAAAAAATAAATAAATAAAAAAAAAATAAGAATAGGAAATTGGGATGTTCGAAATCTCAGTCAGGCTGGTAAAATGGTAGAACTTTCAGTGTTCCCGGAATATAATGTAGATAATTGTGCTCTTACAGAAACGAGGTTGCTTGGAGATGATAAAATGAAGTTGGAAGGTGGTAGCCTATTACTTTGTTGGTTTCTGGTGGGAGTGATGGAAGTCATTACCAAGGATAGGCTTACTGCTGAGCAGAGATGCTTACAAGGCACTATGTGAGTTTGAGCCAAGTAATGATACGCTTGCTTTATGCTCGTTTAAAGTCCGACCATGGTAATATCAGTTTGGTTGTAGGGTACGCCCCGACAAATGAGGCTGCTGACGAAATGAAGGATGACTTTTATAAGAAGCTCCAGGATGTAGTGAATAGAGTGGCAAGACATGATGTGTTTGTTTGCAATGGTGATTTTAATGCGATTGTTGGCAGTAGTAGGAATGATTTTGAAGATTGTATGGATAAAGAGGGTGTTGGTATCAGAAACGAAAATGGGGTGCGATTGGGAAGCTTTTGTTTGGCAAATGACCTTATGATTGGTGGAACTATCTTTGAGCATAGAAAAATACATAAAACTACTTGGATTTCACCATGTGGTAAATATTGTAATCAGGGTGACCACATTGCAATTAGCAGAAGGCATAGGAGTTATTTGCAAGATGTTTGTGTAAGGAGGGGGGCAGATATAGGTACTGATCATCAACTTGTGTCAAAGATTAAAATAAAACTTAAGAGAAACGTTAATGGTAATTGTACAAGACGAAATAAGTATGATTTTGATGAGCTGAGAAGTGATGAGAACAAGAAGGAAAAGTTTCGGTGGGAATGTAGGAACAGGTTTCTAGTCCTGCAGACTTTGATGGAATCTGAAAACAATGATTTTAATCTAATGTGGAGAGAGGTAAAAGAGGTTTTGCATGAGAGTGCTAAGGTTACTATTAGGAAAAAAGGGGAAAGCGAGAAGGAAAAAATGGATGTCAGATGAAACATGGAATGCAATTCAGAAAAGGAAAGAGGCGAAGTTAAGAAGTGAAGAACAACATGTTGATGGCCAGGTAGTTGAAGTACTTACAGCAAAGTACTGGAGTTTACATTCTGAAGTAAAAAGACTCGTTAGACGTGATAAAAGGAGGCTATATGATGAAAAGGCAACAGAGACAGAAATTAAGTTAAGTAAAAATGACGGTCAGAGCACAAGAGCAGCGTATCAGACCATAAAGGAATTAACTGGGACTGAAAAGAGAAAGGAAGGAAATACCTGTACGAGATAGAAATGGTACGGTACTGTAACATGATGACTAAAGATTTGGATGTAAAAGAAAGGTGGAAAGAGCACTTTGAATCTGTTCTAAATAGACCAATCCCAGCTGAAGAGGCCATTTTGCCAGCCGAGAGAGATTTGCAGATAGAAACAGGGGTATAACCTTGGAAGAGGTAGCAAAATCTATAAAGGAATTAAAGAATTTTAAGGCCCCAGGAGAGGATGGAATATTTCCTGAAATGCTTGAGGTGGAAAATGATGAGTTGATGAATGAGCTTTTGAAACTTTTTAATGTGGCTTGGGATAATGGTGGAATTCCAGTAGAGTTAAAAAATGGAGTGATTATAAAAATACCAAAAAAGGGAGATATAAGTGTGTGTGGAAATTGGAGGGGGATAACTTTGACACCTGTAGTTGCAAAAGTCTTTTCCAAAATCTTGTTGAAGAGATAGAGCCAGTAATTGGTAAAGTTTGAAGGGAAAAATAAGCCGGATTTAGAAAGGTTAGAGGTTGTAATGATCAGATTTTTTCTGTAAGGCAACTAATGCAACAAGCTAATGACATGAAAATGCCACTTAGTATGTGTTTTGTGGATTTTGAAAAGGCGTTTTATGGTGTTTCACATGAACCTATATTGAAAATTATGAGATTCTATGGTATACCAGAAAAGTTTGTAAATATTATTAGAAGCCTGCATGAAGGTACTTTTTGTAAGGTAATGGTGGGTGGTTCTCTGAGTGATCCATTTGACGTTAGGTCAGGAGTGATTCAAGGAGGAGTTCTTTCGCCTTTGCTGTTTGTTTTGGTTATGGATTATGTTATGAGAAAGGTTATAAAGAGAACAGGTGCAGCAATTAAGTGGAAAGGAAATAAGTGGCTGATGGATTTGGACTATGCTGATAATATTGTAATGATTTGCGGAAGTACCGGTATTTACAAGATGCAGAGGGTGCCTGACTGTCTGGTGGAGGAAGGAAAAAAAGTGGGATTGGGAGTAAATTGTGGAGAGACTGAAATTATTAATATGAACGTGGAGAACCAAATCGACTGTGTATTTGGGAATAATGGGGTGAAGAATGTCAAAAATTTTAAATATTTGGGAACGATTGTATCATCTAATGGATCATTAAACAATGAAACTGAGGAGAGGATTAGACAGGCTTGGCGATCTGTTGGAATGTTGAAATCTGTGTGGAATAATAATATGCTTTCGGTACATACAAAAGTAAAAACAAATCCATGGTTAGACCAGTTTTAATTTATGGGCATGAGTCATGGTACAGTACAACTGCAACAGATCAGAAAGTATTAGGATTTGAAAATAAAATACTGAGAAGGATTACTGGGGTAATGTGGCAAGACAGAGTTACACATGAAAGAGTAAGGGATATTATGAGAGTGGAACCAGTTGATGAATATGTGAGACTGTCTTGCTGGAAATGGCTGGGGGACATATATAGAAAAAAAGGCAGTTTAATACAGGATGTGCCAGAGTGGACTGCTAGAGGAAGAAGAGGCAGAGGTAAGCAGAGGGAGACCTGGTTGAGGACAATGAAAAGAGAATCAGGTGAGGAGTGTTGGCGGGACCTGAAGGAAATGGGAAGAGATAAATATTGGTGGAGAGAGTTCATTGAAGCCCTCCGCATCCCGTGGGGTGCCACAGGAAATGATTGATTGATTGATTGGGTGTGGGGGGGGGGCGCTCACCGTCCACTCACTCGATGTAATGCTGCTCTCAGATGTCTGCCCTTTCCTCTCCTTCATCCTTCTTTCCTTCCATCTTCTGTCTTTCTTTACTTCATTCTCCCCTTGTTCTTCTGCCTGCGGGCGACTTTACACATCCTCTTCTGTCTTTCTTTCCTTTATTCTTTCCTCTTCCTTCTGCCTGTGGGTGACTGTACACTGAGTGACAAGCCAAATGGTTTCCTGTTCACCAGGAAACCATTTATTACGCTGGGTGGTAATCATACAGCCAAATTTTGGCGCCTGGTGGTTTAGTGGGTAATTACGGAGCTCCAATCGGATTGAGCCAGTGAAAGTTTATATTCAAGGGTTGGCTGGGGTTTATTGCTCATGCAGTGCCACTCTGGGATGAATGAGGCTGATCACTCTCGTCTTGAATGTCAGGACCAACATTCCTAGCCCCGGGCTCCTACACTTCTCGTGGAGCAACGTAGGATTCGATGAAGAATGAATGAATGAATTAATAATAGAAATAATCATAATAATAATAGTAATAATAGTAATAACAGTAATAATAATAATAATAATAATAATAATAATAATAATAATGATAATAATAATAATAATAATAATATTATTATTATTGTTGTTGTTGTTGTTGTTGTTGTTGTTGTTGTCCTTGTCGTTGTTGTAATTACGCAATCACACCAATCGGTGTTTATCGTATAATATATCCATTGCGGTTATCACAAGTCCGAAATACCCAGTTACCTGTGTCACTCGTCTGCTACTGTTTTGTATGGCAGACATGGCTTGTCTACGAACATGTCTGCTTTATGGCAGTGTCAATTATTTAAGAAAGCAAACAAGACCAGTCACCAAGGTTGACAGATTGCTTCCATTAGCAATGCAATTCGCCGTGGTCCTGTCAGGTGCTAATGGTTATGGCCAGCCAGTGATATGCTTAGTGGCTCTTGATCTGCCTCGCCTACGGAGATTAAAGGTGTAGTGCTGGAGTCAAGGAAGCAGCCAGGGTGACGCTGAGTCGTTGCCACCTCCAGAGGCGGGGTCCACGAAGGTTAACAGACCTCTGATATCATAGGATTTGCCATACGTAGATACCATACCCTTACCATACCGAGTTACCATCTTATTCACGAAGCCTCTGGTAAGGCTCAGGTAAGGGAAATCCCTCTTGTATATCCTTTGGTAAATCGCTTCACCAACTGTCCAATCAAAAACGAGCTCTCAAACCATTTTCGGCGTCCAACTAATCATTGCAAAGGTAACTAGAGATGTGCGATACCAATTATTACATTTCGATATTATACCGATTACTTTATTGGCCAATATCGGCATTACCGATTACAGACAAGCCTACCAGTAACTAGATAGTTACATTAATATAGCCCATTCTGTCCGATGAACCATCCACAAATTTAATGAAATTATTCACGACTGACGCAACTTAAGCACTGAAGGTTAAAAACATTTCACAGCGCGTCTTTTTAGTGGAACGTGAGCTTCGACAGCAGCCATTAAGTGCAGTAATAAACCTTAGAGTCATCACTTCACACTGAAATAATATGTCAATAAATATGTTTAGAATTAACTGGAAAAATCTATCTTTATTACCCGTCGCTGCCAGACTTGATTAAATTCAAGCCACAAAAAAGCTACCTTCACTGACAAACTTTCTTCGTTTGCCGTGTCTGTTGTTACCAACATCCGGACCAGAAAATACATAAGACATGTAATGAAATATATAAATAAAGTTACAATCTTTTCACACGAAAATTTATTAGTTTCCCGGGTCAGAGTGTTCGAAGTGTTTAGTGTACAAAAAATTTAAAACAAGGTCTTTAGTGCCCGGCATCTGCACAGTTTAAACACTCCGTGACTGAATTTGACAAATTGCTGTTTACCAGTTCTCGAGCGACACCTCACTGACAGAGGCAGGAGCTGGGTGCAGGAATTGGTGAGGTGTGGTCACCTGCCGCACGAGGAGTGTTTCTGGATTTGTGGACGTATCCAGTCAGACAAGTGTATACGACGGCCGATCATACAGTATATGAGACGAGTCCAGCAAGTCAACCTTATAAAAGACTTAAAATTCGGTAGATTCTTCCTTGAAGGAACCCACATAACTGTTTATTCTGGTCAATTCTGGAATTGTACATGTGAGTTTTCAAAGTTACTTATAAATATGCATACGAGAAAGATTTGTTTAACAGTGTCATTCGCTCATATATTTATTTGTAAGTAGTTGTGTTGGATATGGGTTCGGAGTTTGTGTTTCCATTAAATGGCAAGTTAAAACGGTCATCAAACAATCTATCCATTTACTTATATGTCATTTACAAGAGGAGAAGACAATGAGGAGATTAGTGAGATTTAAAAAATTAGTGAGATTGGAAGAAGACTGAGGGTTAAGGGGCAGAATGTAAGGAAATGATTTGGAAGGAGGTGTGTGTGTGTGTGTGTGTGTGTGTGTGTGTGTGTGTGTGTGTGTGTGCGTGTGTGTGTGTGAGAGAGAGAGAGAGAGAGAGAGAGAGAGAGAGAGTAGGGGGGGGGGAGAAAGTGACAGTGGAGGATGAAGGGTGAAAGAAACAATGGTGGTATGCGAGTGGAGTGAGAGAATAGGTGAACAGATTGAGAGATCATTTTTAATGAGTTACTGAATTTTAATCAGTGCTACTATAATAGGTCAGGGAACGACAGAGAGAAGAACAGAGAAAAGGTAAAAAGAAAATGGCCCGGCTGAAGTGTGTGAGGTATTTGAGATTGTAAGAATAGGAAGAAAACCAGGGATTGGTGGAGACTGATGCTAATGTTAAAATATGGAGAGGAAACAGTGATTCACTGGATCTGAAAAACATAGACAATTTGATATTCACTAGATCTGGAAAATGTCAAGATTATCTTGGTATTCAGTGGATATGAAACACGTAAAGACTATTGTTACGGAACAGAGAAAGATAATGTACACTTTAAGTGAGAATACTAAAAATCACTACTGTCACGTAAAGTTCCAGGTTCAAAACAAAGAGTTAGGTAAAATTACAAGTCAAAGTTTAATGCTTAAATTAACAACAAAACATTCAGGACTCATAAGGATAATGTAATGGCAAAAAACAGGTTAAATATATGGTTAACTGCAATAGCCTCTATTAACACGAAATTAGCAAGAATAAATTTATCTAAGTCAGCCCTGATAAAATGAGATACCAGATAATACTCAGTGAATGCCAGATAAATAATCACAGATACAAACTATTATCAAAAATGACTGACATAAAGAACCCTACATGAATTACAAAAACTTCACTAAGCCTACAAATTAAACTTATGCTATACAGTACAAGAAAAAATGCAACATCAGTTATACTCAAATTACACACAGCTGCTAGATGGTTGGAGACTTCTTGAGCACTCACAATAATAATACCTGTACAGGGGAGGACAGAGATGTGAACAAAATGAGGAGCAGATCTAAGTGGCAATGATGCAGAGACTGAGCTCATTATATAGGAGCCAGGAGAGCTTGATACAACTTGTAATAAGGACGCGCAAATGAAGCCATGGGGACATAGAGTTGACAATCCCGCTCTGGACAACAGAGAGAACGACTTACTCTACTATAACGGTAGAAGGGGGGGACTGAGGCAGAACACGCTCGTGATCAAACATGCAGCATACTGTGCGTTAAAATTACACAAAGGATGATGAAATCATAGGCTATGTAACACCTCCCCACAAAGAAAAAAGAAATTTACAAAGGAAATTTCTTATTACTCTAAAACAATCTGTCTAAAGTCTGGATAAGCAATCTGCAATAACATTTTCTTTCCCCTTGACATGTTGTATGTCTAATGAATACTCCTGAAGAAGTAGACTCCATCTTGTCAATCTCTGATTTTTATCTTTAAACTTACTAAGGAATTTCAGTGGGTTATGATCGGTATAAATGACTATGGGGTCAAAACCAGAACACAAATAAAATGAAAAATGCTGTAAACCCAAAATCAAGGCCAAAAGCTCTTTCTCAATAGTTGAGTAGTTCTTTTGAGGTGGAGTGAACTTCTTACTGTAATAAGATACAGGATGTTCAATACCCTGATCATCCTCTTGCAGCAAAACAGCCCCAGCTCCTGAATCACTTGCATCAACAGCCATCTTAAAAGGCTTAGCAAAATTTGGAATAGCGAGCACTGGCTGACTTAATAGAATAGCTTTAAGTTTGTTGAAAGAGGATTCACAGTTATCGGTCCAGACAAATTTAACTCCCTTTTTCAGTAGGTCTGTAAGTGGTGATACAAGAATAGAAAAGTTAAGAACAAATCTCCTGTAATAACCTACCATTCCCAAAAATCTTTGTAGCTCTTTCCTACTTTTAGGTCTGGGAAGATCACTTATAACCTGAACCTTAGCTCCTGGTGGTGCAACATGTCCATCACCAATTACATACCCAAGGTACTGAACTTTAGCTTGACCAAACTCACACTTTGATAAATTAGCTACAAGATTAGCATGAACTAAACGGTCAAGAAATTTACTGACATGGCATAGGTGATCTTTCCAGTTGTCACTGAAGATTAATACATCATCAATATAAACAACACACCCTGCCAAACCCTCTGTTACAACATTCATGAGCTTCTGAAATGTGGCTGGTGCATTCTTCATACCATACGGCATTACTGAACATGCAAAAGCCTTTCCTAATGTTACAAAACATGAGATCTCCCTAGCACGTTCAGTCATAGGTACTTGCCAGTATCCCTTTAACAAATCAAACTTACTTATGTACCTAGCCTTTCCGATCTTGTCTATGCAATCTTCCATACGAGGGAGAGGGTAAGTGTCTGTTTTGGTTATCTGATTAACACGTCTGTAGTCGATGCAAAGCCTCTGTGACCCACCTGGCTTAGGGACTAGAGTGACAGGAGAACTCCACTCGCTCTGACAGGGCTCAATCATCTTGTGGTCCAACAGGTAGCCAAGCTCCTTCTGGATGAGAGGAACGTTCACTGGGTTCACACGGTAAGGAGGCAATTTAATTGGCTTTCCGTCTCCAACATCGACATCATGCATCAACACAGTGGTTCTTCCTGGAGTGGCACGGAACACTTGCGGGTACTCCTGCAGTAATGCCGAAAACTCCTGCCTTCCCTTGGGTGGTAGATGAGAAAGCTTAGTCTGGAGATCATTCATGATATCAGGATTCTTCCCCAAACTATCACTCAGGCTCATACTGCATGGGAGAGCTTCACTTGCAGACTCGGGTGGAACAGCTACAGTGCAGACTGGATTATTTTCGTCCCGCCTGTGATATAACTTTAGCATGTTGATGTGACATAGTTGCTTGCTCTTTCTACGATCTGGTGTGGCGATGACATAGTTGACATCACTGAGTTTCTTCTCCACGAAATAAGGGCCACTAAACTTGGCTTGAAGAGGTTGCCCATGAACTGGTAGCAGAATCAAAACCTGATCTCCTGGCTGAAAGTGGCGTAACCTGGACTTCTTATCATACCAAGTCTTCATCTTCTCCTGAGCAGCTCCTAAATTCTCTCTCGCCAGCTGTAAAGCAGTGGACAGCCGTTCTTTGAACTTCATCACATACTCCAGCAGGTTGACGTCATCTTCCTCCGACAGCCAGCATTCCTTGAGTAACTTAAGGGGTCCTCTTACTTCATGGCCAAACAGTAGTTCAAAAGGTGAGAAGCCCAGTGATTCATTTGGAGATTCTCTTGCAGCAAACACAACGAATGGAAGACCTTTATCCCAGTCTTTCTGATGTTCCAAACAGTATTTCTTGAGCATCGATTTGAGTGTTTGATGATATCTCTCCAACGCTCCTTGGGTCTGGGGATGGTAAGCTGAAGACGTGATCTGGGAGATGCCCAACTCTTTCAGAGACTGCTTGAAAACATTTGACATGAAATTACTTCCTCGGTCTGACTGTACCTCCTTGGGCAGACCAAACTTTGTGAAGAACCCTAGCATTTCCTTAACCACGTTCTTTGCTGAGATGTTTCTAAGTGGAATGGCTTCAGGATAACGAGTAGCCATATCAATCATGGTCAACACATAAGAAAATCCTGAAGAAGTCTTAGGAAGAGGGCCCACAATATCCACCAACACACGGGTGAAAGGCGCCTCAAAAGGAGGAATGGGAACTAGAGGTGCAACCTTTTCGGTCTGATTACACTTTCCCACAACTTGACAGGTGTGACAAGACTTACAATACCAGGAAACATCCCTGAAGATACCTGGCCAGTAGAAGTGTTTCAAAATGCGTGCCACAGTCTTCCTCACTCCAAGGTGTCCTGCCAAACTGGAATCATGAGCCACTCGAATGATATCCTGCCTACAAACACGAGGGATGACAACTTGATGTACAACCTCCCATTCACAGTCGGCTGATGCTGTTGGGGGTCTCCACTTCCTCATAAGTACTCCTGACTTTACATAATAACAAGTAGAAGCACCGGCTGACTCTTCTTCACTGTAAGCAGAGTTAGCTAGACCTTTCAACTCAGGGTCAGCAACCTGCAACTCAACCAACTCTTGACGAGACAAATTATCAACACTACGGGGTACTGCCTCATCTGGTGAGTGGTCCAAATTAGCAAGAAAAGTGTCAGCTAGGATAACATCATCATCATCATTATCCTCTAAATCACCAGTAACTTTAGACTTAGCCCTAGTGACAGCACATGCAGGGAACACATCAGGGACATCACAATCCTGGGACGCAGCCACTGGCTCACTAGACAACTGAGGAGCTGGACACACTTGACTTCCACCAATATCATTTCCAAGTAAGAAAGTTACACCTGACATTGGGAGTGTCTCAACCAACCCAACCATAACGGAACCATTAACAAAACCAGACTCTAAATTCACTTTGCACAGAGGAACAGAGAAGTAATTATTCCCTACACCTTGTAAGATTACAGTTTCATCAGAGGAATTAAAATTAGAGCCTAGAACACTGGTCAGCATAAGGGATTGGCAAGCACCTGTATCACGATATATTTGAGCTGATTTCCTGTCATTACTGTCCAGAGGACTAACAAAACCATCAGACAGGAAATTAGCACATGAACTCTTGAGAGTGTCACCCACGTTACTGCTCAAAAGAGGAGCTCCATCATGAGAATTTAAGTTACCCCTCAAAGCAGGCTCAGTTAACTCAGTTAAAGAATTCTGGGAACTCTCAAGAGTGGACACTAGACCAATTGACTGAATATTTAAAGACTCCTTTTTGTTCACATCACGCTGTCTCCTGAAACATCTCTCCGTAGTATGACCAAGCTTACTACAATAAGTACATTTACTTTTCTGAAATCTAGAGGTGAAGCTGGTATTTACTTCCTGAGAAACATCATCCTTATTCTCTTTCCTGTTACCTGTACTCTGAGTAGAGGCAACGTACTTACTCTCAGCTTTCCCTTTTTCTCTAGAATATCTCTTGTGAGTGAGAACATACTCATCAGCTAAAACTGCAGCATCAGACAAATTATCTATTCTTTTCTCATCAAGATATAGGCTTACATCTTTATAAATACACCTTTTGAAGTCCTCCAGCAAAATCATCTGCTTAAATTTACCAAAATCAGAATCCACATTCTTAGAATTTAACCACTGCTCTAACAAATCTTCTTTGATTTTTGCATACTCAACATGGGATTGCTTATCTTGCTTGTAAGTTGTCCTAAATTTTACTCTATAGGCTTCAGGAACAAGCTCATAGGCCTTAAGAATCAAGCTCTTAACTACATCATAATTATCAGACTGATCCTGAGGCAAAGATGCATCAGTTACTTGAGCTTTACCGGTGAGAACAGTTTGAAGGAGTACTGGCCAATACTCCTTAGGCCAATTAAAACCTGTAGCTACCCTCTCAAACAACTGAAAATACTTTGTTAAATCAGATTCATTAAAAGGAGGGACAAGTTTAACATTTTTAACCACATCAAAATCATCAGAGCTAGATGATCCAGTTCCACCTTGTTTCATGCGATACTCATGGTCTGCCTGAATCCTGGCAAGTTCAATTTGTGCCTGAGCCTGTACCTGTGCCTCTTCAATACGAGCATTTGCTTCCTTAACACGAGACTCCGCCTCCTTAGCCTTAGCCTCCTGCAGAGCTAGCTGTAACTTAGCTAATTCAATCTGCGTTTGCTCATTTGGAGGAGTTACATTAAACAAGCTTTTATTAATCATGCCAACAATTTGATCTTTAGAATGATGAGAGTGAACTGAAATTCCCAATTGTTGAGCAACAAGCTTAAGTTCATTCTTTGTTCTGTTTTCTATATCACACACTGTTTGCACATTTGACAAAAATCTTTGGCTTCATCAAGTGTAGAAATAGTAGCCATCATGAATATATCACAGTCACAAAATATCAAACAATATCCTTATGATAATATCCTGAATATCCTGATATGAGGTCGCCAAATTTATGTTACGGAACAGAGAAAGATAATGTACACTTTAAGTGAGAATACTAAAAATCACTACTGTCCCGTAAAGTTCCAGGTTCAAAACAAAGAGTTAGGTAAAATTACAAGTCAAAGTTTAATGCTTAAATTAACAACAAAACATTCAGGACTCATAAGGATAATGTAATGGCAAAAAACAGGTTAAATATATGGTTAACTGCAATAGCCTCTATTAACACGAAATTAGCAAGAATAAATTTATCTAAGTCAGCCCTGATAAAATGAGATACCAGATAATACTCAGTGAATGCCAGATAAATAATTACAGATACAAACTATTATCAAAAATGACTGACATAAAGAACCCTACATGAATTACAAAAACTTCACTAAGCCTACAAATTAAACTTATGCTATACAGTACAAGAAAAAATGCAACAACAGTTATACTCAAATTACACACAGCTGCTAGATGGTTGGAGACTTCTTGAGCACTCACAATAATAATATCTGTACAGGGGAGGACAGAGATGTGAACAAAATGAGGAGCAGATCTAAGTGGCAATGATGCAGAGACTGAGCTCATTATATAGGAGCCAGGAGAGCTTGATACAACTTGTAATAAGGACGCGCAAATGAAGCCATGGGGACATAGAGTTGACAATCCCGCTCTGGACAACAGAGAGAACGACTTACTCTACTATAACGGTAGAAGGGGGGGACTGAGGCAGAACACGCTCGTGATCAAACATGCAGCATACTGTGCGTTAAAATTACACAAAGGATGATGAAATCATAGGCTATGTAACACTATCTTGCTATTTACTGGATATGAAACACGTAAAAACTATCTTGGTATTCAGTGGATATGAAACACGTAAAGACTATCTTGGTATTTACTGGATATGAAACACGTAAAAACTATCTTGGTATTTACTGGATATGAAACACATAAAGACTATCTTGGTACTTACTGGATATGAAACACGTAAAAACTATCTTGGTATTTACTGGATATGAAACACGTAAAAACTATCTTGGTATTTACTGGATATGAAACACGGAAAGACTATCTTGGTATTTACTGGATATGAATAACGGAAAGACTATCTTGGTATTTACTGGATATGAAACACATAAAGACTATCTTGGTATTCAATGGATCTGGAGAACATGAAGGCTATTCGTTGAGAATGTTATGAAAGCTACAGAACCGGAAATTTTATACAGCATTTCCCTTCTAGACTGGGAAAGGGAAGTATAAATTGTTGGTAGTCATATGTTTATCAGTCTCCATAGGTTAGTGGTGATGATATTATTGTATGAGTGATGACAACGGAGAGAGAGAGAGAGAGAGAGAGAGAGAGAGAGAATGGGGAAATGAATTCCCCGAGCTAGACATTTATCGATCATATAGTCCCACTAGGTGACGGATGAGCACTACCTCTCCCAGCAGGCAGAGCAGGGCAGCTACCCAGGCGAGGCGCGAACTCTCGACCTTTCGGTCTTAAGTCAGTCGCTCTATCACTGAACCACCGTGCCTCCAGAGAGAGAGAGAGAGAGAGAGAGAGAGGTATATGAAATATTTTCCTTGAGAGCTGCAGTATAATATTATATTGATATTGAAAGAAACTATGTTAACTTCATAGGTAAGGAAAAACACGTGACAGAAGAACCAGACAAAGATTTTGAAAAGGCTGAGAAAGATTGGCGTAGACGGGAAATTGCGAAATGTTGTGAGCAAACATTTGGGCACAATGCGTCAGTGCGGATGGAAAATAAACTTCGAGTTCAAAACGACTCATATCATTTCTTTACCGTATCCAGAACGCACAACGACAGAAATTGTGAAACAGCCTATCGTTTTATTTTATACATATCACAAAATCTATAACTACTACACAACATCCAACTGTGCAGTTACCCAAACAACATCCGGAACTGCAAGGGGAAACAAATACCCAATACCAACATGATACACGACCGCAGAGCCAATTCATAAATCCATATTCATAACACTGGAGAGTATTGATGCAACACCACGCCTTCACAATATCCGGCACGGCACTGCAACACAACGCAGACCCACATCTCGCATCATCCTCACAAACATTCCCCCACAAGCGGTTTCAATATGAATGCGAGGAGATATATTTTTGTGGCAGAAGCCGCACAATACAACCGTGAACGGCCAGACAGTTACGGCCATCCATCGCGGCAATTCCCCTGGCAGTTTTTACCTTGTTTTCCATTTAAAACAAAAATGATCCTGGGTCTTTGGGGTAAAATTGCCACCAATATAAGAACACTTCCACAAACTGTACCTTCAGCCTGGTAAAAGTAAACCTGTTTTGTGCAGGTTCGAGGATTGATATAAGAGGAAGGTGAAAACGATTATAGTGTGAGAAATTCCCCACTGAGCATGATGGGGACAGCTTTAGAAGAGAATCTATTTTCTTTTACAAATGCGACATTGTTTTGATAAAAATGAATGTACGAAAGAATGTTCACAATAACAGTACGATTACTCGAATGTTTTGTTTTTATCCTTGCACGGTGTTGTTGCGATTTCTGTTTAGAGCTAGATTTATTTGGGAACTTAATCCCATCAGTAATATGACGACGTAGTTCAGTTTGTTTGTTGCTGTCTACAGACCATATAATCCACTTAAGTCAGATTTCTCAACAAGGGAGGCGGTAAGATGATACAGGTTTTTATTTGTTTCTTTCCGTGTACGGAAGGTTCTGCCAAAGCTAAATAATCATGCATTTAAGTAGCCAGGATTTATGAAAAAAGGCATCGACATCAAACATCAAAGTGGTCAGTTTTACTTTGTTCTTGCATTTCCAAGTGACACCTTTTTTTTTTTCTTTTAAAGCGAGACTTTTTAATCTGCAGCACTTATATATGTTATTATTTAATATTTTCAATAAATGAGATATTTCCTTTACTGAATAAAAGAGACGGAAAGTAGAAAAAATACATAAAAGAAAAAGTAAAAAAAGTCATGGTCGTGAAAAGAGTACTGGCAAGAGAATGAAATCGGCCTCAGCGAAATGGGGTATTTCTAAAACCATTCACCGACCCCAAAATGAGATTTCATTTGAAATTTCAGCCGCAGTCTGGATCATTCCTTTGTCAGTGCGAGGGAAGGAGAAAAATTACAGAATGACCAAGCGAATTGGGCGAATGGCGGGAGGATCCAAGAAAGCACAACTGAGGGCGAGGGGGATAGGTGCAGGTGCAGAGACGAGAAAATGTTATTACTGACTGTTTAAACCCTCCAGCTGAGGACATTAATATATTATTCCCGCTGTCCGGAAAGTCGTGAGGGCGATACCAGCAAGCCTCCCCTCATTGTCTCTCTTCATACACCAGTACCTGCACCAATGGGGACTTGAGTATAACACTGACTTTTCCGATTGGTTATTTAAGAGATTATTGCTATTGTGCTATAATGATCCTCTTGTAGTAGTTACGCATCAAGATTAGTCTTATTACTTTCGTTTTACATAAAGATCCTTGCTTCGCTAATAATACGCCTATTATAAATATTATAATAGACCTAAGATACTGACACTTACTTCTGTCAAATGATTTACATATTATAATTAATAATAATGATGATGATAATAATAATAATAATAATATTTTATTATTATTATTATTGTTTTGAAATAGATTATTCCCATCATTCACATACTTCATGTAGCGCAGACAACAAGCGACTCTTCACTGAGTGACAAAATTATTTTCTTAAATCCACGAAACCATTTACTATGCAGGGTGGCAAATATAAAGCCAAACCCTGGGTTAGGATATACAGAATATCGCTCTCTTATTCTCTGCGGGACCGACGACAAAAGAGAAAGAGGTACAGGAATTTGTTGTGCCCCACCATCTATTCTCAGTCGCTGTCGAAAGTACAGAGCCTCGGACCTGAGACCTGTACCTGACCATGACCCAGGGTATATAGAAAGTTTGGTATGAACGTGTTAAATGTATGGGTGTGGATGATGCAAGCAAGCGAGTAGAGGTGGTGAATGTATGTAGGTGTGCATGATATGCCGTGATGGCGTTGTGTGAAACGGAGATAAAAGACTGTGAAGTTGATGTGTGGAGGGGTGTGAGGCGTGTTTAATCGGATGAGTGCGAAAGTGTGTAATGTACGCAAGAAGGATGAGTGGAAAAGTGTGAAGTGGGCGTAAGTGGATGAATGGAAATGTGTGAAGCACGCGTTGTTGGATAAGCAGGAGTGTGGTGTGCGTTAGTGGATGTGAGTAGGAAGGCGTGAAGTGTACGTAAGTGGATGAGTGGGAGAGTGAAGTGTGCTAAGTGGAAGAATTAAAATGTGAAGTGTGCGTAAGTGGGTGAGTGAGAGAGTGAAGTATACGTAAGTGGATGAGTGGGAGTGTGATGTATGCATACGCGTGTGAGTGGGAGTGTGATGTGTCCATACGCGTATGAGTGGGAGTGTGATGTGTGCATATGCGTATGAGTGGGAGTGTGATGTGTGCATCCGCATATGAGTGAAAGTGTCATATGTGCATACATGAATGAGTGGATGTGTTAAGTGTAAGTGGATGAGTGGGACAGTGTGATGGAAATGGAAAAATTAATGAGTGTGACGTGTGGCTAAGAGGGTAAGTGGATGAGTGGCAGGGTGTGGTGTGCGTAAGTGGATGAATGGGAGGTTGTGAAGTGTGAGTAGGTGGATGAGTCGGAGGTTGTGAAGTGTGCGTAAGTGAATGAGTGGGAGTGTGAAGTGTGCATAAGTAGAAGACTGGGAGTGTGAAGTGTGCGTTAGTGGATGAGTGGGAGTGTGGACTGTGCGTAAATCGAAAAATGAGAGTGTGAAGAGTAAGTAGATGAGACGGAGAGTGAAGTGTGCGTAAGTGGAAGAGTGGGAGTGTTAAGTGCACGTAAGTGGATGAGTGGGAGTGTTAAGTGCACGTAAGTGGATGAGTGGGAGTGTTAAGTGCACGTAAGTGGATGAGTGGGAGTGTTAAGTGCACGTAAGTGGATGAGTGGGAGTGTTAAGTGCACTGAAATACCTCCACCTTCACACCAGATACGTACAAGCCGTATTACAGAATCTATCAGCAGACAAAGCCAGTGGCCCAGCAGAAATTTCTTCAATAGTACTTAAAAACTGCTCCTCAGAATTGGCTCCTGTATTAGCAAAATTTTTCCGCTTATGCGTCCATACCTCAATATTTCCAGCCCCATGGAATGAAGCAAATATCCATCCTGTTCCTAAAAAGGGGGCAACTTCTGATCCATCAAACTATAGACCAATTGCAATAACTTCCGTTCTCGTAAAGTTTTTGAGACACTAATTAACAAACACATAGTTAAGCATCTAGAAATCAATAAATTGATCAATGATCGGCAGTATGGATTTAGACAGGAACGTTCAGCTGTAGATATTCTTTGCCTTCTTACCCATCAGATTAACAAAACAATAGACCAACACGGTGAAACACACACAGTAGCACTTGATATATCAAAAGCATTTGACAGAGTATGGCACCAGGCCTTATTGTCTAAGATGTCACACTATGGCCTTGCATCACTGGTTCCTCTAATTTCTTCTTACCTTCATAGTAGAAAAATACGGGTCATGGTAGATGGAATTTATGCTCAGTTTCATTCCATAAATGCTGGTGTACCTCAGGGATCAGTTTTGGCTCCAACCCTCTTTCTCATTCACATAAATGACCTCCTATCTGTCACGCACAACCCAGTACACTCTTATGCTGGTGATTCGACCCTTCATAGTTCTTTCACATTTAGGACCTCCTTTACACAATTTGATATAATAAATTCCCAAATAAACACATCAATTTCTCTGAACCAGGACCTTTCTAAAATTAATCAATGGGGACAAGAAAATCTGGTATCATTTAATGCTCAGAAAACTAAATACACCAATTTCTCCAATAAAAAGAATCCCTCAGACTCTCACATTATTTTAAATGATGTCAGTATTCCCATATCCACCACAATTGATATCCTAGGTGTTACTCTAAACCCTAACCTAAGCTGGACAGCGTATGTTAAATCCCTTCTAAAAAACTGGGACTTATGTACAGAGTTCGTGAGTTCTTCACTGACGAGCAGATGGCCACAATACACAAAAGTCATGTGCGTTCTCAGATCGAATACTGTTCACCACTGTGGAGTGGATGTGGAGCGGTTGCACTGAGGCAGTTGGACAAAATTCAAAATAAAGCCATTAAATTAATCAATAATCCTGCCATAACACACGACTTTCCTCCCTTATCAGTACATAGAGATGTTGCTTCTTTAGCACTATTTTATCGATATTTTTACCGTAAGTGCTCTAACGAACTGGCTCCAATTGTGCCTCCCCTTCACATTTTCTCCCGAAATACTCGGGCAGCTGGGAGCGCCCATGAACTCACACTCTCTCCCCCACAATGCAGAACCACTGCTTATCAAAATTCATTTATCCTCAAAACTACTACTCTATGGAATTCATTTCCTGGGAGTTGCTTCCCACATACATTTAATCCTCTCGATTTTAAATCCAATTGTTATAAGTATTTTATGAATGAAGGATGACTTTAGGCACATCGACTTACTTTTTTTCCTTTGTTTTTCCTTCCTCCATTCATTATATAAAAAAAAAAACGTAAGTGGATGAGTGGGAGTGTTAAGTGCACGTAAGTGGATGAGTGGGAGTGTTAAGTGCAAGTTAGTGGATGGGTGGGAGCATGTGAAGTACGTGTAAGTGCATAAGTGGATGAGTGGGAGGATGTGAAGTTTGCGTACGTTTTTGAGTGGGAGGGTGTGAGGTGTGTTTAAGCGAATGTACGGGAAGGTGTGATGTGTAGAATGTCAGGTACAAGTGTGCGGGTACAGTGTATGAAGTTAGTCGATTTGTTACTCAGTGATGGTTGGCAAATCAAAAGAATACCTATAAATGTGTCACCTGAAGTTTTAGTACATGTAGGTGATATTCCAGGCTGAGATGTTGAAGGTGACTATGCCGCACCTCATTTACTGACTAGGTAATGAGATCGGAATGGTGATGATGATGATGATGTTGATGAGGATTATAATGATCATAGTCATATAATAATCATCATTATTAGTATTATTATATTATTATAGATACTCGTGTGTGTGTTGTTACGGAATAGAGAAAGATAATGTGCACTTTAAGTGAGAATACTAAAAATCACTACTGTCCCGTAAAGTTCCAGGTTCAAAACAAAAGAGTTAGGTAAAATTACAAGTTAAAGTTTAATGCTCAAACTAACAACAAAACATTCAGGACTCATAAGGATAATGTAATGGCAAAAAACAGGTTAAATATATGGTTAACTGCAATAGCCTCTATTAACACGAAATTAGCATGAGTAAATTTATCTAAGTCAGCCCTGATAAAATGAGAAAACACTGGATAGTACTCAGTTAACGCAAGATATATGATTACAGATAGAAAATATTATTACCACTGGCTGACAATATATACTACAAAAACTTTATTAGGCCTACGAATCAACACCTTATGCTATACAGTACAAGAACAAAATGTAATAACACTTATACTCAAATTACACAGCTGCTAGATGGTTGGAGACTTCCTGAGCACTCACAATAATAACAACTGTACAGGGGAGGACAGAGATGTGAGCAAAATGAGGAGTAGATCTAAGTGGCAATAAATGCAGAGACTGAGCTCATTATATAGGGGCCGGCAGAGCTTGATACAACTTGTAAGAAGGACGCGCAAATGAAGCCATGGGGACAAAGAGTTGACAATCCTGCTCTGAACAACAGAAAGAACGACTTACTCTACTATAAGGGAGGAGGGGGGGAGTGAGGTAGAACACGCTCGTGATCAAACATGCAGCATACTGAACGTTAGAATTACACAAAGGATGATGAAATCATAGGCTATGTAACAGGGTATATAGATATATATATATATATATATATATATATATATATATATATATATATATATATATATATATATATATATATATATATTGTTACATGGTCTATGATTTCATCATCCTTTGTGTAATTTTAACGCACAGTATGCTGCATGTTTGATCACAACGTGTTCTGCCTCAGTCCCCCCCCTTCTACCCGTTATAGTAGAGTAAGTCGACATCTCTGTTATACTTTGCGGGATTGTCATCTCTTTGTCCCCATGGCTTCATTTGCGCGTCCTCATTACAAGTTGTATCATGCTCTCCTGGCCCCTATATAATGAGCTCAGTCTCTGCATCATGGCCACTTAGATCTGCTCCTCATTTTGTTCACATCTCTGTCCTCCCCTGTACAGATATTATTATTGTGAGTGCTCAAGAAGTCTCCAACAATCTAGCAGCTGTGTGTAATTTGAGTATAACTGTTGTTGCATTTTTTCTTATACTGTATAGCATAAGTTTAATTTGTAGGCTTAGTGAAGTTTTTGTAATTCATGTATTGATCTTTATGTCAGTCATTTTTGATAATAGTTTGTATCTGTAATTATTTATCTGGCATTCACTGAGTATTATCTGGTATCTCATTTCATCAGGGCTGACTTAGATAAATTTACTCTTGCTAATTTCGAGTTAATAGAGGCTATTGCAGTTAACCATATATTTAACCTGTTTATTTGCCATTACATTATCTTTATGAGTCCTGAATGTTTTGTTGTTAATTTAAGCATTAAACTTTAACTTGTAATTTTACCTAACTCTTTTGTTTTGAACCTGGAACTTTACGGGACAGTAGTGACTCTTCGTATTCTCACTTAAAGTGTACATTATCTTTCTCTGTTCCGTAACATAAATTTGGCGACCTCATATCAGGATATTCAGGATATTATCATAAGGATATTGTTTGATATTTTGTGACTGTGATATATTCATGATGGCTACTATTTCTACACTTGATGAAGCCAAAGATTTTTTGTCAAATGTGCAAACAGTGTGTGATATAGAAAACAGAACAAAGAATGAACTTAAGCTTGTTGCTCAACAATTGGGAATTGCAGTTCACTCTCATCATTCTAAAGATCAAATTGTTGGCATGATTAATAAAAGCTTGTTTAATGTAACTCCTCGAAATGAGCAAACGCAGATTGAATTAGCTAAGTTACAGCTAGCCCTGCAGGAGTCTCGTGTGAAGGAAGCTGAATTTCAGGCAAAAGCTAAGGAGGCTGAGGCACAAGTTGAAATTGCTAGGATTCAGGCAGACCATGAGTATCGCATGAAACAAGGTGGAACTGGATCATCTTGCTCTGATGATTTTGATGTGGCTAAAAATGTTAAACTTGTCCCTCCTTTTAATGAATCTGATTTAACAAAGTATTTTCAGTTGTTTGAGAGGGTAGCTACAGGTTTTAATTGGCCTAAGGAGTATTGGCCAGTACTCCTTCAAACTGTTCTCACCGGTAAAGCTCAAGTAACTTATGCATCTTTGCCTCAGGATCAATCTGATAATTATGATGTAGTTATGAGCTTGATTCTTAAGGCCTATGAGCTTGTTCCTGAAGCTTATAGAGTAAAATTTAGGACAACTTACAAGCAAGATAAGCAATCCCATGTTGAGTATGCAAAAATGAAAGAAGATCTGTTGGAGCAGTGGTTAAATTCTAAGAATGTGGATTCTGATTTTGGTAAATTTAAGCAGATGATTTTGCTAGAGGATTTCAAAAGGTGTATTAGTAAAGATGTAAGCCTATATCTTGATGAGAAAAGGATAGATAATTTGTCTGATGCTGCAGTTTTAGCTGATGAGTATGTTCTCACTCACAAGAGATATTCTAGAGAAAAAGGGAAAGCTGAGAGTAAGTACGTTGCCCCTACTCAGAGTACAGGTAACAGGAAAGAGAATAAAGATGATGTTTCTCAGGAAGTAAATACCAGCTTCACCTCTAGATTTCAGAAAAGTAAATGTACTTATTGTAGTAAGCTTGGTCATACTACGGAGAGATGTTTCAGGAGACAGCGTGATGTGAACAAAAAGGAGTCTTTAAATATTCAGTCAATTGGTCTAGTGTCCACTCTTGAGAGTTCCCAGAATTCTTTAACTGAGTTAACTGAACCTGCTTTGAGGGGTAACTTAAATTCTCATGATGGAGCTCCTCTTTTGAGCAGTAACGTGGGTGACACTCTCAAGAGTTCATGTGCTAATTTCCTGTCTGATGGTTTTGTCAGTCCTCTGGACAGTAATGACAGGAAATCAGTTCAAATATATCGTGATACAGGTGCTTGCCAATCCCTTATGCTGACCAGTGTTCTAGGCTCTAATTTTAATTCCTCTGATGAAACTGTAATCTTACAAGGTGTAGGGAATAATTACTTCTCTGTCCCTCTGTGCAGAGTGAATTTAGAGTCTGGTTTTGTTAATGGTTCCGTTATGGTTGGGTTGGTTGAGACACTCCCAATGTCAGGTGTAACTTTCTTACTTGGAAATGATATTGGTGGAAGTCAAGTGTGTCCAGCTCCTCAGTTGTCTAGCGAGCCAGCGGCTGTGTCCCAGGATTGTGATGTCCCTGATGTGTTCCCTGCATGTGCTGTCACTAGGGCTAAGTCTAAAGTTACTGGTGATTTAGAGGATGATGATGATGTTATCCTAGCTGACACTTTTCTTGCTAATTTGGACCACTCACCAGATGAGGCAGTACCCCGTAGTGTTGATAATTTGTCTCGTCAAGAGTTGGTTGAGTTGCAGGTTGCTGACCCTGAGTTGAAAGGTCTAGCTAACACTGCTTACAGTGAAGAAGAGTCAGCCGGTGCTTCTACTTGTTATTATGTAAAGTCAGGAGTACTTATGAGGAAGTGGAGACCCCCAACAGCATCAGCCGACTGTGAATGGGAGGTTGTACATCAAGTTGTCATCCCTCGTGTTTGTAGGCAGGATATCATTCGAGTGGCTCATGATTCCAGTTTGGCAGGACACCTTGGAGTGAGGAAGACTGTGACACGCATTTTGAAACACTTCTACTGGCCAGGTATCTTCAGGGATGTTTCCTGGTATTGTAAGTCTTGTCACACCTGTCAAGTTGTGGGGAAGTGTAATCAGACCGAAAAGGTTGCACCTCTAGTTCCCATTCCTCCTTTTGAGGCGCCTTTCACCCGTGTGTTGGTGGATATTGTGGGCCCTCTTCCTAAGACTTCTTCAGGATTTTCTTATGTGTTGACCATGATTGATATGGCTACTCGTTATCCTGAAGCCATTCCACTTAGAAATATCTCAGCAAAGAACGTGGTTAAGGAAATGCTAGGGTTCTTCACAAAGTTTGGTCTGCCCAAGGAGGTACAGTCAGACCGAGGAAGTAATTTCATGTCAAATGTTTTCAAGCAGTCTCTGAAAGAGTTGGGCATCTCCCAGATCACGTCTTCAGCTTACCATCCCCAGACCCAAGGAGCGTTGGAGAGATATCATCAAACACTCAAATCGATGCTCAAGAAATACTGTTTGGAACATCAGAAAGACTGGGATAAAGGTCTTCCATTCGTTGTGTTTGCCGCAAGAGAATCTCCAAATGAATCACTGAGCTTCTCACCTTTTGAACTACTGTTTGGCCATGAAGTAAGAGGACCCCTTAAGTTACTCAAGGAATGCTGGCTGTCGGAGGAAGATGACGTCAACCTGCTGGAGTATGTGATGAAGTTCAAAGAACGGCTGTCCACTGCTTTACAGCTGGCGAGAGAGAATTTAGGAGCTGCTCAGGAGAAGATGAAGACTTGGTATGACAAGAAGTCCAGGTTACGCCACTTTCAGCCAGGAGATCAGGTTTTGATTCTGCTACCAGTTCATGGGCAACCTCTTCAAGCCAAGTTTAGTGGCCCTTATTTCGTGGAGAAGAAACTCAGTGATGTCAGCTATGTCATCGCCACACCAGATCGTAGAAAGAGCAAGCAACTATGTCACATCAACATGCTAAAGTTATATCACAGGCGGGACGAAAATAATCCAGTCTGCACTGTAGCTGTTCCACCCGAGTCTGCAAGTGAAGCTCTCCCATGCAGTATGAGCCTGAGTGATAGTTTGGGGAAGAATCCTGATATCATGAATGATCTCCAGACTAAGCTTTCTCATCTACCTCCTAAGGAAAGGCAGGAGTTTTCGGCATTACTGCAGGAGTACCCGCAAGTGTTCCGTGCTACTCCAGGAAGAACCACTGTGTTGATGCATGATGTCGATGTTGAAGACGCAAAGCCAATTAAATTGCCTCCTTACCGTGTGAACCCAGTGAAAGTTCCTCTCATCCAGAAGGAGCTTGGCTACCTGTTGGACCACAAGATGATTGAGCCCTGTCAGAGCGAGTGGAGTTCTGTCACTCTGGTCCCTAAGCCAGGTGGGTCACAGCGGCTTTGCATCGACTACAGACGTGTTAATCAGATAACTAAAACAGACACTTACCCTCTCCCTCGTGTAGAAGATTGCATAGACAAGATCGGAAAGGCTAGGTACATAAGTAAGTTTGATTTGTTAAAGGGATACTGGCAAGTACCTATGACTGAACGTGCTAGGGAGATCTCATGTTATGTAACATTAGGAAAGTCATTTGCATGTTCTGTAATGCCATGTACAGATTGCTGTAGAGTAATAAGAAATTTCCTTTGTAAATTTCTTTTTTCTTTGTGGGGAGGTGTTACATAGTCTATGATTTCATCATCCTTTGTGTAATTTTAACGCACAGTATGCTGCATGTTTGATCACGAGCGTGTTCTGCCTCAGTCCCCCCCTTCTACCGTTATAGTAGAGTAAGTCGACATCTCTGTTATACTTTGCGGGATTGTCATCTCTTTGTCCCCATGGCTTCATTTGCGCGTCCTCATTACAAGTTGTATCATGCTCTCCTGGCCCCTATATAATGAGCTCAGTCTCTGCATCATGGCCACTTAGATCTGCTCCTCATTTTGTTCACATCTCTGTCCTCCCCTGTACAGATATTATTATTGTGAGTGCTCAAGAAGTCTCCAACAATCTAGCAGCTGTGTGTAATTTGAGTATAACTGTTGTTGCATTTTTTCTTATACTGTATAGCATAAGTTTAATTTGTAGGCTTAGTGAAGTTTTTGTAATTCATGTATTGATCTTTATGTCAGTCATTTTTGATAATAGTTTGTATCTGTAATTATTTATCTGGCATTCACTGAGTATTATCTGGTATCTCATTTCATCAGGGCTGACTTAGATAAATTTACTCTTGCTAATTTCGAGTTAATAGAGGCTATTGCAGTTAACCATATATTTAACCTGTTTATTTGCCATTACATTATCTTTATGAGTCCTGAATGTTTTGTTGTTAATTTAAGCATTAAACTTTAACTTGTAATTTTACCTAACTCTTTTGTTTTGAACCTGGAACTTTACGGGACAGCAGTGATTTTTAGTATTCTCACTTAAAGTGTACATTATCTTTCTCTGTTCCGTAACAATATTATATATATATATATATATATATATATATATATATATATATATATATATATATTATTACTGTATTATTATATATTATTATTTTTTTTAATTATTATTATTACTATTATTAATATTATTATTTTTATTATAATTATTATTATAATTATTATTGTCGTTGTTGTAAATAAGGAATCTCACCGATCGGTGTTTATCGTATAATATATCCATTGCGGTTATCACAAGTCCGAAATACTCTGTTACCTGTGTCACTCGTCTGCTACTGTTTTGTATGGCAGACATGACTTGTCTACGAACATGTCTGCTTTATGCCAGTGTCAATTGTTTAATAAAGCAAACAAGACCAGTCACCAAAGTTGATAGATTGCTTCCATTAGCAATGCAATTCGCCGTGGTCCTGTCAGGTGCTAATGGTTATGGCCAGCCAGTGATATGGTTAGTGGCTCTTGATCTGCCTCACCTACGGAGATTAAAGGTGCAGTATTGGAGCCCAGGAAGCAGCCAGGGCGACGCTGAGTCGTTGCCACCTCCAATGACGGGATTCAGGAAGGATAACAGACTTCTGGTGTCTTAGGATTTGCCAGACGTATGTACCATACCCTTACCATGACGAGTTACCATCTTATTCACGAAACCTCTGGTAAGGCTCAGGTATGGGAAAACCCTCTGGCAACTCCTCTAGTAAATCATTTCACCAACTGACCAATCAGAAACGAACTCTCAAACATTTTCTGCGTTCAACCAATTATTGAAAAGGTAAACCAACCTTACCTTGAAGCACAGTCTTGAAAAATAGTGATGGACGATACCAATGATTACATTTCGAGATGATACCGATTACTTTAT
This sequence comes from Coenobita brevimanus, assembly GCF_032717465.1. Taxonomy (NCBI): domain Eukaryota; kingdom Metazoa; phylum Arthropoda; class Malacostraca; order Decapoda; family Coenobitidae; genus Coenobita; species Coenobita brevimanus. Next base: position 12,515,909 of record NC_136998.1, read on the forward strand.
TGGCCAGTATTGGTGTTATCGATTTCCGATACCAGCACCAAGATAATTCATTATTATAACCCATTCTGTCCGATGAACCACCCACAAATTTAATGAAACCATTCACGACTGACGCAACTTAAGCAAAGTAGGTTATAAGCACTACATAGCGCTTCTTTCTAGGGTAATGTGAGCTTCGACACTGCCGTTAAGTGCACTAATAAACGGTAGAGTCTTCACCTCTCACTGAAAAAGTATGTTAGAAAATATGTTCTGAAATAAATGGAAAATCTATTTTTAGTACCCGTCACTGCCAGACTTGGTTATATTCAAGCAACAAAAAAGCTATCTTTACAGACAAACTTTCTTCGTTTGCTGTGTCTGTTGTAACGAACATTCTGACCAGAAAATACATAAAACATGTAATAAGAAATATAAATAAGGTTACTATCATTTCTCACGAAAATGTTATTAGCTTCCCGGTCAAACTGTTCGAGGTGTCTGGTGTACAAGGAATTTATTACAAGGTCTTTGGTGCCCGGCATCTGCTCAGTCAAACATTCAGTGCGTCCCTGCGTCCAAGGCCTGGAGGGGCTGGGTTTACAATGGAAGAGTTGAGAGGTAGGATGGGACTGGAGTGTATTGGTGTTGTGATGAGGAGAGGTAGATTGAGGTGGTTTGGACATGTGGAGAGGATGGGGGTTGATAGTTGGGTGAGGAAGGTGAGAAGTGTTAATATTGGGGGTGGGGTTATGAGGGGTAGACCGAGAAAGACATGGGACGAGGTCATTAAGTGTGACCTTAGGGTTAAGGGACTGAACAGGGAGGCTGCAATGGATCGTGCAGCATGGAGAGCCGCCATTAGGTGACCAAGGCCGACACATGCAAGCATGTTGGAGCCTTTAAAAACGAAAACGAAAACGAAACCCGTTCCCGAGCGTAACTTCACTGACAGAGGCAGACACTGGGTGCAGGAATCGGCGAGGTGTGGCCACCTCCCACACGAGAAGTGTTTCTGGGTTTGAGGACGTTTCCAGACAGACAAGTGTATACGACATACAATATATGAGACTGTCTATCTATCTATCTATTGCCAGACGCCTTAATCCCGTACAGGGTGACCACAAACAAATCGCCTCCCCGTCGCCCTGTCCCCCACCATTCACTGCCCTGCTCCCAACTCAGACCCCCCTCTCTCATATACCTCTCCACCCCATCCCTCCATCTCATACTCGGCCTCCCCCTCCCTCTACCCCCCTCCACCTCACTCACGCTCTCCTCGTCAGTCTCTCACGCTCCATCCTCTCCACATGGCCAAACCACCTCATTCCAGCAAACTAACCTTGTAAAAGACTTATTTTCTGGTAGATTCTTCCTTGAATAAAGCCACACAAATGTTTATTACGATGTAGAATTGTACATGTGAATTTTCATAGTAATTTGTAAAACGTACATAAGAGAAAGATTATTCTGTGTTATTTGCTTATACATATTTATGTCTAAGTAGTTGTGTTGGATATGGGTTCTTATTTTGTGTTTCCATTAAATGGCAAGGGAAAACTAAGGTCATTAAACTATCTTTACATTTATTTATATGTCTGTTACGTGAGGAAAAGCCAGTGAGGAGACCAATGCGATTTTCAATTTCAATACGCGTGAGGACATTGGAAGAGAACTGAAGAATAAGCGGGAGTATGTAAAAAAAAAAAAAAAAAAAACGATTTGGAAGCTCAGAAAAAAAAGATTTGGAAGGAGAGAGAGAGAGAGAGAGAGAGAGAGAGAGAGAGAGAACCTGGGGAGGAGAGGTGACCGGGGAGTAAGACAGGTGAAAAAAAAAAAAATGGTGTTATGCGAGTGGAGTGAGAGAAAAGGTGAACAGATTGAGAGATCATTTTTAATTTGTCACTCAATTCTGAATAATGGTACTATAATAGGCCAGGGAACGGCAGGGAGAAGAACAGAGAAATTAAAAAGGAATCAGAACGGCTGAAGTGTGTGAGGTATTTAAGGCTGTTGGAATAGGAACAACACCAGTGATTGTTGGGGTCTGTTGCTAATGTTGAAAAATGGAAGGGAAACAGTGATTCACAGGTTCTGGAAAATATAAAGACTATTTTGATATTCACTAGATCTGGAAAATGTCAAGACTATCTTGGTATTTATTGGATATGAAACATGTAAAGACTATCTTGGTAGTCAATGGAACAGGAAAATATAGACTATTCTTGGAGAATGGTAAGAAAGCTAGAGGGCTGGAAATCTGGTACAGCAATTCCCTTCTAGACTGGGAAAGGGAAGGATAAATTTTTGGAAGTCATATGGGTATCTGTCTCCATAGCTTAGTGGTAAAGGTATATTGTAGGAGTGTTATCAGCGAAGAGAGAGAGAGAGAGAGAGAGAGAGAGAGAGAGGAGAATGTGAAAATGAATTCCCCGAGCTACTTTAGACCGTGATCATTCCTATAGCCCCGCTAGGTGACGGGAGGGCCGTATCTTTCCCAGCGGGGCAGCTACCCCTGCGGGACGCGAACTCTCGACCCTTCTGTCATGAGTTAGGCGCTCTACCACTAAGCCTGTCCCCAGAGAGAGAGAGAGAGAGAGAGAGAGAGAGAAGAGGAGTATGCGTATGGGATATTTCCCGTGAGAGTAGATTTTTTTTTTTTTTTTAGATCCCTAAAGCAACTGTATATCAACTTCACAGATAAGGAAAAGGCATGTGACAGAACAACCAGAAATCGATTTTGAAAAGACTGAGAAAGCGTAAAGTAGACGGGAAAATATGAAAAGTTAAGGGCAAATATGTGGGTACAAGGCGTCAATGCGTGTGGAAAATAAACTTCAAGTTCAAAACGACTCATCTCCATTCTTTGCCACATCCAGAACGCACAACGACGGACAATCATTGTGCAGCAACCTATCGTATACCACAAAACCATAACTACTGCACAACTTCCAACTGCAAACTGTTAGTAAGCAACATCAAGAACCATAAGAGGAAACAATTGCCCAATACCAACATGATACACGACCGCAGAGACACTTAAAAAATCCGTATTCATAACACTGGAGAGTATTGATGCAACACTACGCCTTCACAATATCCAGTACGGCACTGCAACACAATGCAGAGCCACACCTCGCACCATCCTCATAAATATTCCGCCACAAGCGGTTTCAATATGAATGCGAGGAGATTTTTATGGCACAAACCGCACAATACAAGCGTGAATGCCCAAACAGTTATGGCCGTCCATCGCGGCAATTCCCCTGGCAGTTTTTAGTTTGTTTTCCTAAACAGAAAGCTTTGATCCTAGGTTTTTGTGGTAAAATTGCCATTAAAATAACAACAGCTACAACGAACTGTATCTTCAACATGGTATAGGTAAACCTTCTTTGTGCAGTTTCGAAGATTGATATAAGAGGAAACTGAAAATGATTATAATGCAAACAATTCCCCACTGATCTAGATGAGGACAGATTTAGAACAGGAACTATTTTCTCCTACAAATGCGACATTATTCTGATAAACAAGAATGTGTGAAAGAATGTTTCACAATAACAGTTTGAATATCCGTAATGTTTTGTTTTTTTCTTTGCAGGTTTTTGTTGCGACTTCTGTTTAGTTCTAGAATTATTTGAGAACTTAATCCCTTCAGTAAGATGACGACATAATTTAGTTTGTTCTTGCTGTCTACAGTCCATATATTCCACTTCAGTCAGACCTCTCAATGAAGGAGGCGGTAAAGTGATAGTTTTTTCCCCCATCTGTGTTCGGGAGGTCCTGCCAAATCTAGATAAACATGCATTTAAGTAGCCAGGATATATAAATAATAATCAACGTGAGGAAACACCAGAGTGTTCCCTTTTACCCTGGTCTTGCATTCCCAAGTGTGTGTGTGTGTTTTATTTTTTTTTTTTAAACCTGCAACAGCTATATGTGTCACTATTTAATATTTTCTGTATATTTGAGATTTCCTGTACTGAATAAAATTATTGGAAAGTAGAAATAATACATAAAAGAACTAGAGCAGAACTCAGGGAGCGAATACCTCGGCCGATGCCGGATCCAGATTCGCCCACAAATTTAATCGATTCTCTCTTGGCCCATGGCCCACCCTTCCACAAAATTTCGTTGAAATTCATTGAGAACTTTCGGAGATACCGTGCGGTATGATCCATACCCGGATCTGCCCCAAAATTTAATAAATTCTTTCTTGGCCCATGACCCACCCTTCCACAAAATTTTTAAATCATTGATAACTTTTGGAGATATGGTGTGAACAAACAAACAAATAATTCCGGATCCCAACCGAAAATCTAATCGATTATTCATTGACCCGTACCCTACCCCTCCAAAAAATTAATAAAAATCCGTTCATAACTTTTTGAGTAATCACGCTAACAGACAGGCAGACAGACAATCAAAAAACAGACCAGTTCGGGGTAAAACATATACCTCCTGGCGGAGGTAAAATGCTAAAAGAAGTCATGATCGTTAAAAAAAGTACTGGCAAGAGAATGAAATAGGCTTCAGCGGTACGGGATATTTTTAAAGCCATTCACCGACCCATAACACAGAAATAATCATGAGGTTTCATTTCAAATTTCAGCCAAAGTCTGGATCATTCCTTTGACAGTGGGAGGGAAGGAGAAAAATTACAGAATGGCCAAGTGAATTGGGCGAATGGCGGCAGATATCAAGAAAGCGCAAGAGGAGGCTGGAAGAATAGGTGCAGGTGCGGGGACGAGAAAACGTTATTTTTCTGTTTAAACTTTCCAGCTGAGGACATCATTTATATATTATTCCCGCTGTCCGGAGAGTCGTGAACGCAATACCAGCAAGGTTCCCTCCAGTGTCTGTTCACACACCAGTACCCGCACCAGTGGGGACTTGATTGTAACTGATTGTTCAGATTGGTTATTTAAGAAAGTATTGCTACTTTGCAGTAACGATCCTTTTGAAACTGATAAACATGAAATATAATATTACTTCCTTTTTGCATAAAGAGCCTTGCTTTCGATAATACTGGTATTATAAATAATTTAACAGAGGATACTGATCGTTACTTGTCACATTATTTGCGTATCATTATTATTATTTTATTATTATTACTATTATTATTATTATTATTATTATTTTATTATTATTATTATTATTATTATTATTATTATTATTATTATTATTATTATTATTATTTAATTAATACTATTACTATTATTATCACGTTGAGAATAATAATAATAATATTAATAATAATAATAATAATAATAATAAGAAGAAGAAGAAGAAGAAGAAGACGAAGAAGAATGTAAAGAGACCGGTGAAGTGTAAAAAGAGGGAGGTAAATGATGATCTGGGAAGAAAAATGAATGTGAACTACTTTGAAAATAGGAAGTTATTCTGGAAAGAGGTGCGGAAATGTAGAAGTGAAAGCAGAAGGAAATAAGATGGTGTGAAGGATGTAGGTGGTAGATTATTAACCCATGGGGATGAAGTAAGGACCAGATGGATAGAATATTTTGAAAGCCTGATGCACGGAAATTGAGAGAGCAGAGCAGCCACAAACATGATTGGTTTTGGGGGTGTGCAGAGAAGGAATGCAGTACCAGGAGACGTGACACTCACACAGGTGAAGAGTGCTGTGAAGCGGCTGAAAAATGGGAAAGCAGCTGGGGTTGATGAGGTGTATGCAGAGATGTTTAAGTGTAATGGAGAGAGTGGGATGAAGTGCTTGTTGGAGATATGTAAGAAGGCATGGATGAATGAAACTGTGTCTGCGGAGTGGAAAAAGGCTGTGATTGTACCCATGTACAAAAATAAAGGTGAGCAAAGTGAGTGCAAGAAATATCATGGCATGAGTTTAGTGAGTGTGGTAGGAAAGGTATATGGAAGAATAATTATAAAGTGAGAGGGATATCAGAAGTCCTGGTGAGTGATGAACAGCATGGCTTTAGGAGTGGCAGAGAATGTGTGGATCAAATATTTGTTGTGAGACAGATAGCAGAGAAGGCGTGTGAGAAGGACCATAAGGTGTTTATGGCATTCATGGATCTGGAAAAAGCATACAGCAAAGTGGACAGAGAATGATTGTGGAAAGTTTTGCGCATGTACAGCATAGATGGTAAGCTGCTAGGTGCCGTCATGAGTTTTTATGATGGTAATGAAGCACGTGTAAGGGTTAATAGACATCTAAGTGAATGGTTCACGATCGGTGTGGGCGTGCGACAAGGTTGTGTGATGTCCCCATGATTGTTCAATATATATACATATGGGTGGGATGATAAGAGAAGTAAAAACACGAGTAATGGAGAGAGGGATGGCGCTGGTAATGAATGGTGATGGATGGAATATCTCAAATTTGTTGTATGCTGATGATGCAGTACTGCTCGAAAATACCAGACAAGATCTTGGTAGGCTAGTGCAGAGTTTTGCAGAGGTCTGTGAGTGTCGTGCGTTAAGAGTAAATGTAGAAAAGAGTAAAGTGATGGTTATTGAGAGGGAAGGTGGTTCCCAGTGCGATGTTGCAGTGACTGGAGAGAGACTGAAATTGATAAGAGAGTTGAAATACCTGGGTACAGTGATAGAAAACAGATGAAAATGTGCAAAAGAAGTTGAAAGTACAGCGATACAAGGAAGAAAAGTAGCTCGTGCAATGAAGGCCTTGATAAGTAAAAGAGGCTTGAGTGTTGCAGCTGCATGAGGCTTACATGATGGAGTGTTAGTACGTATGTATGGATGTGAGACTATTGTGTGGCATGAAAATTAAAAGTCAAGATTAGGAACAGTGGAGATGGGACTGCTGAGGAATGTATGTGGAGTACAGAGGGTGTATAGGATACGAAATAATGTGATTCGTGAGGAAGTCGGTGGCCATCAGAATCGAAGAGAATGTACTGAGATGGTATAGTCATGTGGAGAGAATGGATAACAATAGAGTGATGAAGATGGTATATCTGAGCGAATTTGAAGGAGGGAGGAGGCGAGGTAGGCCAAGGAGAAGGTGGAGAGATATGGTGGATGAGTGTGTGAGAAAGAGAGGATTGGAAGTCGGTGAGGCTAGGGAACTGACAAGAGATCGAGATGGCTGGATGAATGTTGTGAGGAGAAGTGCATGATCAAGGATTTGGCACCCCATTTTAACGTGGGAACATCCGGATTGACTCAGTCGGATACGTTTATGTGAAGCTACAGAACGTGGTGAATGTTTTTCGCTTATCGGATAGAGCCAGGATTCCGGGAGATTTAAATGATGAGTAAATGGAAACGTGGCCCATTGGATTGGGCAAATTTGGGCTGTCTGGACACTGCTACTTCTCACCCTGCCGTAGGGTGGGAAAGGCAGTCCGGATGATGGTGATGATGATGATAATGATGATGATTATTATTATTTTTATTATTATTATTATTATTATTATTATTATTATTGTTATTATTATTATTATTATTATTTTATGGTTGGTGGGGGCGCTCACCATCCACTCACTCGATGTATTGTTGCTCTCGGGTGCCTGCCATTTACTCTCTTCCTTCTTTCCTTACTTCTTGTTGTCTTTCTTTTCTTTATTCTTTCCTCTCCCTTCTGTCTACGGATGACTCTACCCTGCGTGACCAGCCAAGTGGTGTCCTGTACACCAGGAAGCTATTTACTACGCTCGGCGGTAACCATAAAACTAAAGTATGGCGCCTGGTGGTTAAGTGGGCAATTAAGGCTGTCCAGTCGGATTGAGCCTATGACTGTTTATATCCAAGGGGTGATTGGGGTTTATTACTCACGTAATGCCCTTCAGGGATGAGTGAGGCTGGTCACTCTTATCTTAAATATTAGGACCTCCTTGCCTAGCCCCGGGCTCCCACGCTCCTCATGGGGCAACACTGGATTAGATGGATGGATGGATGGATTGTTGTTATTATTACCATTATTATGTGGAGTGACGTGGAGGGACAGGTTAACGAATGAAGAAGTGAAGGAACGTTGTGGGGTGGATGTGGAAGTGGTTGAGAAGATTAGGAGAAATACACTGAGGTGGTTTGGACATATGGAGAGAATGGAGAATGAAAGACTGACTAAGAGGGTGTATGTAGGTGAGGTGGAGGGAGAGAGAGGGAGGGGTAGACCGGGGATGAGGTGGAGGGATGGAGTTGAGAGGTATATGAGGGAGGGAGGGGTGAGTTGGGGGGAGGGTAGTCAAATGGTGGGTGACAGAGCGACTTGGAGGCGTTTTGTCTACGGCCACCCTTTGCGGGATTAGGGCGTCGGGCTATAGATAGATAGATAGATTATTATTTTTATTATTATTATTATTATTATTTTCGTTGTTTTGATGTAGATTCTGCCCATCATTCACATACTTCATGTATAGCAGCCAACAAGCGACTCCACACTGAGTGATAAAATTATTAGTGATAAATTTGTTTTCTAAAATCCAGGAAACCATTTACTATGCCAGGTGATAAATATCTAACTAATACCTGGGTTAGGAGCGACAAAATGTCGCTCTCGTATTCCCTGCGGAACCGACGGCAAAAGGGAGAGGGTGACAGGAATTTGTTGTGCCCCACCATCTATTCTCAGTCGCTGTCAAAAGTACAGAGCCTCTGACCTGAGACCTGTACCTGACCATGACCCAGGGTATATAGACAGATTGGTATGAACGTGTAAAATATAAGGGTGTGGATGATGCAGGTAAGCTAGTGGATGTGGTGAATGTATGTAGGACTGCATGACACGCCGTGATGGTGTTGTGTGAAACGGAGATGAAAGACTGTGAAGTTGATGTGTGGGAGGGTGTGAGGTGTGTTTAAGAGGATGAGTGTGAAAGTGTGCAGTGTACTTAAGAAGGATGAGTGGAAGAGTGTGATGCGTTAATAAATGGATGAATGGAAAGGTATGATTTGTGCATAAGTGGATGAGTGGGAGAGCGCTGTGCATAAGCGGATGAGTGGGAAAGTGTGCAGTGTACGTGAGTGGACGAGTGGGAGGTTGTGAAGTGTGCGTAAGTGGTTGAGTGGGAGTGTGAAGTGTGCATAAGTAGGAGACTGGGAGTGTGAAGTGTAATTGGATGAGTGGGAGTGTGAAGTGTGCATAAGTAGAAGACTGGGAGTGTGAAGTGTAAGTGGATGAGTGGGAGTGTGAAGTGTAAGTGGATGAGTGGGAGTGTGAAGTGTGCATAAGTAGAAGACTGGGAGTGTGAAGTGTAAGTGGATGAGTGGGAGTGTGAAGTGTGCATTGGTAGAAGACTGGGAGTGTGAAGTGTGCGTTAGTGGATGAGTGGGAGTGTGGACTGTGCGTAAGTCGAAGAATGAAATGTGAAGTGTAAGTGGATGAGTGGGAGAGTAAAGTGCACGTAAGTGGATCAGTGGGAGTGCTAAGTTACGTAAGTGGATGAGTGAGAGTGTGAAGTGTACTGTATGTATGTATGTATGTGGATGAATGAGAGTGTTAAGTGTACGTAAGTGAATGAGTGGGAGTGTGAAGTGCACGTAAGTGGATGAGTGGGTGTGTGATGTGTGCGTAAGTGGATGAGTGGGAGAGTGTGATGTTTGATTAAGTGGATGAGGGTGAGGGTGTGAAGTTCGTGTAAGTGGATGAGAGGAAGGGTGTGAAGTGTGTTTAAGCAGATGAACGGGAAGGTGTGATGTGTAGAATGTCAGGTATAAGGGTGCGGATACAGTGTATGAAGTTAGTCTATTTGTTAGTCAATGATGGTTGGCAGATCAAAAGAAATGCCATAAATGTGTCAGCTGAAGGTACAGTATATGTAGGCGAAATTCCAGGCTGAGATGATGAAGGTGGCGCTGATTTCTCTGTTGTATATCTGTCATTGTATCATAGGTACTGTTCCCTTTCTTTCTTGACCCTGCCTCACCTCATCTATGATTAGGTAAAGAGATGGGAATGGTCATGATGATGATGATCATCATCATGATCATGACCATGATCGTGATCATTATCAACAATATTATTATTACTACTACTACTATTATTATTATTATTATTATTATTATTATTATTATTATTATCATTTTTATTATTATTGTTTGTTGTTGTTGCTGTTTATAATATTATTATTATTGTTGTTGTTGTTCTTGCCGTTGTTGTAATTACCTGTGTTTTGTACGGCAGACATGACTTGTCTACGAACATGTCTGCTTTATGGTAGAGTCAGTTACTTAAGAAAGCAAAGAAGACCAGTCACCAAGGTTGATTGATTGCTTCCATTAGCAATGCAATTCGCGGTGGTCCTGTCAGGTGCTAATGGTTATGGGCAGCCAGTGATAGGGTTAATGGCTCTTGATCTGCCTCACCTACGGAGATTAAAGGCGTAATGTTGGAGCCCAGGAAGCAGCCAGGGTGACACTTAGCGTTGCCACCTCCAGAGGCGGGATTCACGAAGGTTAACAGACCTCTGGTATCTTAGGATTTGCCAGACGTAGATACCATACTCCGACCATACCTAGTTACCATCTTACTCACGAAGCCTCTGATAAGGCTCAAGTAAGGCAAAACCCTCTTTTATATCCTCTGGTAAATCGCAAATGACCAATTAGAAACGAACTCTCAAACCGTTTTCGGCGTTCAAACAATCACTGAAAAGGTAAACAAACATCATTTTTAAGCACACTCCTGAAAACTAGTGATGGGCGATACCAATGATTACATTTCGATATTATACCGATTACTTCATTGGCCAATATCAGTATTATCGATTACCGATATCAGTACCAAGAGTTACATATTATAACCCATTCTGTCTGATGAACCACCCACAAATTTAATGAAATCATTCACGACTGACGCAACTAAAGCACTGAAGGTTCAAAACACTACATAGCCCCTCTTTATAGGGGAATGTGAGCTTCGACACTGCCATTAAACCTTAATAACTTCTCATTGAAATAGGATGTTAGATAATATGTTTTAAATTAAAGACAAAATCTATCTTTGGTGATCATACTAATCGATACCTAGCCATCACTAACGATGCCTGCATGTAAACAACTAACATCCAAAGTATTAATATTTTAACATCGGTACGACCACCATTACTGAAAACAAGATAGATTGTGACCTCTGATCAAGCAACGAAGACCAATTTCACTCAAAATGAAAAGTTTACTGGCTTTAGTGGACAAAAAGAACAACATAAGATAAAAGGAAACTTCACCACTGCCTTGGCAAGGAAACACGCTTGGTTTGCTATTGCAGAGCGTGTGATTGTTTTGGGATTTGCCTATATATTGAAGTGTCCCTCACGTGTGTTTCCTTAGGCTAACTGATATCGAAAAGGTTACCAAGTGGAAATTAACATTAATGAAATACTACAGTGATACAGGTTAGGTTTGTTCACTATTCTGTCATTTACATTTGGTAGAGACAGATAGGCCAAGGAAGATTTTTTTTTTTCCTTTGATACACCCATGTTAATTTTATTGTATTATTTTGTAATTAACATTCCCAAAACGTATTCCGATCGATTTTGAGGCTTAATTTCGTCAAAAATTACTCTTACACCTACAGAGGTGTGAAGTCTGATACAGAATAAAATCAATAAAATTGATTGCCCGCCTGCTGGAAAATAAGTCATCTGCAGTCCAGTGAGAGCAAATGTTATGTCTATCTATCTGCCTAGATTCCTTTTTCCACAGTCTCTCCCTCATTTTTGGCTGTTATTTCTCTCCTTTACCAATACCTCGCAGTGTCTCATTTCCCCTCATCTCCTTTTTTCTCCCCCTGCCTGCTCCTCGTTCGGCATTTCTCATATTGTTTCCCCCGGTTTACTTTCTACCCCATGCACAGTCAGAAGCCTAACTGTAAATTCTCTCTCTCTCTCTCTCTCTCTCTCTCTCTCTCTCTCTCTCTCTCTCTCTGACCATAATGCAAAAAGTTAGGACAACATGTATTTTTCCCCTGCCTGAGTGGCAGAAATGCTAAGAATGCCCAGAAAGTCAAATGATTCCAGGTAAGGGTGTTGCGTAGTTTGCAAAAGAGAATGGGAGTGCTGAGAAGAGAACACTGGGAAGAGAAAGATGACGAGAAATCTCGAAAAAAAGACAAATATTTGCCAGTTGGAAGAAAAACACCGTTGTCTGTTGGTATACAAAAACTTATGAGAGGACAGAGAAATGCTAAACAAGGGGCCAGAAATTCGGTCAGCTGTGAAACTATAGGTGCTAATGGATTCAAGCAGGTGACCTATCGACGACTAGTGTAAAGGTGTACAATGCTTCCATAATTAATTAGTGTCGTATGGCACTTGCGAATTACGTTTGTTATTTCACTCCTGGCCAGTATTTACAATGCAAAAATAATTAGAGATAAGAGTTTCACATTATAGTACACTGGAATTTCTGACATTATGAGCAACTTTACTGAAAGCTAATGAAAGAGTTGTGTCGTCTGCTTTGGTAGTCACAACACCATTGATTATAACGTTATCGATTTCAGGGAACAGAAATAAAATTTGCAGCACGAAACCTTGGCAGATTTCCTTCGAAAAGCCATTCATTTCAGTACTATTAAATGACCCACTTTCCTGAAGTATTTGTGCTTTATTTTTAATGGTAAGATTAAGATTAAGTTGCAGGAAAACTACGAGTGCTAGGTACGAGTTAACTCAAGGAGGAGCGGCCATCTGGGTAAGAGAATTTATACTTTGAAAACCTGTGCCTGTGACTAGCTAATCCCTTGGCACTTAAGAGAAGGAACAGTACGAGTCTGTCCAGTCTCTCATTTCCATAATTATTGGTTAGCATATTCATACCATTACTGTTGCCCGTTTCGTTTACCTTATTGATAGTTTTGTGTAATTTTTTTTTTTTCTGTCCAGTCAATCCTTCAAACAGTGGTTGTTAAGTTACACCTGGAAAGGAGTTGCACATACTCTTATTTCTACCTATCTCCCTCTATGCCTATCTAATGTGCTGATCTTGACCGCATTATTCATCAAATCACAAGGTCATTTTTTCTTCCAGGTCACTTAAATGAGCTTCATGCTTAATGGAATAATTGCATTACTCGTATGTAACGTATGTGGAGGTCCTTTGGCACCATCCGTCGAGAATATGAACCTGGTTCTCTCTGATTACATGTGACTCAATGTATTTTCATGTACAAACTGGTAATCTATTATGGTATTGATCTTACACTGGTGTTCCCTGATTGTTCGCTGGATTAATCGTGCGAGACACTGCCAGACTTGCATGTCAGTGATCATTACCTATTGTGGTTTGTGGTTAAAGCATGTAGCTCTGTGATGATGAAGCATTTCCCTAATTGGTGCTTGCGTATGGTTGACTGGGCCAAATTGAAGAACGTTATAGTGTTCACTGCAGTGGTCTTAACTGCAGAATGTTGATGATAGAGAACAATATTTCACATATATTGCATGTCAGTCTGGTCTTTCTTCTATTCCTCGAACGTCTGGAGAGCTCTCCTCGAGACATGTGCCTTGTTGGAATGAGAAGTATGCTTTGGCAAGCAGTGTCTACAAAGCTGTTAGTGGGAGATAAGGGAAGAACAGTGATATCGCCTTTCGTGACACTTATCATAAGGAGAGCTCGTGCTTGTTATTGGTGGGTTCGGAAAAACTCACGTCGTACCTTATAGAGAACCTATGCCTTGATCATCACCTCATCCACTCCATTACCATTGATCTAGAAGGAAAATTAAAGGAAAGCATTCACATTTTTCTCAAGTGGTGCTGAAACTTTAGTAACCTCCTTTATCCAGTACCTTCGATGTAGCTTCAACCCTGATGGAGCCCTTTTACTATGTTTCACGTGCAGATTCCTTCATGTCATTTAGCTGTGTTCAGCCTCAACTGGAGATTCAGTATTTCCTTTTAGTCTAGTAAAGGGGAACCATGTACTACGTTCTTACCTCTCCATGAACTGTAGGCTGCTCTTAGGCACTGAGTCCGCTCCAAGACTCGATAACATTCCTTAGGTCATGATTCACCATTTACCATATGAATCTCTTCTGTTTTATTAGATCATTATTATGTTATATGGAATGAAGGTATACTGCCCACAAATTGGAAGATGGCTTTAGATCTCCCATTTCCTAGGTCAGGTAAGGATCGTTCTCTAATGTGTCTAACTATCGTCCCATTTGTTTGTGTCTAACTATCGTCCCATTTGTTTGACATCATCCGTGTGTAAACTTGCTGAAATGATTAACGCGAGGCTTATATACTTTACATCTATAGAAGAATAGACTCCACTCTCCACCACGTAGTAGGTTTCGTATGATGAAATATATATCAGACAACCTCCTCAAAGTTCAGTCAGTAATCTATCTATCTACTTGTATATTGCCAGACGCCGTAATTCCGTAAGGGGTGTCCACAAACAAATCGCCTCCATGTCGCCTTGTCTACCGCTATTTTATTTCCCTGCTCCCACCTCACACTCCTCTTTCTCATATACCTCTCCACTCCATCCCTCCATCTCATCCTTGGCCTCCACATCCCTCTCCCCCCTTCCACCTCATTCACATACACTTTCATTATCAGTCTCTTGAGCTCCATCCTCTCCACATGGCCAAACCATCTCAGTGTGCGTCTCCTAACTCTTCCTGTCACATCCACATCCACACCACAACGCTCCTTCACTTTCTCCTTTGCCAGTCTGTGTCTCCACATGCTCATTCCACTGCTCTCGCTCTTGACTTGTGTTCGTGCAACAAGGTCTAAGCTTCACTTCCATACGTTAGAGCTGGTATCACAATACTGTCATGCAGTAACTTTTTCACTTCCATGCTCACTTCCCTGTTTCTCATCACTGCTTTCAAAGAACCAGCAATCTTTCTACCTTGTTGTACCCTTTCATACACTTCACCCTCTAAACTTCCATCCTTACTCATCACACTACCCAAGTACTTAAACACACTCACATTTTCCATAACCTTCTCATCCAGCCTCACTGTACATTCACTGACTTCATTTCTCTCGAAGATCCTAACTTTACTCTTCCCTACATGCACCTTTAGATTCCGTTTCTTACACACTCTCCCAAACTCATTCACCAAGTATTGCAGCTCCCCTTCGCCTTCACTTAACACATTATCATCTGCAAACAACAGTACAGGGAGTTTCCACACACTGCCCTCTCTCATAACGGCCGCCCCTACATCCACTGCCCTACCCTGTATCTCTTTTATAACCCCATTCATATACGGATTGAACAACCATGGAGACATGACACATCCCTGTTTCAATCCAACCTTCGGATAGAAAAATTCACTCAGTTCACCATCCACACGCACTGCAGCCTTGGCACCCTCATACAAACTCTTCACGACATTCAGTAACTTCCCATTCACTCCATATATTCCATATAGTTTCCACAGTCCTTGTCCATCTACTCTGTCATATGCTTTCTCCATGTCCATGAAGGCCGCATATAGGTTTTTTCTCTTGGCTAGAAACTTTTCCACTAAAGACTCAATAATGAATATCTGATCTACACAACCTCTCCCCTTCCTAAAACCTCCCTGTTCTTTTCCATCTAATTCCTCCGTTATTTCCCTAACTCTGTCAATAAGTATCTTACCATATATTTTTCCTATTACACATAATTATACCTGACATCCAATCCTCAGGGACTTTACCTTCCTTCCAGGGCAATCGTCCTATCATCCACATCCATTCTACTACTGGTGTTTATTTTTTTATTTTTTTTTGAAAAGGGATATTATATGGCACGGAACATTCGCATCCTGAGTAAACTTTACAGTTTGGGCCCGCCATTGTTGCTTGGTGACTTCTTGTCTAACCACAAGTTTTAGGTCCGTGTGAGCTCCTCACTGTCCCTGGAGTTCAGAAGGTAGGTGTTCCACCTGGGAGTGTGCTACGTCTTCCTTTATTTGTTGTTGCCATCAGTGGCATAATAGGTTCCCCGTCACAGGAAGTGTCTTCCTTCAATTATGTGGTTGATTCAGCAGTATGGTTTGCTAGTCCTTGTATGTCAGATCTTAAGAGAAAAATGGATCTTGCACTGGACAGGTTCGCCAGCTGGGCGGACTGGGGAGTTTTCAGTTTTTCCTTCAATAAAACAGTTGCTATGCACTTTTATAGAATATGGGGAGTTCACCCTAACCCATATTTATATGTGCATGGTCACTGCTACAGTGTGTGGAGGAGACCAGTTTTCTTGGTTTAATGTTTGACTGTTGGATGACATGAGTTTCTAAATATGTATGGTATGCAGGCAGTGAAATTGTTGAAGGTTCGTACTACCTTACACCTCATGGGACAGCTTTTTGTGTATCACAGCTGGCATGTTTTTCAGCATTATGATTCTCATCCATGCATCCCTTTTGGTACAGGGTGAGGTAGATTATGGATGAGTAGGGTTTCTCTGAAGTGCCTGAAATGCCTGTCTGCCATATCTGGCTCCCTTGTATTTCTCCATGGTTCCTTCCAGAGGTGCAGGTCTGTACGGATTTTGATGGCACTAAGTCTTCAGTCTCTTCCCAGTTTGTTCATTTGTTCTTTCTGGAAAATTCGTCCATTTACAGAGGCATCGTCCCTATCTTCCTATCCCTACTGACGGTTTAAAGTCAGACACTGATGTCGGTATGGGGTGGTTACCAAATTTTGTGATGGACGGAGGTCTTCCTCTGTCAGACCCTGTGTTTGCTGCAGAATTGTCTGCTGTAATTTTAACTCTAAAACCCATTTTCGGTGCACAAAATGGCCTTTTTTTTGCTGTGTTAATTGCTCAAAGCATCTTGTTGACTTGAATGTTGTAATTCACCTCATCTAGTCCTTGTCCAGTTTTTTTTTTGGTGTGGAGGGCAATGAGTGGACAGATACGTTAGCTTATGCCACATCTTCTCGACGACCCACTGCCAACAACCCACTTCCTCTTCTAACAGGTATGACAACTTCCTTGAAGTCTGTGATCCGCTCCTGTTGGCAAAGACCGCGGGATGCTATTGTTAGTAATATATTAAAAGAATTTTCAGACAGTGGTTTGGCCAAGGGTTTTCCCTTCCACTTATCAGCAATTAGAGGTAACTGTTGCCTGGCTTCGCAGTGGGCAGTCACAGTTTACTCATTGGTTCCTAACGTGTGGCGAGGATCAGCCTAATTGCAGTGAAAGTCTGGTTCCCTTTACTATCCGTTACTTGATGGTACAGTGGAAAAGTCCGGGGAAACTGCATCAGAGGAATTCGTCAAAGGCATAAGGGGGATGATGGTGTTTACTGTTTCTCTTCTATACTTGGAGAAACCTCTGGTTATACAATATTCTGAAGGTGACAGGCCTCCACTTTGTATAGTTAATTGATATACGTTGTCGATGTTTTTTTTCTTTTGTAGTTCTTTGTCATTTACTCTTGAAAATAAGATTGACTTTGTTCTAGCATTAAGGTTTTCATCTCCCTCATATGACCAAAAATATGCGGCGCCAAGTTATTGTTAAATATTAATAACTCAGTTAAGTTCTTCAAAACTGCCGGGTCATATTGAAATACTTCTGTATTATTTCGGACACAGTTAAAGCTACAATAGATCCAGACATTTGTTGGAAAATTCATTAAAATGTATTTAGAGTTACATTTTTTACTATTAAATTTCGCCACCATATTGATGGAAAAAGAAAAGCCAGAAACGACCGATTTGTGCATCAAAATTGTGTTAGTTTCGAGGCTGTTAAACCTCTTGCATATCAGTACACGTCACTGAAATGTTTATGCAAAATTTTGGGTGTTACTTTAGCGTATTCTCTCAAAATTGGCCCACATGATGTTATAAAAACAATGCTAGACACATCAAATTAAGCGAGCAAGTTGGATAAGCTCTAAAACTCAAAAGAGTCGACATTGCGACTCACATCGTTGGAATGCTAATGAAAAAAGTAATAAGCGTCAGTGCAGTGACCATATTCCTGAAAATAGCCACAAAACATCAAACTGACCATTGCTGAAATTCACCAACATATTTCTTATAAGTCTTCCACATTGCCAAACTCCACGTAAAGTGTAGTCAAATGGATAACTCTCTCTGACTTGGCATGGCTCTAAACCGACATTATCCATATTCTGAAATAAGACTGATCACTCCAAAGTAAGGATTAACATTTTAGCGCCAACTTTCTCATTTTGGGAACATTGAAATAAATATTAATAAAAAAAATCAGCTTATCGATGATCTTTTATCATGAATGCAAAAATAGCTTTACTGGTGTTTAGTTAATCAGTAAAAACGATACTTTTTTAAGTTCTAATACCTCTTTTGTTTTTCTGCTTATCACGATTTGTTACCACTCAATGTATTAGTGTTCTTGAATCATTTGTTGCTACAATCTGTAATCTCTTTTCAGCAAATATATATTATTTCCGTAAAATGTATTATCCCACTTTAAATCATAAGTAGACTAAAAGGGCATAACTTTACGGAGATTAACTATTTTTGATATTACCAAAATGGGAACGTTGGCATGTTGCCCTAAAATATTTTCCCATGTTCATACAGGAATAAGCGGGTTTCAGGTCTTCTACTACATCACTGCCATGCAGGCTGAAACAGGCTGATACTCGCTACAACTGGAGTTCCCCAAGATATGCTCACTGGCCCAGCCTTGAGCATTACTACATATTCGCTCATCTTCAGATGCAGATCCCAAGAGCCTGCTGGCAATGGAAACATCACAATTTTACAGGTAGTTTCACTTCGTTTTCTGCCATTTATTACTCATATGTGATGCCAATGGTAGCCACATATATGATTATTTGAGTAATCGTTTAACTTGGCTTTTTTTTTTTTTTTTTTTTTTGCCTCAGTGTTTTATAGAATAAAAGCTCGTTCTCTTGATTACTCCATTTCATATTTATTGTGCGTGAATACTAGTAGTTACATTTCTGATATTTTTTCAACTTACACATTGTATCAGTAGTCTTATTCAGCAACTTATAATTACTCCTCTTGGATCTAAGGATGCTGGTCCGTTTCTTTTTAACTATGGTAGAGCAATGTCTCGATTCAGATATCTTCAAACAGCCAAAGATGCTGCTGAGAGAATTAGCAGTCACTAAGTGGTAGTGGTGCTTCTGTCTCCTGCTGCAGATCAGCCAACTGACAGTGATTAGGCGGGTGACGATGATATTCTCGACAAGGACCGGACGCCTGATGGAGTTACTGGCGAACTAGAAGTCCACATAGAAGTAAAAGAGGACGATTACGGAGATGAGAGTGATAAAGAAAATGGGAAAATGAATTCCCCGAGCTAGGCAACTAAGGCCATATAGCCCCGCTAGGTTACAGGAGAGTGCTACCCCTCCCGGCACGACAGACCCAGGCGCGGCTCGAACTCACGACTCCCCGGTCTCGAGCTCGATGATCTACCACTGAGCTACCGTGCCCCCAGAGTGATAAAGAAGAAACTCAGCAATGGAGGAAGAATGAAAAGCTGTCTCCACAGTTACATTTTGATCCATCAAAGGTGGATGTGTAGAATATTATTTGGACTAAAAATTATCAAACACCTGATGGATCGAACTAATCTGAATGCAGTGAGAAACAAAAACAGTTCATAATTCCATGATTCGAGGAAGAGTTGCAGAAATTCTTGGGACTGTTGCTTATAAGTTGATACCACAATTTGCCAGGTGAAAATAATTGCTGGTCCACAAGTGAAGACAGGGAAGCTCCAGTGTTTGGCAAAACAAAAGGGACAGATTCCGAACATCAAGAGGCATCTGCACCTTGCTGATAACAGTAACTTGGCTGCCTCAAAGCTGGCCAAAGTGCTGCCATTACTTGAAATGTTCAAAATGAATTGTCACCAGTTTGCTGTATTCCAAGAGTTATTGAGTATTGATGAAGCAATAATTCCCTATCACGGTCATCACAGTGCAAAATAATTCATAATGAACAAACCAGTAAGATTTGGGTACAAAATGTGAATGCTGCGTAATGCAAATGGATATCCATCTCCATCTACTGTGGTAAAGAGAGTGAGAATAAGTCACAGCTAGAATCCCGTGTTGTCAATGAAATGTTGCAGCCAGTTGAAAGGGCTAACCAACATGCGTTCTTTAATATATTTTTCACAAGCAACACAGTATTGACAGATTTGGCTCAAAAAGATATGCGAGCCTGTGGAATCATTCGTGAAAACAGGATACTGTCCTCCTCCAACAAAAAATGAAGTTGAAAAGTGTGAGAGTAATATTTGGATTATAAGTCAGATGGTATTCTAGTGTATGAGAAATGGAATGACTACTCTGCTGTGACTGTTGCAAGTAACTGTTACTGTGTGAATCCACTTCAGACAGCAGGAAGGCGCATGAAGAAAGAAAGGAACAAGCTAGTCTCCCAGCCGTATCTCACCAAGATGTACAACAAAGGAATGGGAGGCGTTTATGCCTGTAACAGAATGTTGGCATCCTACAAACCAATACTACATTCAAAGAAGTAGTAGTGGAAAATTTGTCAAACATACTGAGCTTGTCAATAGTAGCTGCCTTAAGATTCCACCAACACATTGATCCATCTATAGCTATAACACACCTACATTTCAGGCAAGAAATTGTTCGAGGCATGATTAGGGTTGAAGAGATGAGGAAGAGACTTGGAGGGCCATCGGCACCCCTAGCCAAAACAGTGAGATATGATGGAACCAATTACTTTCTGGTGACATGTTCTCAAGGTAGATGCACTCTGGGCATGAACACATGGGTTAAGTGCACTGTTGCCACATGTAGGATAATTATCGTGTATGTACGATAATATTGCCCCTGGTACGATGTATGTACCATTTTCTATTATCGTACGGTTTGTACGATAATTCTGGGTTGAAAGCTAGCTTGGTAGTAAATTTTGTGGCACGCATAGCTACTCATGCACAGTTGTTCCACAGTTTGACAGATGAGTGATCTTAATGACCTAGAGCAGATTGTACAGCACTCTACCAGTATCCCTGACCACCTTGAGGAGAGTTCCAACATACCTGACCTCTTCCTTACAACTAATCCTCGTGCTTATGCTGTTAATAATTTCTCTTTGTTTGGCTCCTCCGCTTGCAACCTTATCACCATAATATTTCCCTTCACCCCAGTAAGGCCTGTGGATCATAGGAAGAAGCGATGCCTGTGGCACTTTGGAGCTGCTGATTGTGGGGCCATCAGGCAGTAGTTCTTTGATTTTCGCAAGAGTGATTATTGCTCCCATGGCTGAGAGACATCTGAGTATGCCTTGAGCATTATGGAGGTTATTCTCCGGAGCATGGAAACACACATTCCATTCTCATATCCTGTGTCTAATGAAAAAAAAAAAAAGATTTAATCACCCTTGTTCTTATTGTGTCCACAAGAAGAAGGCCCACAAAAGGTGCTGGAGCCAGACAGTTCCTCAATCTCATCTCTTTTATGCTTCTGCCAGGAATCATTCAAAGTCTGTTCTTTGCTGTGCTAAAAATAATTTCTTCCGTACTAAATGTTCTGAACTCTCCAACTCAAATTCTTTTTTGCACCTTCAGGCACCTTGCCAAAAACATTTTTAACAACTTTACCTCATCATCCTGCTATCCTCATTTCCAATCTGATGGTTCTGTAACTGTTTATTTCTACTGATAATGCAAAACTTGTTGCTCAGACTTTCTCCTCCAGTTCCACCTTAGACGATTCCGGTGCTGTTCCTCCATCACTTCTTCCTTATGACTTCCTCATGGATAACATTAAAATATCTTCAGTTGTATATTCGTCCATCACTGGCCTCAGTACGAACAAGGCATAAAGGGCCTGATGAGGTCCCCGCTGTTGTCCTAAAGGACTGTGTTTCTGTACTTACACTTTGCCTAGGCAAACGCTTCGGCCTTTGTCTGCAAACTAACACCTTTCCTTCTCGCTGGAAGTTTGCTCTCATTCAGCCTGTCAGAAAAAAGGTCATAATTCCCAGCCCTCTAAGTATCACCCAACTGCTTGAATATCCTGTACTAAAAGTTTTTGAAACCGTTCTTAACAAACAAAAAATATAAAGCACCTTTCCTATCACAGTCTTCTTTCATAATGTTAGCATGGATTCCACCAGGGATGCTCCACTGGTGATCTTCTTACCTTTCTTTCATATTCTTCATCCTCCTCTTGGGACTTTGGGATAAGCTTTGCCATTGCATTTCACAGCTCAAAGGCTTTCAATCAAGTCTGGCATAAATCTTAAATTCCAAATTGCCCTCCTACGGATTCTATCCTTCTCTCTGCGCCTTCCTCTTTAGCTTCCTTTCTGGTCCTTATAGAACCGCTGTTTTAGACGGCCAACTTTCTGCCCTGCTTAGCTATTAACAGTGGTTTTCCTCAGGGTTATGTCCTATCACTATCTCTCTTCCTTCTATTCATGAATGACTTAAGCTGTATATCTAACCCTATTCACTCATACACTGATGACTCTACTCTTCACTTTTCGATTCACATCCCTCAGCGTCCGTCTAAGAAGTTATTTCAAGAAACAAGTGATGAGGCTATGGCACACCTAATGTCTGATTTGGCTCACATCTCTGACTGGGGTAAAAGTAATCTTGTTGTTTTTGATACTGCAAAAACTTAGTTCTTACATCTCTCAACCCTTCAAAATCTTCGACATGAGTATCCTCTAATTTTTAGCAATTTCCACCTCAATCCTGTATCATCTTTAAACATATATACTTGATGTTTCATTCATTTTTATCTAGGAAAGATTTTATTACCTCCCCTGTAAAGTCTGCATCGAAGAGATGAGGTGTGTTAATCCGACTCCATGCATTCTTTACCCCTGCACAGTTGTTGACCCTATACATGGATTTTATTCGCTCATGTGTAGAGTACAACTTGCACGTTTGGGGAAGCTCCCTACATACAGCTCTTCTCCACACGGTAGAATCAAAGGTTTTTTGTCTCTTTAACTCTCCTCTTCTTGCTGTCTCCCTTCAACCTCTGTTTCTTCATTGCACTGTTGCATCTTTATCTCTTTTCTATCGCTACTTCTCCCCTGTGGCGGGGGGGACACAACCTGGCCGCACTATGGGGTGGTACTACTACTCTGCGGCCAGGTTGTGTTAGGAAGAATACTGCCACCGTATTCCCTGCGTGTCGTAAAAGGCGACTAAAAGGGGCGGGGTGAGGGGACTAGGGACCCCCTCCTCTGTTTTGTAGTTCCTAAAAAGAGACAGGCCAGAGAAAGGGATGGGGGATGGAGTTATCCCCGTACCCTGAAGATTGGGTCTATGAATGTGCGTGGATGTAGTACGATTGAGGCTAAAAGGGAGGAGATTGGGAGAATGTTTGTGAGAAGAAAGTTGGATGTGTTAGCTTTGAGTGAAACGAAGATGAAAGGGAAGGGGGAATCTATGTTTGGAAGTGTGAATGGAAGATTGTCAGGTGTTGATAGAGGAAGGGCAAGAGAAGGTGTGGCCTTGTTAGTGAGTCCGAAAGTTCAGCAATGTGTGATTGAATGGAAGGAGGTGTCATCGAGACTGATGTGGGTGAAAGCGAAATTTGAACGTGAGTTGTGGGTGTTTGTGAGTGAATATGGGCCTGGTAGTGAAAGGGATGAACAAGAGAGGATCTTTCTGGAATGATGTTGATGAGTGTCTGCAGAGTTTTGAAGCGAATGTGAATGTGGTAATGATGGGAGATCTGAATGCTAGAGTGGGAAATGTAGCAGTTGAAGGTGTAGTTGGTATGCATGGTGTGCCTGGAAGAAATGAAAATGGGGAACGAATGATAGCGATGTGTGTTGAGCGAGAGATGGTGATTGGGAATACGCTGTTTGAGAAGAAAGATATTTATAAGTATACATGGGTGAGACAGGAGGGTGGAAGGGTTGTTGATAGAGCCTTGATGGACTATGTGGTTGTGTCTAGGAATGTAATAGGAAGATTGTTGGATGTGAGAGTTCTGAGAGGGGAGGGTGGAGGTATGTCTGACCACTACCTGGTGGAGGAAAGTTAAGAGTAGGTAAGAGATGGATGAGAGCTAGGAGGGTTAGGTGTGGCAGGGAGGTTTTGAAAGTGAGTGAGTTGGATAAAAGAGAGAAAAAGATAGAGTATCAGGAGAAATTGAAAGATGAGTGGAACGCAGTGAAAGATCGGGAAAATGGCAGCGTGGAGGAGGAATGGCAGTTGTTTAAGAGTGCTGTGGTGGGGCATGCAGAAGAGGTGTGTGGTGTGAGACGTGCGGGTGGTGGTGTAAGAAAAGGAAGTGAATGGTGGTGCGAGGAAGTAAGTATGGCTGTGGCTGAGAAGAGACGTGCATATGAAGTGTGGCTGCAGAGGAAGGATGAGATGTCATATGAAAGGTATAAGGAGAAGAGGAATAGAGCGAGAAGGGCTGTGCGTGATGCTAAAGTGGCAGCAGATGAGAGGTGGGGTAGGCGGCTGACAGAGAATTTTCAGCAGAATAAGAAAATGTTTTGGAAGGAGGTGAAAAGGGTGCGAAAGGGAGAGTCTGGGAAGGAAGAACGAGTAAAAGCAGAGGATGGAAGGATGTTAATTGAGATGGATGCAGTAAGGAAGAGATGGGCAGAGTATTTTGAAAGATTGTTAAATGTAGAGGAGGAAAGGGTGGCTGAGATTGTGGCGGATGGAAGGGTGCAAGGAATAAATGTGTTGGGAGAGTTGAATGATTCTTTGATCACGAAGGAAGAAGTGGAGAAGGCAGTAAAGGAGATGAAAACAGGGAAAGCTGCAGGTATGGATGGGTGTGCTGTGGAATGCCTGAAGGGTGGTGGAGTGACTATTGTTGACTGGTTAGTAAGATTGTTGAATGTGTGCTTTGAGAAAGGTATGGTGCCAATTGACTGGGCAAGTGCTTGTGTGGTCCCGTTGTATAAAGACAAGGGTGATAAGTATGATTGTACTAGCTTTAGGGGTATAAGTCTGTTGAGTGTTGTAGGTAAGGTGTATGGTAGAGTGTTAATTATGAGAGTTAGAGAGGGTACAGAGGGAGTGATTAGTGATGAGCAGTGTGGCTTTAGGAGAGGGAGGGGATGCGTTGATCAGGTGTTTGCTGTGAGACAAGTGTGTGAAAAGTATTTAGCGAAAGGCAAGGATGTGTTTTGGGCATTTATGGATTTAGAGAAAGCGTATGATAGAATTGATAGGGAGGCTTTGTGGACTGTTTTAAGATTGTATGGACTTGATGGTAGGTTACTAAAAGGGGTGAAAAGTTTTTATGTAAATAGTAGAGCGTGTGTAAGAGTGGGAAATGCTGTGAGTGATTGGTTTCCCGTGAGAGTGGGGCTGCGACAGGGATGTGTGATGTCGCCTTGGTTGTTTAATATTTACATGGATGGTGTTGTAAGGGAGGTGAATGCAAGAGTTTTAGGTGGTCTGAGTCTGGTAAATGTTGATGGAGGAGAGTGGAATCTGAAGCAGCTGCTGTTTGCAGATGATACTGCACTGGTGACTGATTCAGAGGAGAGATTGAGACAGTTGATAGAGGAGTTTGGAAGGGTGTGTGAAAGGAGGAAATTGAAAGTAAATGAGAATAAGAGTAAAGTGATGAAGTGTACGAGGTTGATAGATGGTAGGGGGATGAATATAGTTTTGAATGGTGAGTTGCTTGAGGAGGTAGATTGTTTTAAATATCTAGGGTCACATGTTGCTGTGGATGGAAGAATAGATGCAGAAGTGAAGTTTAGAATAAATGAAGTAGGAAAGGTGCTGGGAGGAATGAAAAAAGTGTTTAAATGTCGTTCGCTTAGAATGGATGTAAAGAGAAGGCTGTATGAGGGTGTTGTGGTACCGACTGCATTATATGGGGCTGAAACATGGAATATGGGTGTAGCAGAGAGGAAAAGTTTGAATGTAATGGAGATGAGATGTCTGAGGAGTATGTGTGGAGTGACGCGTATGGATCGGGTGCGAAATGATGAAGTGCGAAGGAGAACTGGAGTTGTTCGGGAGATGGCTGGTAGAGTTGAGCAGAGGGTGTTGCAATGGTTTGGACATATGGAGAGAATGGATAATGAGCGATTGGTGAAAAAGATAACTAGATCTGATGTGAGAGGTGTAAGGCTGAGAGGAAGACCACGAATAGGATGGATGGACAGTGTGAAGAGAGCGCTGGATGCGAGAGGGATGTCTGTTGAGCAAGGAAGAGTGGCTGTGCGTGACAGAAATAAATGGAGAGAAATTGTGAATGAATAAGTGATGACGCAGCCCTGAGGGGATATTCTCCCGCATTTGGTCTGATCAGCTAGTCAGGTCAGGTGCGGGTAAGGGGATGGGTCTGTTATGATGTGGCAGGGGTAAACCAGTTCTGCTGTCGGGCCCTGCTGCGGATGTCACTGATTGCATTTGCCCAGTTGACCCTTGTGCGGTGTGGTGCGGTGAGGATCTGTCCGTTCTCCCCTTTGGGGCTAAGATGCAAATGAATGTGTTTGAATGGATGAGTAAATGGAGAGTGAGTCGTCCTGTCTCGGCTACCTCCCTTTCCTTGGGGGAAGCAGCCTAGGTATATAGATAGATAGATAGATAGACTTCAATGTTTACTTCCTTGAACTGTACGCATCCATCCTCCACCATTACGGCAGGTGCGTAGCCCCCGTCTAGCAACAAACTCTCATCCCTTTTCTGTCCGGCTCTCAAATGCAAGAGTTAACTGTTACTTCCAGTCCTTCATGTGTGCAACAGGTCAGCTCTGGAACTTTCTTCCTCGGTCTGTATTTCCTACTGCTTATGACCTCCAGTCAGCATGTCCAGACATCTCAAAATTAACAGATCTTGAATTAGGCTCTCTGTTAACTTGTTTTTGCTTTTTCTTGGAGGGAACAATCTTACGGGTTTCTGGCCTTTGGTTCCTTCTTGCATATAAAAACACCACGCACATGATATCAGCGTTGTCTCAGTTTACCTCTAATATCAGTAAATTATTATGCACCCACTCATCACAAATACTGCATAGGACGGAATTACTTCCCATGCCCTTCTGGCAAACTGCACATGGACACTCTCCCTCTTCTTTGACAGTAGCACCACTAGTCCTAGATGGCATCACGTTTGTTTTACCTGCACTTACCCTCAAACCCTGACACTCACTGTCATCTCTCCACTTCCTATATCTTTCCCCCACCTCCATTCATTCTCTGCAATGAACTTCAGGTCATCAGCATACAACATCTCCCATGGCAGGCCATTTCTGAGGTCACGTGAGAGAGCTTCAAGCATCACACTAAATAAATAAGGGGCTCAAAACTGACCTCTGATGCAAAACAACATTCAGGAATAACTCTTTACTTAAATCTCCATTCACTCTCATCCGGAGGAGAGCACCCACATACACAGCCATACCTACTCTAACCAGCCACCACCTGATCCCAAGCTTTCTCATTGACCACTTCACCACCTCCCTAGGAACTTTGTCAAAAGTCATCTTTCCTCTTTATTTTTCCTAAAGCTATCCGACAATGAATATGGCATCAGTGGTCTTTCTGCCTGGAATAAACCCAAACATCATCTCGTTCATATTTACTCTTTAATCATATCTTTTACAACTCTCTCCTCTACTTTCATTATCTGGTCCAAAACTTGTCTGCCTCTATAATTCCTCTTTCCAGAGCACCACCTTTCCCCATGTACACATTTACAATCACACTCTTCAGTTGGTCATCAGGGACAACACACTGATGTACAATTGTATTTATCATATAAGTAACTAAACATACTCCTATATCCTCTGAGGCCTTCAGCATTTCAGCAGTCAACCCTGACACACCTATCTCCTTTCCCAACTGCTTTCTGTCAATTGCGCTGCTCCCAGTAGCAGCATCAATCAAAGGCCAAAAGCCAAACACGGGATCTGCTGACTCCAAACATTAGCTGTTCCAGTCAAAGTCCTCCATCAGCAACCAGTTATAATGCTCTCTCCAGGCGTCTTTAATATCCTCACCGTTCACCAGTACCTTTCCTTCATCATTCATGACACACTGTTCATCTGTGATATCCCTGTTTTTCCTCTTTATCCGATATTGTCACCTTAAATATCATATTCTGCCTTTCAACGCTATTTAGATTATCCAGTAAAAATATCCGAGACTCAGATTTTGCACTGTATACCTCTTTTTTTAGCCTACACTTGACAGCCAAGTATTCCTCTTTGTTATCATCCCTTTCCCATTCCCGGAAAACTTTTCATATCTCCTTAACTGCAGCTTCTACTGTACACCCTTATCCCACCACCAGGTTACCTCATGTCTTTGGGGACCCCTTGTCCATCCACACACTGAACCAGTTAATCACAGTTTTTTTCTTGAGAGCTTTGAACTGTTGATTAACACTTCTGCCAATAGCTTCCTGTTCAGCCACCAATTTACTCCTATTGTCATGTTGTAACAGGAGAGGTAAAGAATAGTATGGGACTATTTTTATTTGTCTTGGAAATATTAACAAGTCTCTCACACGGAACAAAGTATAAGTCCCGGGTAGTTACCTCCCTGTCTCGCTATCTGTCTCTCTCTCTCAAATTGCCAAGCCCTTCTCCCGTCACCTGTCTCCTCTGAGGCCTGTCTACTGCTCTCTTGCCTGTTCGGTGGCTAATCTCCGTCTGAGCTCTCTTTCCTAAATTCTGGTGTAGCAGGGGTGTGTCACGTGTGTTCCTCGTGGATTTACTAGGTCTTTGTTCACGAGAGGACTGCTGACAGCTAATTGCATCATCTCCTTACTGGCCGCTGTCGTCAGCTTTCCTCAGTGTAAGCATGTTTAGCATTGCTCGATTCTCACAGACACAACACCTCTCATCATCTGACTCCCTGCTTCTATCTATCTATTTATCTATCTATCTATATAATATGTAGTCTTTACCACACTGCTCGGTCGCGCGAAAATGGCGTACCATCGACATTTAATAGTCATAACATATTAATACATATTATATATACATTATAATGAACTTATAAGCTAATTAAGTGAAATACATAATATTGTAAAAGTAAATTGTATGAATATTGTATACATATAATATTCATAGTAAATAGTGATTATTCAGTAATAATACATTTAAACAAGTTGTATACATATTTGAATAAATGCAATGGTTGTTGTATAACACTTGTAAGACGTGCATGTACAACAGACGTACGCATATAATTGTGCAATGGTAATACTGCTAGGTTATACATTACATATTTGAGTTATCACTTTAGTAATGTCTAATATTTCACCTAACTTGTATGATGATACTGGTAATACAGAATTGTGCTCTAATAGTATGACTTAATATTGTACTAACATTGTGGTACTACATAATTGTAACATTTTATGAATTGTTACAAAATATTGTGTTAATGCATAATTGTGTTGGCCTTATAATTGTAGTTACATTTGTTAATGCAACTCTTACATAAGTGTCTTGGTCTTATAATTGTAGTTAAAGTTACATAAAAGTTACATCTTGTTAATGCAACTGTTTTGTCGTTACATAATTGTTACATATCGTTTGTAGGTACATAATTGTAATTAAAGTTACATAAAAGTTACATCTTGTTAATGCAACTGTTACATAATTGGCAAAGTGTAACATAATGCATTCGTTTGTCGTTACATAATTGTTACATATCGTTTGTAGGTACATAATTGTAGTTAGTGTAACATAATGCAATCGTTTGTCGTTACATAATTGTTACATATCGTTTGTAGTTACAAAATTGTAGTTAATGTTACATGAAAGTTACATCTTGTTAATGCAACTGTCACAGAAATGGTACATATTGTTTGTAGTATTGTTTGTAGTTACATAATTGTAATAAGTGTAACATAATGCAATCGTTTGTCGTTACATAATTGTTACATATCGTTTGTAGTTACATAATTGTAATAATTGCAGTCCTAACATATGCTGCGGTCGATGATAGTGATGATGTGTCATGCCACTTGTTTGTGGAGACACAATTTGCTTTTTTGTTTGTAGTTTATGTGGTATTTTGGCATATGTAGTAACACTTACACTTATTTTCATTTGTTTGTTATGTGATCTTACTCTATTTCTCTTTTTTCTTTCTTACTTTTTTTTTTTTTTTTTTTTTTTGTATGTATTGATTTTCTATAGTTTGTTTCTCTTTGCTTGTGTACACTTTTTCCATGTTCATGGTTGCATAATTACTGGCTAATTTCCTTGGGATACTTTTTTTTTTTAAAGTTTAGTTTATATTGCACAGATACTATAAAATGATATTATATAGTCCCATATTTTGTTATTTTATATAAAAAAAAATATATATACATATATACAGTATTAACTATACACACTGACTTGTTCACCTGTACCTATCGTGGGTAATATGTGTGTCAGCACTGTGTGGAAATCATTGTCTTCACGATTGTGTTGAAGATGTTCACTCTTGCTAACGGCATTTGTGTTGGCCATTTTTTTTTTCTCTCTCTCTAGTTTACCTTGTAATTTAATTTATCTGTTTCCACTAGGTAGCTTTAATTAATAAATGTTAAATACAGTTCTTTTAATTGCTCACTGAGTAACTGTGATGGTATATTTTCTTTATTACTTTGTAGATATAATAATGTATAGTTGTATGTATGAAACACGTATTTTATGTAGGTATAAATGGTAACACTCGTTGGTAGTAAATAAATGTTATAATAAATGAATGAATATATACTGTGTAGAATATTTATTGTTGGTGCAAGTATTTAATGATTGAATTATGAAGATAATTGAAGTATGTATATGAATTTAAGTTGTAACTATACAACACGTTTTATATGTTTGTGCAGAAGCTTATTGTCTATCACTGTGTATTGTATGAATGAAGTAACTATGTAACTCACTAATTTTTACCGTGGTGGGAAATGGTGTGAGTGGTGTTGCACGTGGTGATAGCGTTGTCCTTCGCGGGTTGATTGGCGTGCTGTCGTCTCAGCACATGGTGACGTCGGCTTCCCACACTGGTAGCTGTGGTGAGTGAATGAGTAGCGATGAGTAACTTGAGTGAAGACGGGTGAGTAAGACGAGTTGTGAATATGGACTTGGTGTTTTGCTTCGTGTCTTGACCTCTTCACACCTGCGTAAGCGGTGGGGGTTGGGTGGATGTAGCAGAGAGAGGAGGGTGAGGTCTGGTGGTTATGAGTTGTGAGTCGTCTCTCACTCTTCGTTTGTTTGCTTGTTTGTTTTCTTTCTTTCTTGGTGTATTCTTGGTCCTTTTTTTTTTGTGATTTACTCGTTGCAGGATGAAGACTGCCGCTTCTTGTAGGTGCGTGTAGAAGATTATACAGACGACGTAGAGTAGTTAATTGTAGTTGATTGTAGATGGTTGTAGTTCGCTGATTCGTCGTAGAAATTGCAATATTGTATCAATATTTTGTTAAACTACTTGCAAGGCGTCGTGTGATCTCTTGACCTCTGCATCAGCATGATGATCTGGGAGATGGAGGGGGCTGGATGGAGAGAAGCGTCAGGAGCCGGTTGTGTTGTTGGTTGAGAGAGATATTCTTGTTTTCAATCTTGATATTTTGTAGGAATTTAATGTTGATTCGTAGACGAGGTTCGTATACGTTCGCTGCTACCAAATGTCATATAGTGACATTTGGGTCATCCCTCTTCTTGACCTCCTGCCTGTCTCCTTCTCCTCTTTACCTCTCCTGTTACAACATGACACTATCGCTATAGATGGCATCCCTTAGTACTTGGTTTTTCAGCTTCCATGTTTTCCACCTAGGTACATGGGTTTTCTTCTTCACCATCTGCACCCTAAGCACAGAGCTGTACATGCTCTTCAATCCCTATAATTCTGACTTCCCTCTCCAAAGTCCTATCTTCCCTCCTGACCAGGAAATAGTAAATCTGGCTGCTGTTTCTCCCAGACTCGTACTGAATGTAATCAACTTACTCTTTATTTTCCTGAAACGTGTGTTGCACAAAATCATGTTCATTGCCTCCCCATATGCGAGTATCCTTTCAAATTCCATATTCCTAATACCATTTGTGCATCCCTCATGTACCCCGGAATATCCTTGACCTGCTTCACCCACATTTAAGTCCACTCCCAAAACCACAATCTCATCATCCCCCATACCACTTACTACATACATCGAACCATCCCTGAATGTATCTTCTACATCATCCAACCCAGCCTGTGGGGCATACGCCGATGTAAATAAAATCGTGACCCTACTGAACAAAATTTGCACTGCTATAATCCTTTCATTCACCCTCACTGCATTCATGACACATTCCACCAATTTTTCCTTAACCAGCACATCTGGATCATCACATCCACCAGCACTTGTTGCCAAAATAGCTTATACCTACAATCCCTCCTGGCAATCATTCTGGCTGATCCTCCCCTATATCTTACTTCCTGTACACAAACAACATCCGCCCACCTCCTACTCAGCCTTAACCACTTCTTCCACTCTTCCCTTCAAACTACCCTCACCCCAAAATGCCACTCTGATCCCTTTGGGTAATTTAGTTTCCTCAAGCTTGCTTGTCTTTTTCTCACCATTGTCATGCAAATGCCCACCACGACGAGACACCACAGGGATGTCACGACACCGACCCCAGGGGGAGACCATGGAGAGGCTCTGGGGGCGTGCACAATGCCCAGGCAGTATGAGGCCTATGTCCCCTACTACCTTGCGTCCCTTTTCCCCCCAACAGACCCAACAAGAACTACACAGTGCTGGTGCACCACTCTCCAGCCGGACTGGCCCTCACCAGGTTCGGGGTGGGGCTGATATCTCAGTCCTAGACAGCACCCGAGTGATGGCCACTAGCCGCACTAGGCAAGAGAGACGGCCACTAGCCGCCCAACAGCTGCATCCCCCCCCCTGCAGAAACCAGTGACGGCCACTAGGGGCATTAGGGGAGAGACAGCCACCTCCCGCTCTCGTTCTGCAGCTGCCTTTGGGAGTTGGACCTCACTGACAGCCACAAGCCGCACCAGCAGGCAGGTGATGGCCACTAGCCACATCTCGTCTGCCATCCCCTCCCCTCACAGGACCTCGTTGAGAGCCACAAGCCACATCCAGCCCACAGTCCATTCATGGAATGAGGCCTCGGCGACGGCCACTAGCCACGTCAGAGGACAGGTAACGGCCACTAGCAGCACCTTGCCCAATAGGACTCTAGTGACGGCCACTAGCAGCACCAGCGACAGCACGGACACCACTCGTCTCTCATCCCTTGTGACTTCCCCTCCAGAGAAAGTCCCTCGCTTGGCCTGCCCCTCCTGTGGCTGAGCGGGACATCCCTCCAGTTCTCCCCACAGAGGCAGCCCCCAAGAGGAGCTACATCTGGAGAAGGTCTGGCAAGGCCCCATCGTGACCCCAGGGGGTTTGAACAGTGCAGCTGGCGAGACCACCTGCTGTCGGATTTCCGAAGGAGAGGACACTGCAGACCACCCATGATGGCGACCCGACCCGAGGGAGACCATCGGACTCCCTGAGGAACCCCCAGGACCCCGGGGCATGATCTCCCCAGCCCCATTGGACGAAGACCTTCTTCCCAGAGTGAGCGCAGACAAGGGCACCTACTCTCCCTGTTTGGTACCAGCCCTAAAGACTGAACTCCCCACACAGGCCCCACTAGAGAAGGGCCCGTCTCCAAACCATTCAGCAGCCCTCTCCAGACGACGTGGCCCCCAGGAGTAGACCCGTGCCCTCTTAGGGAAGGCACACCTGACGGGACCCCTCCCACACCTGGCCAACACCTATAGGCAGCCCGAGACTTCAGCAGCCCCGTCAGAGTCCTCTGGTCCAGACAGTACCTCTGAACCTGTGTAGTGTATTGTGACCAAATTATATTCACATTGTGTTCAGTGGTTTACGAATATAAGATAATACACGTGTCAGATTGGTTGACCAGAGTTTTTATGTCCTGTTCTTCTCGTAGTGTATTCTAGTTCCAGTCTCGAAAGAAAACCCCGGCTCAGTAGCTAGTGTTCTTAGGACGAGAAGTCGACCTAAAAACACCTAGCATAACGGTCATGTTGGCAAAATAAAACAAAGAGGGAGACAGACCACAGGCCCAGCCCACCTGCAGTCTGGAGTTCAGGCATGGGGCATGGAATCCATACACTACCAGCTGCAGCCAATGGTATGGCATTGGCCGTGTGGCATCATGCCAGGACAGCTACCGGGACTCCCTCCAAGCACGCCTTGACACTGTAACTGACCTGCTATTATACACTCACTGATAGGGCAGCTACCTGGGGCACTACTCCCGGGTTCAGGCCCTCTCCATTAGGTGGAAGCAGCAGCCTGGGAACCTCAGTGCCCTGTGTGTGCCCCATCCCATCCCAGTCCCTAAAACTACACCGGCAGAGACCATTTCACGCCTCCCTTCAGGTCAAATTTGATGAAAGAATTCAGATATAATAAAGGACGACAAAGCTACAGACACTTTAGTGGAAAACAAGAGGGAAAGGGAGGATGTAGTATTACAGTAAGGTACTTTATGCTTTGGGGGGGTTAAGTGCAAGAAAAGACAAGTTAAAACAGTGTACAAAAGTTTATAACATTTGGGAAAAGAAATTTAAAAAGCACATAATAGAAAAGAACTAGCACGATTCCCCCCCCCCAAAAAAAAAAATGCTTATGGTATTGAATTTGGTAGGCCACGGTACCCTCTGAAAGTCATATCCCTGTTTTTGGAAGAATTAAAATAACTGATTAAGCAGAGTATTATTTTAATATATCATTAAGAGTGTAAGAGAGAGGAACTTATGGTTTCATGCCCACATATTGTTTAAAGAAAACTCAGATGGATCTTGGCTGTGCAAGCATTAATTACGCCATGCATTTTTCAAGGATGTGGAATTATATATATTTTTTGTGTGTGTGAAGCAAGAAAGCTTTGATGATTTACAATCTTTCCTTTGACAACACATAACTTCATGCATTGTTTGTTAGTGTTTTCGCCTTCCAGAGTCTGAAACAAAACCTTCAACCACCACATATTGGCTTGGTGTACCGTTGTCATGTAGTAGCTGAAATGTCCTTCAACAAACTCCAAGAATAATTTCATTGTCTAGGAGACTCAGAAATCCACATGTCATAAATGACTTTGTATAAACTGTAGAGATGTTTTGTAGAATAGTTATATATATATATTAGACTTGTGGACGAGCGGTTGTTATACGTGAGTAGTTTGTAAGTAGATAATCTTCTTTCCCATTTGTCATGCAATGACAGGAGAGGTAAAGAATAGTATGGGACTATTTTTATTTGTCTTGGAAATATTAACAAAATCTCTCACACACGAGTGAAGTTAAGTAGAGTCCCGCGAGCTACCTCCCCCTCTCTCTCTCTCTCTCTCTTCCATGTTGCTAAGCCCTTCTCCCTACTACCTGCCGATTCTATGGCCTGTCTCCTTCTGCTTCCTAAATTCTGGTGAAACAGGGGTCGTGTCACGTGTGTTACACTGTGGTTGGAAAGTTCTAGAAGGCTGTGTGTGAGTATGTGTGTATGTGTGTGTATGGTCACGAGGCGCTGTCGTGTGCCTATAAAGCATTCCTTAAGTTAAGAGTGTGTAAGCATGTTTAGCATTGCTCGATTCTTGCAGACACAATACCTTCTCATCATCTGACTTGCTGCTTCTATCTGTCTCTCTATCTATCTATTTATCTATTATGATTTGTAATTATAATATGAAGTCCTAACACACACACAGAAAAGAAACTGCTGAAAATATAGATGCATTGTTATCATATATAGGAGTCTATTATATAGGCATCTGAACAAATTAGACGAGAGACCACACGTTAATGAAAAGTAATTATCTAAAAAAAAAAATCTGCCTTAACTATAGAAAAGACCAAACCTGCTTTACACAGTGTGAAAGGAGGCAAAACATCAAGGGAAGTCGGTATCACAGTAGATTTAATAAAGGATGCACAAATGATTGCCCTTAAAAAACTATCAAAACTCGTTGCGAAATGTATCAGATTAGGAAAGTTGTAACAGCCTGGAAAACTGTAAGCCTGGAAAACTGTGGTAATAATTTTAATATATAGAAGAGCAGAATTGAACATCTTCAACATTACTGACTAATTAGCCTGTTGTCAGTTTTGTGCAAATTCTTCTCAAAGATCATCACTAATACAATTTCAGCCTCACTAGACTCCAACCAGACTAGGGAACAAATAGGGTTTTCAAGTTAATTTTCAGCCATCAACCACATACATATAATAATTCAAACAACTGTAAAGGCAAATGATTACAGGAAACCTTTGTGAATGGCGTGCATTGACTACGAAAAAGCCTTCAGCTCTGTACAAACAATAGTGGTACTGAGTGCATTTTGTAGACAGGGTTTAAATTGATCTACTGTAGAATAATAGAAGACATACACAGAGACAGGAAAACAATCATTAAGCTCCATACAGATACTAGATATATCCTAGTATAAAATTGCAACACAGGGCGATGCCATCTTGCAAAATATATGTAATGCATGTTTAGAAGAAATATTTAGAAAACTTTAACTGGAAAGATAAAGGGATTACAAGACTACCGGTCATCTGTGAGCCAGGTAGACTGTAATAATATTGTTAGGTGAAAACTTGACTATTGACTTGATGACTCCCAATGCTGGTTGGGTGACATGTGAACTCAGGTTGTGACTCTAAAAAACTTTTATTAATAACTTTTCCTTCTACAGTAATAGGTTCTGAGATTCGAGTTTTCAACACAGACACACACAGTTACATTTCGTACAAATATAATGACCATCGTCTTCGTCTACCTGGCTCAAAAATAGGAGATGAATATCTTTATTGCTGACGATTGTGCAATTTGGTACTCTTCCCGTAATAAGCAATTTTCGGCTGAGCAGATTCAAGCAGCCCTGGATTCCGTCGACCAGTGGGCCTTGCAGTGGAGATCTAAGTTTTTTTTTTTTTAATCCAAACTGTGCTGCTATAGTTTTTACCACTTGTAACGTCACTGATTTGCGTCTGACTTTGGATAATCAAGCAGCATAGATATAAATATACCTAGATGCCGCATCGCCCATTCTTCAGTACAGCGCTGTTGCGTCTGCGTGGCCGCCATCTTGGAACGGTCCAGCATGTAATAGTGGCGCTTGTTTTACAGTGAATTCAGCCTGTGAAAATGAATGTAACTTTGTCATTTCTTGTCCGATTATGTTAAACTTAGGCTTAAAGAGGAGAAAATTAAGTAAAGATAGTACAAAATCGGATTTTCATGATGAAGGATATATTACAGTCGCATAGCTAGTGTTTAGACTACCAAACAGATCAAAGCCTCTGTAGGGCTATTATTTCTACCATAAAAGAATAGCTGACGAATTATGTTCTTCACTTGACCATGTGTATAGGCTGTCTTACTAACTTTAACACTTAAAACCATTAGGACCTAGCTGGTAGCTGATGAAAAATAATTTTCACACATGTAATGTTTACCTTATATCACTTAGGTAAACTCTCACAGGTATACAAAAAACCACTTGTCTTGTGACTCAGTGTAGAGTCATCCATACACAGTAGAAAGAGAAAAGAAAGAAGGAAAGAAAAACAAGAGGAAGGAAGGAAAAATGGAAGGAGGGCTTACAAGTCACAGGTTATAAAAATATACATTTTAAGTTGTTGCACTGTCACAATGCACAAGGAATAAAATCACACAAGAATAGAAATTACAAAAAATAAGGGAAAAAAATACACATATAATTACACATCGAGAAACTACAATGCATAAGGCAAACAAATTACACATAAATTTACACATCAATAGAAAATACAATGCATAAGACAAAATATATACTCATAAAATTACACATCAATAGAAAATACAGTGCAGAAGGCAAAATATTTACAGAATTACACATCAATAAAAAATACAATGCATAAGTCAAAATATTTACACATAGGATTACACATAAATAGAAAATATAGTGCATAAGGATCTCTTGAAAACCTATTTAGGTAAAAGGCAAGAAAAATTTGCATTAATTTAAGGATCTCTAGAAATCTATTTGGATAATAGACAATAAAATTCTGCATTAATTTAAGGACCTCTAGGAAACATATTTAGATAAAAGGCAGGAAAACTTTGCATTAAGTTTAACTCTATACAATTTATTTTCTACAGTTGTTTTTTTGTGGTAAAAGTATTACTCTGTTGGTATCTAATTCATGGGGGTAAATTTTTACAAATTTCCAATACTCTCCCAAGGTTGTGCAGTACATTTTTCTGGACATTATCTAACCTAACCTAACCTACCCTGCTGCTGCGGAATGCTTACCTTAGAGTTAGGTATCATACTATAAGTTTATAGTGCTAATATCTCTGAACCACATACTGGCAACTTGTAAAATAATACCTTCATGGGGATAAATGAAACAGAATCATTGTGTTTGGCCTCGAATACATATT
Organism: Coenobita brevimanus; assembly: GCF_032717465.1. Classification (NCBI taxonomy): domain Eukaryota; kingdom Metazoa; phylum Arthropoda; class Malacostraca; order Decapoda; family Coenobitidae; genus Coenobita; species Coenobita brevimanus. The sequence goes on from NC_136998.1 coordinate 12,554,213, forward strand.
ATATTAATACGGACACGTGACAGCTGCACAACAATACATTTTGACAATATCCGGTCATTTCTTGGAATGGACAGCCTCCAAACTCTTGACTTTCAAATGCTTATGCTGCTTTTTTCCCCCCAAATCCTCCATGATACTTTATTCAGACGTAAATGAAGAATGCAAATAATTTTGCATCAGGTTTAAGATTGTACAGCAATAATTTCACATGCCACTGGCCCTGGTACAGCAGACACATGGACATTACTGACATTGTCATCAATGATGCACTGTCAAGCCAACGTCAGATAACACAAAAACTAGTCTTTAAATCAACTTACTTGTGGAAAGTTATTCCCTGTTGTCTTGTTTCTATATTCCGACGATTTTTACACCCAATGGCAGCAAAGTGTTGCGGCATTTCTAGGTAAACAGTGGTCAACTTTGCCTGATGTCTAGAACACATCGCCTGCCTCGACCACTCAAAGATGACGGCCGCGTAAACGCATCTAGTGTCGTGCGGCATCTAGGTATGTTTATATCTATGATCAGATGGTACCTATTCAATATTCTCCAAAATTTTGGTTTTGCATTTTTATCGGAGGTTAAACTTTAAATATCATGTTAATAATATAATTGCTTGTAGCAATAATACATTCAATGTCAGTAAGTACCTGGTGGGTACTACCTGGGGAACTGACAGGAAATCATTATTAATGGTGTATAAGTTCCTTATTAGATCTAAGCTAAACTATCGCTCACAGGTCTATGAGTCGGAATTTGATGCCACATGGAGGAGTTTAGATATGTTTCAGAATAAATGTTTGCGAATGTCTTTTTTTTTTTTTTTTATGTGAGGAAGAAGGAACCAAAGGCCATGAGCCCGCAGTAACAGTTCCCTCCAAGAGAAAAACAAAATACAATAGAGAGCCAAATTCAAGATCCGATCATTTTGAGATGCTTGGACACATTGCGTTTGAAACACTGGAGATCATAGGCAGTAGGAAATACAGACAGAGGGAGACAGTTCCAGAGCTGACCTGTTGCATAAATGAAAGACTGGGAGTAACGGTTAACTCTTGCATTAGAGAGTTGGACAGAAAAGGGATGAGAGTTTGCTGCCAGACGGGTGCTACACGCCCGTCGTAGAGGTGGACAAATGCAAGCAGACAGTTCAGAGGAGCAGTGACCATTAAAGTAGCGATAGAAAAGAGATAAAGATGCAACTGCGGTGAAGAGACAGAGGTTGAAGGGAGTCAGTAAGAGGAGGAGAGTTAATGAGACGAAAAGCCTTTGACTCCACCCTATTGAGAAGAGCTGTATGTGGGGAGCCTCCCCACACATGAGAGTTGTACTCCACACAGGGGCAGATAAAACTGTATATAGTCAACAATTGTGCAGGGTTAAAGAAAGAGTGGAGTCGGCTTAGCACACCCAATCTCTTGGAAGCAGATTTTACAAGAGATGTAATATGATCTTTCCAAGATAAGTCCCGAGTAAATGAAACCCCAAGCATGTTCAAGGATGATGCAGGATTAAGTTGAATATTATTAAACATTAGTGGGTATACCTGTGGAATATTTTGTCGGATTGATAGGTGTAAGAACTAAGTCTTAGATGCATTAAAAACAACCAGATCCTTTTTACCCCAGTCAGAGATACGAGCCAAGTCAGACATTAGGTGTGCCATAGCCTCATAATGAGTGGATAGGGTTAGATGTACAGCTTAGAAGATCATTGATGAATAAAAGGAAGAGAGTTGGTGATAGGACAGAGCCCTGAGGAACAGCACTGTTGATAGATCTAGGAGAAGAACGATGGCCGTCTACAACAGCGGCTATAGAACGACCAGAAAGCAAGCTAGCGATGAACGCACAGATAGAAGTATAGAAACCGTAGGAGGGCAGCTAGGAAATTAAAGATTTATGCCAGATTCGATCGAAAGCCTTTGAGATGTCAAGTTCAATGGCAAAGCTATCGCCAAAGTCCCGATAGGAGGATGACCAGGAGTCTGAAAGGTAGGTGAGAAGATCGCCAGTGGAGCGTCCCTGACGGAACCCATACTGACGATCGGAAAGAAGGTTGTGATAGGAAAGATGCCTTAAAATTTTTCTATTGAGAATTGACTCGAAAACTTTTGAAATACAGGACGTTAAAGCAATTGGACGATAGTTAGAGGGTTGGGAGTGGTCACCCTTCTTTGGGACTGGTTGAATGAGAGCAAACTTCCAGCAAGAAGGAAAGGTACAAGTTGACAGACAAAGGCGAAAGAGTTTGCCTAGGCAGGGTGTAAGCACAGAAGCACAGTTCTTGAGAACAACAGGAGGGACCCCATCAGGCCCATATGCCTTGTTAGTACTGAGGCCAGTGATGGCAGAAAATACATCAACTGAAGAAATTTTAATGTTAGCCATGAGGAAGTCAGAGGGGGGAAGTGATGGAGGAACAGCACCGGAATCGTCTAAGGTGGAATTGGAGGAGAAAGTCTGTGCGAAGAGATCTGCTTGATCAATAGAAGAAATAGCTACAGAACCATCAGAGTAGAAAAGAGGAGGGTAGGATGATGAGGTAAAGTTGTTAGAAAGATTTTTGGCAAGGTGCCAGAAGGAGTGGGAAGAATTCGAGTTGAAGAGTTGAGAGCATTTAGTATGGATGAAATTATTTTTAGTAGAGCGAAGAACAAACTTAGCACGATTCCAGGCAGAAACGTAAAGATGATGTGATTTAGGGGTGGGTTGGCTCCGGTACCTTTTGTAGGCCCTCTCCTTGTTGCGGACAGCATTAGAACAAGCGTGATTAAACCAAGGCTTTCTTTGTTAGTCAAAGGATATGAGAAAGGAATGTATGCTTCCATGCCCGAGAGAATAACCTCCGTAATGCGCAAGGCACACTCAGGTGGCTCCCGGCCATGGAAGCAATAATCATTCCAGGGAAAATCAAAGAAGTACTGCCTGAGTGCCTCCCAGTCCACGGCTCCAAAATGCCACAGACGACGTTTCCCTGGAGGGTCCACAGGCCATACCGGAGTGATAGGACAGGTTAAGGTAATAAGGTTGTGATCGGAGGAGCCCAACGGAGAGAAAAGATTAACAGAGTAAGCAGAAGGATTAGTTGTGAGGAAGAGGTCAAGCATTTTGGAGCTCTCTCCAAGGCGGTCAGGGATACGGGTAGGGTGCTGTACAAGCTGCTCTAGGTCATTAAGGATAGAAAAGATGTAGGCGTGTTCACCAGGTGGATCCGTGAAAGGAGAGGAGAACCAAAGGTGGTGGTGAACATTGAAATCTCCTAGAATGAAGATTTCAGAGAAAGGAGAAGTGGATAGAATGTGTTCCATCGTAGAAGTAAGATAGTCGAAGAATTTTTGATAGTCAGTAGAATTAGGGGATAAGTAAACAGCACAGATATATTTAGTCAGAGAATGACAGGAAAGCCGAAGCCAGAGTGTAGAGAATTCAAAAGAATCGAGTTCAGGAATACGAGAGCAAGATAAGTCGTTGCGTATATATACACAACAGCCACCTTTGGCTTTGAAATGAGTATAGAGAAAGTAGGAGGATACAGAAAAGGGTTTGCTGTCAGTTGCCTGAGACAGCTGAGTCTCAGTTAGAAAAAGAAAGTGAGGTTTAGAGGAGGAGAGGTGGTGCTCAACAGAGCGAAAGTTAGAGGAAAGGCCGCAAATGTTGCAGAAATGAAGAAGAAGAGAGTCAGACAGTGGTTCCAGGCACCTCAAGTTGTCATCGCGAGAGGGGCGGATGGTGGGGGCTTTTATGGTCCCCCCCCCCTGGGGACTCCGAGGCTTGATGAAGAGACGCCATTTTTGTTGAATTTTGAATAGGAAGTGTAGTGTGTACTGTGCATGTAGTTTGGTGTAGATAGTTAGAGACATTTGTACTGGAGAGCATCCTGGCCTACTCTCTGTGTAACTGAGACACTGAAAAAGTTCAGCAAAGGGGGATGGTCAGGAACTAGTCTCGAGGGCTGATGAAACGGGAGCTCCAGCACTCCCTGTCATCAGCTTTCCATCCACCTCGGGAGTACTGCCCTGCTCGACTGGTGCTACAGTCTACTCCTCAGCCTTAAGCCTTAAGGTGTACACATGGAACTCAAATGGAAGTGGAGGCGAATGTATAGTCGAAGCAACATCCCCCCCCCTAGTAGCTGAAGCCATAGCCAGTGAAGAGCAGGCAAGCAAACATCATAGCACCCTGCAAGTCTCATTTGTACACCTCTCCATGGTAGGAGCAGTTTACTCTGCTACCAATGGTGATCAGGATACCCTGCTGCTTGACTCATCAGCAGGGGTAAGACAAGCCTGTTACAATGAAGCTGGCAGGAATTCACGATTGTCGGATGCAGTCAACATCGTTGCCTGCAGTTTTTACCACAGATAACTCAAATAACATTGTGACATGAATCATGATAATACGTTAATGATTCTATAGGTTATTCTATAGGTGATTCCTGCTGAATTTTTTCAGTGTCTCAGTTACACAGAGAGTAGGCCAGCATGCTCTCCAGTACAAACTTCTCTAACTATCTACACCAAACTACATGCACAGTACACACTACACTTCCTATTCAAAATTCAACTAAAATGGCATCTCATCACCAAGCCTCGGAGTCCCCAGGGGGGGGGACCATAAATGCCTCAACCATCCGCCCCTCTCCCTGTGATGACTCGAGGTGCCTGGAACCACTGTCTGACTCTCTTCTTCATTTCTGCAACATTCGCGGCCTTTCCTCTAACTTTTGCTCTGTTGAGCACCACCTCTCCTCCTCTAAACCTCACCTTCTTTTTCTAACTGAGACTCAGCTGTCTCAGGCAACTGACAGCAAACCCTTTTCTGTATCCTCCTACTTTCTCTATACTCATTTCAAAGCCAAAGGTGGCTGTTGTGTATATATACGCAACAACTTATCTTGCTCTCATGTTCCTGAACTCGATTCTTCTGAATTCTCTACACTCTGGCTTCGGCTTTCCTGTCATTCTCTGACTAAATATATCTGTGCTGTTTACTTATCCCCTAATTCTACTGACTATCAAAAATTCTTCGACTATCTTACTTCTACGATGGAACACATTATATCCATTTCTCCTTTCTCTGAAATCTCCACTCTAGGAGATTTCAATGTTCACCACCACCTTTGGCTCTCCTCTCCTTTCACGGATCCACCTGGTGAACAAGCCTACATCTTTTCTATCCTTAATGACCTAGAGCAGCTTGTACAGCACCCTACCCGTATCCCTGACCGCCTTGGAGAGAGCTCCAACATAATTGACCTCTTCCTCACAACTAATCCTTCTGCTTACTCCGTTAATCTTTTCTCTCTGTTGGGCTCCTCCGATCACAACCTTATTACCTTAACCTGTCCTATCACTCCGGTACGGCCTGTGGACCCTCCAGGGAAACGTCGTCTGTGGCATTTTGGAGCCGCGGACTGGGAGGCACTCAGGCAGTACTTCTTTGATTTTCCCTGGAATGATTATTGCTTCCATGGCCGTGAGCCATCTGAGTGTGCCTTGCGCATTACGGAGGTTATTCTCTCGGGCATGGAAGCATACATTTCTTTCTCATATCCTTTGACTAACGCAAGAACGCCTTGGTTTAATCACGCTTGTTCTAATGCTGTCCGCAACAAGGAGAGGGCTCACAAAACGTACCGGAGCCAACCCACCCCTGAATCACATCATCTTTACGTTTCTGCCCGGAATCGTGCTAAGTCCGTTCTTCGCTCTACTAAAAATAATTTCATCCATACTAAATGCTCTCAACTCTCCAACTCGAATTCTTCCCGCTCCTTCTGGCACCTTGCCAAAAATCTTTCTAACAACTTTACCTCATCATCCTTCCCTCCTCTTTTCTACTCTGATGGTTCTGTAGCTATTTCTTCTAATGATAAAGCAGATCTCTTTGCACAGACTTTCTCCTCCAATTCCACCTTAGACGATTCCGGTGCTGTTCCTCCATCACTTCCTCCCTCTGACTTCCTCATGGCTGACATTAAAATTTCTTCAGTTGATGTATTTTCTGCCATCACTGGCCTCAGTACTAACAAGGCATATGGGCCTGATGGGGTCCCTCCTGTTGTTCTCAGGAACTGTGCTTCTGTGCTTACACCCTGCCTAGGCAAACTCTTTCGCCTTTGTCTGTCAACTTGTACCTTTCCTTCTTGCTGGAAGTTTGCTCTCATTCAGCCAGTCCCAAAGAAGGGTGACCACTCCCAACCCTCCAACTATCGTCCAATTGCTTTAACGTCCTGTATTTCAAAATTTTTTGAGTCAATTCTCAAAAGAAAAATTTTAAAGCATCTTTCCTATCACAACCTTCTTTCCGATCGTCAGTATGGGTTCCGTCAGGGACGCTCCACTGGCAATCTTCTCACCTACCTTTCAGGCTCCTGGTCATCCTCCTTTCGGGACTTTGGCGAAAGCTTTTCCATTGCACTTGACATCTCAAAGGCTTCCGATCGAGTCTGGGATAAATCTTTAATTTCCAAACTGCCCTATCCTTCTATCTGTGCCTTCATCGATAGCTTCCTTTCTGGTCATTCTATAGCCGCTGTTGTAGACGGCCATCGTTCTTCTCCTAGATCTATCAACAGTGGTGTTCCTCAGGGCTCTGTCCTATCACCAACTCTCTTCCTTTTATTCATCAATGATCTTCTAAGCTGTACATCTAACCCTATGCACTCATCCGCTGATGACTCCACCCTTCACCTTTCCATTCGGTTCTCGCAACGCCCATCTCAACAGTTACTTCAACAAACAAGGGATGAGGCTATGGCACACCTAATGTCTGACTTGGCTCGTATCTCTGACTGGGGTAAAAATAATCTGGTTGTTTTTAATGCATCTAAGACTTAGTTCTTACACCTATCAATCCGACAAAATCTTCCACAGGTATACCCACTAATGTTTAATAATATTCAGCTTAATCCTGCATCATCCTTGAACATGCTTGGGGTTTCATTTACTCGGGACTTATCTTGGAAAGATCATATTACATCTCTTGTAAAATCTGTTTCCAAGAGATTGGTTGTGCTAAGCCAACTCCGCTCTTTCTTTACCCCTGCACAATTGTTGACTCTATACAGGGGTTTTATCCGCCCCTGTGTGGAGTACAACCCTCATGTGTGGGGAGGCTCCCCACATACAGCTCTTCTCAATAGGGTGGAGTCAAAGGCTTTTCGTCTCATTAACTCTCCTCCTCTTACTGACTCCCTTCAACCTCTGTCTCTTCACCGCACTGTTGCATCTTTATCTCTTTTCTATCGCTACTTTAATGGTCACTGCTCCTCTGAACTGTCTGCATGCATTCCTCCACCTCTACGACGGGCGTGTAGCACCCGTCTAGCAGCAAACTCTCGTCCCTTTTCTGTCCAACTCTCTAATGCAAGAGTTAACCGTTACTCTCAGTCTTTCATTTATGCAACAGGTCAACTCTGGAACTGTCTCCCTCTGTCTGTATTTCCTGCTGCCTATGATCTCCAGTCTTTGAAACGCAGTGTGTCTAGGCATCTCAAAATGATCGGATCTTGAATTTGGCTCTCTATTGTATTTTGTTTTTCTCTTGGAGGGAACTGTTACTGCGGGCTCATGGCCTTTGGTTCCTTCTTCCTCGCATAAAAAAAAAAAATGCCTGTTTACATCCCCATGTAAACGTCACCTGTGTTCCTGCCTCCTCACCTGTCAATAGGATACTGTCAGTTAGTATGCCTGTACTGTATGTTTATAAATATGGCATTTTCCCGTTGCTCTTGTACATTGCTAGCTACGAACCTCATAGACTCACAGGTGACATTTATATAAGGTAAATTAGTCCTTCCGTGGAGAAGTGTACGGATAAGATGTGCAGGGCACTCAAACGCCACGGCTGGGCTGGCACAATTGCTGCGAGTTACCTTAGGTAAAGGGTTGTTTATGGTGTGGCGGTGGAGATCTGAGGTGATGTACGATAGACTCATCATTAACCAGGCTTCCACTTACACGGAAAAATATATTATATGGAGAAGTGTGTTGGCAGAACTGTAACACTACAGATAATGTTGCTTAGTAAACCCATGCCTATCTATATAATTCTTTTATATGTTTAACATATAAATTGTTGAGTACAAGTGTGCAATACAGAAATGTACTGGGCACTTTCGGTTGATGATGTACTGTCGGACGAGGTATTTCACCTTTGTACAGACGTAAATGCTTTGCATCTGTTTGGGTAAGTTTTCTTATTTAGGGCCGACAAAATTTTGATGTATAAGTAGTAGTTCCTGGCTTCTCCGTTTCCATTTCATATAATTATTGATTTCCCCTTTATTAATACAGGTGACTCTACTGACAGTCGGCAGGTGATGAGTGCAGGTATGTAATGTAGAAAGGCATTTTATATACTGTATATGGAGTTCATGTGTTCTGTTTGTCAAGGTGTTTTAACCAGATGTATAAGCAATGTGAATATATAGGTTTAGTTATTTGTGTCTTCAGGCATTAGAGTAGGTTTGCGATTTTAGTTAAGGTTTAAAAGTATTGGGATGTTTGTTAATTTTTTCCCCCTTTTTATTGTTAGCAATATTATAAGTAATGAAAATATTCACAAATCAAATTAGATGAAAAACTATATACCTTAAAAATTTAATGAAACAGTAATAGTATTGCTTACTGAGCAGGGTCTTAGGCCCAATGGTCGATAGCCATAATAAAAAAAAATCTCAGTAACTTTAGGTTCTCAGATCAAATCATTTTATTTAGTGGATAAGGTGGACAGCTGCAACAGTTAATAGAGGACTTAAACAGAGAAAGCCTTTGCATAAGAATGAAGATAAGAAACAAAAGTCATCTCTAATAACCAGGCATAGAAATGGAAAATAAGATTCCAAACTGAAGTTTTAGACTTCGTTACTTAATTGTTATACCTACAACAACTTCTTCACACTAACCGGTCACTTGAACCTGAAGTAAGCTGATGGACCAAGTTGCGTTGGAGTGTGTTTCGTAGACAGAGTAGCATATTACAGAGCATTTTACCATTGTGTTTACAGCAAAAAGTTTTTAATTAATCCATTCTCCCTGTAGTGACTCAAGGCTAAGAAACATGGGCAATACCCGAACGACTGTAAAGAAAGTTAAGAAGTGCCCTGACAGGTATGGAAGGAACGATGCTAGGAATCACTTTAAGAGATAGGAAAGAATCAGCTTGTATGAGAAAACTGACTGGAGTAGAGGACGTAATGAAATCAGTTGAAAAAATTATATTTCCTAATGCAAGGAAAAATGAACCATAGGCTAGGCGCCTGCCAAATTGTTTCCTCAAAGAAAAAATCAAAACGAAATGAAAGAAATGCATTCGGGAGCCGAATGCTAATCGTCCGCTTGAATATGCTGTTGGCCAAGTTTACAAGATTTAGGCCATATCTTCAGACCCCGTAGGTTTCATGTTGATATCTCAAGCCGTTCACGAGAAAAAATGGTGCTAAAGGCAGGCCATACAAACAAGTTCACATTTGACAGCCATTTTGGTGACCTTGACGATGACCCCGAGTACCCATTTTCAAACTCGGCCAAGACTTTGGCCATATCTTGATACCCTGAAAGATTCATGTTGATAGCTGATGACGTTCATAAGAAATAATGGTGCTAAAGGTGAGTGATAAAAAATAGTTATTTGGCAGCCATATTGGTGACCTTGACCTGGACCCTGAGTGCCCATTTTCGAGTTCGGCCAATATTTTGTCCATGTCTCCATATCCTGAAGGTTTCATGTTGATAATTCAAGCCATTCATGAGATATAATGAGAACACACACACACACACACACACACACACACACACACACACACACACACACACACAAATAATCTTTGCACAATTTTGACATATAGATATTCCTAGATCTGAATATATTTACCTAGATAATATTTCATTACCTAGGAACAATGTTATTACTGCCCTAACTCTCAATATACGGTGAATTCCAACAAATTTCCAATCCTTTGTAGACACTGTTCTATGTAATATTAGCACTAAATTCTGGGTTTTACAGAAATTAGGTTAAGTCCTCAACTTACTTCTCTTTACCAGTTGCCAGACTACAATATGTTCACCAATTGTAGGAACACACATGGTGGTGGTGTAGCCCTTGTACATTTCTGATTGTTATCATTCCATGGTATTGAATGAATATTAAAAAGTAGACACATTTATAGCATGTATTGGTGTTCAAACTACTAATATAAGAAATTATTACTATTATGTATTTATAGATCTCAAAGTGGTAATATAGATAAGTTTGCAAATGTTCTGATGGAAATGTTCTCTCTAGCTTATGATAAAGAATTTTATGGAATTATTGTATTTGGTGATTTTAAGTTAGATTCCTTAAGATGCAATGACAATAATGATCATGAGTTTTGTAATTTAATGTATTCATTTTCTTTATCTACACAAACCACAAAACCTACTAGAGTTGCAAACTCAACTGCCACATTTATTGATCACATAATTATGGCCAACAGAGGCAGAGGCAAATATCGGGAACTATACTGTACAGTGTATAGTTAACTCAGGTATTTCAGAGCATTATCCAGTACTATCACAATTCAAATATGAAGTAATAAATCATCTTCCAGCATACGTCAGCAAGAGAATAATAACTGATTCTGCTCTCAGTAACTTTAGATATGACACAGAAAAGGTTCACAGGAATAATGCATTACAGCGTACTTCTCCTAACGAATCTTTTAATTTATTTTTCCATGAATTCAACACATTACTTCAGAAACACTTCCCAGTAAGAATAATTTATGTAAATAATAAGTGTGAAATAAGTCCATACAGTACTCCTGATTTAAAAAGGTGTATTAATGAAAGAAATAGGTTAGCAAAACTAGCAAGTACAGGTAAATGGCCTCTAACATATAAGGAAACTTACAGGCAATATAGGAATAATTAAAAAAAAAAAAATCTTAAGGCCAGCCAAATATTGATATTACAAAAATAAATTTAAAAAATAATCAAGGAAACCCCAAATCCCACTGGAAAACTATAAACTTGTTTCTGGGCAGGGGTAATAATGTACATCATACAATATCATTAGACCCACCATGTGCTGACATCTCAATTACCTTTCATGAACATTTTATTAATCTAGGTAATGTGGAATTAAATGCTTATGACAATAATATTTTGAGGTATTTAATTCAATCTCCTGTTTTTTCTACGTATGTCTCCAACGAATAGCAGTGAAGCAGTGAATTACTTAATGGCCCTAAAATCTGATGCTTCAGGGTGTGATGAAATTTCACCAAAAATACTAAATCACTCATGTGAATCATTGGCCATTCCATTAACCTACATATTGAATGTTTCCTTAAAACAAAGCATATTTCCTGATCATTTAAAAAAGGCCGAAGTCATTCCTACATTTAAATCTGGTAACAGATGTGACATTAATAACTACAAGCCAATTTCGATTCTACCAGCTTTTAGTAAAGCATTTGAAAAAATTAATTCTATGCATTTAATTAACTATCTTGAAAAAAAAAAAAAATCTACTAACTCAGTACCAACATGGCTTTAGAGCAAATCGATGAACAGAAAGTCCAGTACTGGTGCTGCACTTTGTTAACAGTCTTTATAAATTTTCAGAGGAAACACTTTATGCAATTGGGATTTTTATTGATCTGTCTACAGCATTTGGTTTATTAAATCATAGAATTTGATTTGACAAATTAAAACGTGTTGAGATAAGAGGTGTGCCGCTACAGTGTTTTTGTAGTTATTCTTGTAACAGATCACAATCTGTTTTTTTTTAATAATACTTATTCACAGTTTAATTCTATATCCAAAGGTGTACCACAAGGGTCAATTATAGGACCAATTCTTTTTCCCATACACATAAATGATATAGCAAATGCCAGTTCCAAATTACAATTTATTATGTATGCTGATGATAATAATCTCTTATCAGCTGACAAAGACATTAATTCCTTACACTCAAACACAACAACAGAACTGAATTAAATTTATCAGTGGGTAATATCTAATAAATTAAAACTTAATGTTTCTAAAACTATTTATATACTTTTTCAGAATAAATCTCTAAAAAATTACTTGCCTCCGTTATAGCTAGAAGGCGAAACATTCATTCAGGTACATCACACAAAATTCCTTGGGGTTCGAATAGACGGCAACTTAAATTGGAAACTGCACGTGGATGAAGTATGTTTGAAAGTTTCAAAAACATGTGGAAATAATGTACAAAATATGGTATAATCTTACTACAGATGCACCGATTAGTATTTGTTATACCAACATACTTTGTATCCATCTGGGCAAGTACATGGCCATCATTCCTAAAAATGCTAACAATAGCACAGAAGAAAGTTTTCAGATGTATTTTTTCTTAGGTAAGTTTGAATCATTAAACGAAATTATTTCTTCAATGGAAATTTAATAAATTGGTTCAGTACACAAATATTTTTCGTTATTTTTGATTTATAAAATGTTTACAAGTTATGTAGGAAAAAAAATATTGAAATTTCTTAATAACTTTCACCAGACCAGAAGCAATAACATAGATTTAAGACGTCCACAATTCAGAGTAACACTGTATAAAACAGTATGTTTTAGCCCCAAATTGTTTAAGTTTGCCATCAAATAAAAAGGTTCTTCTTAAAATAAACATCATTCATTCATTGCCAGACGCCATGTACCCCAAACGGGGTGGCCAAGGGCTTAGAGTTAATTGTTTTACAGGGAGGGGCACTAATCCTCCACCAACCCCACTTGACACGTAGGGAGAACGAGCCAACAGCATCTGGTGTTCCCAGGCGGTCACCCATCCAAGTACTAACCAGACCCAACGTTGCTTAAAATAAACAACCTTTTAATATTTAAAAATGGAAATAAAAAAATTTATACTTCAGAATTCTTAGCAGCTCTATATTTACATTTATATAATGCTCTGTAAAATCAATTGCTGTTCATTTTGATTATGTTACCACATAATTCATGTTATAAAACTGAATGTAAATATTTTTCCTAATACTTCTCATAACTGAAACTAAATGGAGAGTTGAGAGTGTGAGAGAATGAGAGTATAGATGGGGTATATGCCCGGGAGTAGGTGAAAATGAGAGGACAAAAGGAGTGTGTATTGTTGTGAGTAACAGATAGGAGAATATAAGAGCGTATGGATCAGTTGGCTTAAGGATTGTATGGGTAAGACTGAAAGTTGGACTATAAATGTGGGTGATTGTGTGAGTGTATGCACCAACACAAGATCGTGCAAGCAGAGTGAGAGAAGAGTTCTGGACAAATGTGGAAGTGTGCATAGAAAATTTCGAAAGGAATGAGAGTGTTTTTGATTGGAGATATGAATGGAAAAGTAGGGAATGTGAAGGTGCATGGAGTAGTTGGTGAGTGGGGTATGCCTGCAGAGATGGATGAGAATGGCAGTGCTTTAGAGGACATTTGTGCTGGGAGGGGGTTGGTGATAGCCAATACCCTCTTCAGGCACAAAATGATCCATAGGTATACGTGGCGAGTGATGAGAAGGGTGGATGGTAAACTGAATGAATAAGAAGGCAATGATTGATTATGTGTGTGTGGATGACAGGATGAGGAGGTGTGTAATGGATGCAAGAGTATATAGAGGTTGGGGGAGTGGACTTTCTGACCAGAATCAGTGTCCAAACGAATTGGAGAAACAGAAGAAGGGAAGGACTGGAGGAAGTAGCGTATGCAAGGAGGATGGCAGGGTTACAAGGGGTTGAGAAAAAGGCAGAATATAAGAGGGAACTGGAGGAGTGATTGGGTAAATATGGATTGAAGCAGATGGGAGAAGTGGAAGATGTGTGCAAGATATTCGCAGAAGAAATCTGTGCAGCACGTGAGGTGGTGCTTGGGATGAAGAGAAGACGAGAGGGTGTGCGGGGAAGAGCGAGGTGGAATGAAAAGGTGAGAGAGGCTGTAGAACAAAAGAAGAAAGCATATAGTAAGTGGATGAGAAACAGAGGTGTGGAAGAACTTGAGAGACAGGAGAGAGAGTTATATGCAGAGAGGAAAGGAGAGGTGAAAATATTAGTAAGAGAGAGTAAGAAGAGAGTGGGTGAGGAATTTGGAACTTGAGTGTAAAGTGGAGGGAATGTAAGAAATGTTCTGGAAAGAGGTACAGAGAGTTAGACAGGGTGCCAAAAAAGTTAGTTGGGGAGTGAAAGATAAAAATGGTAGATTACTAGTGGAGAAGGGAGAAAAAGTGAGTAGATGGAGAGAACACTTTAATGAGTTGTTGCTGGGGTGCAGCCAGAAACATAATTCGGAGGGGACCCCAATGACCAACCATGAGAAATATAAAAACTGATTCTCCTGAAACGGCCACCTGCTGCCGATTGCTGGATGACCTACCGACTAATACGAGATATTAACAGCAGAAAAGGTGCTGTTAAATAGTCAGTTAAACCTAACTCCTGGCACTGGCATTCCCCTACTTACTGTTATAAAAAGTTGGCATCAAACGGGGTGAGTTGGGACAGGTAAGTATATATTTTGTTCCCCAACAAAAGCTATAAAAGATATTTGTTTCATACTGCAGTATGACTACCTCCATATGACATAGATTTATCATACCAAGTTTCAGTTTTTCAGTCTGAACACATTTTGTACACTATTAGTGTAAGCACTTTTGGCTCACCCCTGACATGATGGGGTGAGTTGGAACAGTTTTGGGATATACTTGGCTGAGCTGGGGCATTCTTTTTAACTTAACCCTCTCGCGCACGATAAGTTTGGTAAGTTTTCTGGTGCACGATTTTATCTGCCTGGCCACCCAGCCCGGCTGCCCGCGTGAGGCAAATAACATGTGTTCTCGCATTATTTTTGCCACCCAAACAACAATATACTGCCATCAAACCTATCTCATCTTATTCGTCGATGTTTATTCTAGCTGATAAGCAACCCCAAAAAAACAGGAAAACACCAATAAAACAACATTAGGAGGCTGTGAATAAACATTTGGTACATCAATTTCAGTTCCCAACATTACCATTCGAATGCTTTCCATCACACAGGAAAATGTTATTCGATGTTTTGATACAGAATTTCTTCAGCTTTCTAATGAGAATATCCGGTTGTGATACGATTTGTAATTTTCGAGAAAATAGCCATAAACTTAAAGCCATTTTTGAAAAAATTCAGGGAGCTTTTAAGACGAACTTTTCTTGCATATCTTATGTTTTTATTGCATAATATTTTGCAGAATTTCACGAGCTTTCTCATGAGCACCCCCTGGTTTCGATATGCCTCATAGTTTTCTAGTAAATCGCCAAAAACGACTGCGTACTCATGGCCGTGCATCACTTTCGTGATGCGTGCAAAATAATCATTATATTCCCATCTTTTTGTCAGAGATATTATATTGTTATGTCCTGAACATACGTAGAATTCACTGATCTTTATCATGGTTCCTACGGGAAATCGATAGGTACAATAGTTTTGGAGTAATTGGATGACAAATGAAGAGTACTCCTCCTCGCCCACAGGCGAAATTAAAACATTCTTTCCCTGCCACACCCACACCTACATATTTTCACCGTTAGATTTTATTACTTTCTTTTCTTATTCAAAGTATACACATAAAATATCAAAAGGTTTTTGATACTGCTCTCAGAAACTCGACATGACCACTAGTCTTTCTGCTAGGTACTGATGCTGAATCTGAACTTTCTTCCATTTCATATGTGTGTAGGTAAAAAACAATACTTATTTGTGTAAAAAAATATACAACTATAGAAATAGGTCAATATACAAATCAACAAAATACGGATAACTCACTTCCTCCAGAGGTATTGAGATGCTGGCAAGAGCTTGAAGGATTCCTGGAAGATGAGGAGTTATGTAGTGTGTGAGCGTGTGTATGTGTGTGTGTGTGTTTGTGTGTGTGTTTGTGTGTGTGTATGTGTGTGTGTGTGTGTGTGTGTGTGTGTGTGTGTGTGTTTGTGTGTGTGTTTGTGTGTGTGTGTGTGTGTGTGTGTGTGTGTGTGTGTGTGTGTGTGTGTGTGTGTGGTGTATTTTCTTCTCTCCTTGCAATACGTTTGCCTAAAACACATGTGATACACACAATAGATTTCTCCATGAACATTCACTGCACGACATACGTATATATATATATATATATATATATATATATATATATATATATATGGCTGTGGCATATTTCTTTTCTCTGATACGAGTACTTGCGCTATGTTTTCGCTATGTCAGTCAATGCATGCAATATTTCTCGGTGAACACTCGCTCCACTATTTTATAGGTATGTTTCACACTAAACCATACGCAATATAGTACAGCCTGAGACTGGTACAATACCTTTTCACTGAAGTCTGTGACTGTGTGGCATATTTGTTATCTCTGATACTTGAGTTAGGTTTGGGCTAAGTTGCCATGCATTATTTCTCGGTGAACACTCGCTGCACTGGTTTATACGTATGTTTCACACTAAACCATACGCAATATAAAACACTATAACATGATTCCATCCCAGCCTCCTCTGTTATTCCCTTCCTGACTCTATGGTGTACGTGACCACTTGTTTCCTTAGCAACTATGGCATATATTTATGGCATACATAATGCCTGCTATGGTAGATCAGTTATTTCACCAATCCAGGCACTATATGTTTCACAAAATACGAGTATTGGCTGCACTATAAAGGTAAAATACATCATTTACAGGCAGGGTGGAGCAGAGTGGAAACCCCATTATAACAAACCACACTCCTGCCTCTAGGCCTAACGGCTGAAAATGGGCCCCAATGCTTTACAAACAATATATCTATGTTCCATAGACACAGTCACTTCACATTATAGTAAAAAACACTGTACAATGACAGTATTTCAATAATGGTGTCTGCCTTGGGTGGGAGGGAGGAAAATGGTGGGTAACCCACCGCATGCCAGTGCCAGTGCCGTTTTAAAACAGTCCAAAATAAAAAACTTCACTGTGACCGCGTTTTTCAAGATTCGCTGGTAAAAATTGGCAGGCATGTACGGTAACTCTTCCTCTACCATCCCCCGGGCTGTCAAGGCCATACACTCACTTGCTTTCCCCCTCACGCTCACTCTGCCTCTGTGCCTCATCCAGTGTTGTACATAGTGAATGCATTTTGTAAATATTTTCATGTAAGAGTAAGTTGTAAATATTTTCTTGTAAGTGTAAGGAGTATATAGTGAAGTCAAGTTGTAAATACCTTATTGTAAGTGCCAGGACTGTATGTAATGAAGTCAGGTTGTACCTATCTTCAAGTCAGTGTAAGATAATGCATTCACAGTGAGAAAGACATGCAAATTGTGGTAGATGCTGAAGTAATAAGTGATCAGAAAAGTGTACTGAACATTGGTATACCTTCCCAGCATAATTACCTGAGTATACCATACATAGAAAAAAGCTTTCTCTCACATACGTGGTGAGCGTGAGAGAGCAGCTATACCTGTACACAAGTAAGCAGGACTCAATAAAACTTATTTTCGAGCCTCGGTGAGCATTTTAATAGCGAAATTCGTTGTTT
Source organism: Coenobita brevimanus (assembly GCF_032717465.1). Lineage (NCBI taxonomy): Eukaryota > Metazoa > Arthropoda > Malacostraca > Decapoda > Coenobitidae > Coenobita > Coenobita brevimanus. The sequence goes on from NC_136998.1 coordinate 12,571,750, forward strand.
CCACATCAAAATCTATTATTTTAGCCAAAAAAAAAGGTCAAAAAATGGCCGGCACTGGGGTGACCCAGAGGGCTAAAAATAGCCGGCATGCAGCAAGTTAAAGGGATGACTGATAGCTGTGTATCCTCCCAGCCCGGCTAATCGTCAGCTACTGAGGTTTTTCTGCTATGCATTGTCTCATCAGAGCAGTCACAGTGTTGCCAATGCCTTACCTCGGGACAAACACATGCCCACTAGAACGCACCGAAATTTGATGCAAATCGGCCAAAAACTTAATTTTTGGCGAATTTTTTTGTGCTTATGAACGCGATTCGCGAGACTGCTTCTTCCTACAAAACCACATGGAATGCGATTCACGTGACTGTGCCGGAGAGGGTTAATATTTCATTTAAAGTAAAGAGCCACTAATTTCAATGTATTAGCTGATATATAATGTAGCACAAAAGTTATAATTATTTCTATTACCTTATATAAAATGCAGTATCAAATTTAAATGAAATTATTGCTCAAAGAAAATAATAAGAAACTTACATTTATGCAATTAATCAATTTGAAGTTCATTTAGTTTTCATTTCGTTTTTAAAGGCTCCAACATGTTTGATCCGTCGGCCTTGGTCACCTAATGGCAGCTGTCCATGCTGCTTGATCTCTGGCAGCTTCCCTATTAAGTCCCTAATCCCTGAGGTAACACCCAGTGACCTTGTACCGAGTCCTTTCCGGTCAAACTCTTCCTACCCTACCCCTAACATTAGCATTTAACAATTTTTGCACCCCATTGTCATCCCACATCCTCTTCGCAATCCCAAACCATCTCAATGTACTCCTCATCACAATACCAATGCACTCCAATCCCTCCTACCTCACAACTCTTCCATCATAAACCTTGCCCCCTCCCACACCTCGCACTTAAGGGCGCACTACACTATACATATTCCGTAGTTAAGAATTCCACTAAGTTGCCTGTAGCTATTTATGCTGAAAAATTTCACTGAAAAATATGTTTTTTATAATCATGAAAGGCTTTCTCTGCCTCTTGCATCATTAGAGTTCCTGCTAATATGACAGGTCCATCAATGATATACTGCCAAAAGTCATCAGTATAGAGTATATCATCACAAACTGGCCAGTTCCATTTCTCAGTTCGTCTCCTTTCCAAAAATTTCATTGTACAACTCTTTCCCTACTTTTAACAATATACCAATCAATGCTTTTTTGCCATAAACCACATCACAGTATTTTCTCCTTTAGGGGATGTATGGTACCTGGAAATGAGAAATATCTACTTGTTGACACCGAAAACCACCATAAATACAGCAAACAATAAAATATAGTAGTATATAATGCATGAAAAGTAGGTTTTTCCTTGCAAAAATCATAAATGAAATTGCAGTCCCCTCACCCTGGATAAAAAAAAAAAAATGGTGGGCGAGTCGAGACAATTGTCTATTAATCCTTCAGCTCTGCTCTGCTGTAAAAATGCATTTTCTGGATAAATCACAAAAAACTATAACAATTGAAATTTCACCCACCAAAAACTAGACCTTTAGCTCTAAAACTGACTGTGGGAGAAGAAAATTGGCAAAATACATGTACTTTCAAAAATGAAATTCTACAAACTTCACAGTGTTACCCTTTCATATTTGCTCATTTTTCATGTATTATTCGTGGTTCTATAGAAAACTAGTATTAACAACATTTGTAAAATTGGAGCAGGGCTATTGAATGGGCCCCATAAAATGGAAATGTTTTGGCATTTGGCATTGCAGTGCCCACTGTTCCAATTCACCCCGTGTCCCGCACTGTCCCAACTCATCACCTTCAGTGCTAATGTCTATGAAAATACATCGTCTGTTAAATACTTCATTTAGTTCATTGATGATTAGTTTACTTGAGTGATGGTTGCCACACACGGCACAGGCAGCTAAAGCCTGAAATATATCACAAGGATAATCTTAAGCAATCACTGCCTTCCAGTTTCTGCATGCACCTACAATTGTGTAGAGCTCATGGCATGACATTGTCATTTGTTATTATTACTGGCAGTAATAATATCCTCGACAATGTAATGCATTTGGTAAACATAAAATGACCTTTCAGAACTTGAAATCACTAAGTCCAATATACCTGACTGCTGTGGCTGCATCCGTTTCATAAAGTGATCCAGGGAAACCCACGGAATACCTCTTTTCACTTGTCACAGCACAGCGTGCAGGCAGCGTAATTAGCAAGTTGTATAGACTGGTCACTGGTGCAACACAACCTGAAGAGAGTTGACTGATGGCGCAGGCGGTTGATGAACGAGTGACAATCAGCTGATGGCCAGAGGAGCAGACTGTAGCATCAGTCGAGCAGGGCAGTACTCCCAAGATGGATGGAAAGTTGATGACAGGGAGAGCTAGAGCTCCCGTTTCATCAGCCCTCGGGACTAGGTCCCGACCATCCCCCTTTGCTGAACGTTTTCAGTGTCTCAGTAACACAGAGAGTAGACCAGCATGCTCTCCAATACAAGTTTCTCCAACTATCAACACCAAACTACATGCACAGTACACACCACACTTCCTTTTCAAAATTTTCAAAACAATGGCGTCGAATAACATAGCCTCGGAGTCCCCAGGGGGGGAGGGGCCATATATGCCCCCACCTTCATCCCTTCTCCCGGTGACGACTCAAAGTGCCTGGAACCACTGTCTGACTCTCTTCTTCTTCATTTCTGCAATATTCGTGGCCTTTCCTCTAACTTTTTCTCTGTTGAGCACCATCTCTCCTTCTCTAAACCTCACCTTCTTTTCCTAACTGAGACTCAGCTGTCTGTGGCAACTGACAGCAAACCCTTTTCTGTATCCTCCTACTTTCTCTATATTCATTTCAAAGCCAAAGGTGGCTGTTGTGTATATATACGCAACAACTTATCTTGCTCTCGTGTTCCTGAACTCAGTTCTTCTGAATTCTCTACACTCTGGCTTCGGCTTTCCTGTCATTCTCTGACTAAATATATTTGTGCTGTTTACTTATCTCCTAATTCTACTGACTATCAAAAATTCTTTGACTATCTTACTTCTACGATGGAACTCATTCTATCCATTTCTCCTTTCTCTGAAATCTCCATTCCTGGAAATTTCAATGTTCACCACCACCTTTGGCTCTCCTCTCCTTTCACTGATCCACCTGGTGGACAAGCCTACACCTTTTCTATCCTTAATGACCTAGAGCAGCTTGAACAGTACCCTACCCGTATCCCTGACCGCCTTGGAAAGAGCTCGAACATACTTGACCTCTTCCTTACAAGTAATCCTTCTGCTTACACTGTTAATCTTTTCTCTCCGTTGGGCTCCTCCGATCACAACCTTATTACCTTAACCTGTCCTATCGCTCCGGTACGGCCTGCGGACCCTCCAAAAAAACCTCGTCTCTGGCACTTTGGAGCTACGGATTGGGAGGCCCTCAGGCAGTACTTCTTTGATTTTCCCTGGATTGATTATTGCTTCCATAGCCGGAAGCCATCTAGGTGTGCTTCGCGCATTATGGAGGTTATTCTCTTGGGCATGGAAGCCTACATTCCTCTCTCATATCCTTTGACTAATGCATGAAAGCCTTGGTTTAATCACACTTGTTCTAAAGCTGTCCGCAACAAGGAGAGGGCCTATAAAAGGTACCGGAGCCAACCCACCCTTGAATCACATCTTTTATACATTTCTGCCCGGAATCATGCTAAGTCTGTTCTTTGCTCTGCTAAAAGTAATTTCATCCGTACAAAATGCTGTCAACTCTCTAACTTGAACTCTTCCCACTCCTTCTGGCACCTTGCCAAAAACCTTTCTAACAACTTTACGTCATCATCCTTCCCTCCTCTTTTCTACTCTGATGGCTCTGTAGCTATTTCTTCTACTGATAAAGCAGATCTCTTCGCTCAGACTTTCTCCTCCAATTCCACCTTAGACGATTCCGGTGCTGTTCCTCCATCACTTCCCCCCTCTGACTTCCTCATGGCTAACATTAAAATTTCTTCAGGTGATGTATTTTCTGCCATTGCTGGCCTCAGTACTAATAAGGCATATGGGCCTGATGGAGTCCCTCCTGTTGTTCTCAAGAACTGTGCTTCTGTGCTTACACCCTGCCTAGGCAAACTCCTTCGCCTTTGTCTGTCAACTTGTACCTTTCCTTCTTGCTGGAAGTTTCCTCTCATTCAGCCAGTCCCTAAGAAGGGTGACCATTCCCAGCCCTCTAACTATTGTCCAATTGCTTTAACATCCTGTATCTCAAAAGTTTTTGAGTCTATTCTTAATAGAAAAATTTTAAAGCATCTTTCCTATCGCAACCTTCTTTCTGATCGTCAGTATGGGTTCCGTCAGGGACGCTCCACAGGCGATGTTCTCACCTACCTTTCAGACTCCTGGTCATCCTCCTTTTGGGACCTTGGCGAAAGCTTTGCCATTGCACTTGACATCTCAAAGGCTTTCGATCGAGTCTGGCATAAATCTTTAATTCCCAAACTACCCTCTTACGGTTTCTATCCTTCTATCTGTGCCTTCATCGATAGCTTCCTTTCTGGTCGTTCTATAGCCACTGTTGTAGACGGCTATCGTTCTTCTCCTAGATCTATTAACAGTGGTGTTCCTCAGGGCTCTGTCCTATCACCAACTCTCTTCCTTTTATTCATCAATAACCTTCTAAGCTGTACATCTAACCCTATCCACTCATACGCTGATGACTCCACCCTTCATCTTTCCATTCGATTCCCACAACGTCCATCTCAGCAGTTACTTAACAGGCAAGGGATGAGGCTATGGCACACCTAATGTCTGACTTGGCTCATATCTCTGACTGGGGTAAAAATAATCTGGTTGTTTTTAATGCATCAAAGACTCAGTTTTCGCACCTATCAACCTGGCAAAATATTCCACAGGTATACCCACTTCCGTTTAATAATACTCAACTTAATCCTGCATCATCATTGAACATGCTTGGGGTTTCATTTGCTCGGGACTTGTCTTGGAAAGATCATATTACATCTCTTGTAAAATCTGCTTCCAAGCGATTGAGTGTGCTAAGCCGACTCCGTTCCTTCTTTGCCCCTGCACAATTGTTGACTCTATACAGGGATTTTATCCGCCCCTGTGTGGAGTGCAACTCTCATGTGTGGGGAGGCTCCCCACGTGCAGCTCTTCTCAATAGGGTGGAGTCAAAGGCTTTTCGTGTCATTAACTCTCCACCTCTTACTGACTCCCTTCAACCTCTGTCTCTTCACCGCCATGTTGCATCTTTATCTCTTTTCTATCGCTACTTCAATGGTCACTGTTCCTCTGAACTGTCTGCTTGCATTCCTCCACCTCTATGACGGGCGCGTAGCACCCGTTTAGCAGCAAACTCTCACCCCTTTTCTGTCCAACTGTCTAATGCAAGAGTTAACCGTTACTCCCAGTCCTTCATTTATGCAACAGGTCAACTCTAGAACTGTCTCCCTCTGTCTGTATTTCCTGCTTCCTATGATCTCCAGTCTTTCAAACGCAGTGTGTCCAGGCATCTTGAAATGAATGGATCTTGAATTTGGCTCTCTCTTGTATTATGTTTTTCTCTTGGAAGGAACAGTTTTGTGGGCTCATTGCCTTTGGTTCCTTCTTCCTCACATAAAAAAAAAAATTTTTGCCACGATAGTTTATTTTTCTTGCCAATTCTGCCACATGTAGGCCTACATGCCCACAGGTACTCCTAACTAGTTAATTACATAAACCTATTAGTAGCGGAGTTTCCCATTTTGAAGATAATGTGTCATAAAGTACAGTGGTGGCCATAAATCACCTATCCTAATGTACCCCGTGCCTCAGAGTAGCTCCTTGATAAGCCACACTGGAGTACGAGGGGCTGAGAGGGAGAAGCCAGAGAGAAAAGGGAAGGTGGGTTGGGGGACGAGCGATGGTGCTGGGGTGGAGTGAGTGAGGGGAGGGTGGGTAGGTAGGGCAGGGAGAATGAAATGCGAAGTTGTGGCCACGTAAGTTGTCTATTTTCTTTCATTCAGGGTTTCATATAAAGGAGTTACTAATCGGTAGATAAAGCTGCATTACACCTTGTATACCGGCGTCAGATAAGTTTTAGATAGGTGTTTATATCAAGGACTGGCTTGTGAGAGCAGTGTACTGACGAGTCAGATCAAACATTAGTGCGGAGTCATCGAGATTTTGTGGGCCCAGATTGTCAAAGAGTAGTAGTCAGAGAACGAGAGGACACGGGCACGCCTCCTCCAACACATGAGAGACGAGTGGGAACTGTCCAGACGAAACCAGCAAACCATCAACAACATTGTTTCCCCGGGGCCGCGATGATGCATGATGTTTTTAAGGCATGAGGCCACAGGTCTACTTACTAAGGAGTTCCTGGTTGCTGTGGCGTGACCAGTGACGGTGAACATTGACATAGATATATTTTGGGAGTTTGGGGAGGACTTGTTTCATTTTCTCTCTAACAGATTATGAGAGATACTGGTACTATATCCACGTTTGAGCACAAGCATCAAATTTATCTACCTTTTATGCACTATTATTTTAAATAGCCTTTTCATATAGAGATGTAATTAAATAATTATTGAAATGGCATGATGGTGACCGTATAGAGGAAGTGTATACCGCGAGGTGATCATATTTGCTGTGGACACAGCCATGTCAAAGGTTGCATTTAATATTAGGTTCGAAAAAATAATTACATGTAAGGGCAGAGGACGTTTCTTACACAAACATTACGGAAGTCAAAGCCATCCAGATTCCATTCTGAGTATGAACTCAAAATACACGGATAAACACAAATATCTGGCTCCCCACTAATGTTTGATCTATCATGTCAGTATACTTCTCTCACAAGCCAGTCCTTAGTATCACCACCTATCTAAAACTTTTTATCTGACGTCGCTGTATAATGCATAATGCAACTTTATCTACAGAATAGCATCTCCTTTATATGATGCCCTGAAAGAAAGGAAATAGATAAATTATGTGGCCACAACTTCGCAATTCATTCTCCCTCCCGTACCCTCCCTCACTCCACCCCAGCACCATCGCTCGTCCCCTCACCCACCTTCCCTTCTCTCTCTGGCCCCTCCCTTTCAGCCCCTCTTACTCCAGTGTGACTTATAAAGGAGCTACTCTGAAGCACGGGGTACAGAGAATAGGTGATTATTTATGGCCGCGACTCTACATAAAAAAATGGAAAATTTCGCAAAGAGGCACACGTTCATTGTTTCCTTTCCTACCTCCTCTCCTCACCCGTCTGGGCGCCAACGGCTCCCTAAAGTAAAGTAAGTCTTATAAGGTATTTGTGTATACAAGACTTTTTACTCAGAATTGGAAATTTTTTCAGTTCTCCAATTATGCGACATACCGAGTATTACATCCTGGATTAAACTAATGTTCGACATTTGATTCGCAGTCTATTCTCGAACACACGTAGAAATTTCGGGGTGGCCCGGGCCCCCGTGCTCCCCTGAGTTGTTGAACATAGAGAATGAAAGTAATGCGAGTATAAGTGGCTGGGGAATGGCTGGGAGACAGAGGGATGTGAGAAGAGAGGAAGAAATCAGTAGGATGGAAGTTGTGGAAGCAATGAAGAAAGTTAAAATGGTGAAAGCCCCAGGAATTGATGGAGTGTGTGGTGAAATGCTGAAGCATGGAGGAGAGATGTGGATGTGGAAGATGTGCAGATAGGCCTGGGGAGGAAGGTAGAGTCCCAAATGATTGGAAGTCAGGTATAATAAGTCAGGTACAATTATTCCCCTATACAAAGGAAAAAGGGAAAAAGTACTATGTGATAATCATAGGGGCATTTGTCTTCTTAGTGTAACAGGAAAAGTATATGGCAGGATACGTATTGACAAAGTTAGAGAAATAACAGAGGAATTAGTTGGAGAAGAACGGGGAGGTTTTAGGAAAGGAAGAGGTTGTGCAGATCAGATATTCATTCTTAGATCAGTGGAAAAGTTTCTAGAGAAAGGAAAGAAGTTATGTGCGGCCTTCCTGGATTTGGAGAGGGCATATGACAGGGTGGGTAGACAAGGATTGTGGAAAGTATTACGAATATATGGAGCAGATGGGAAGCTGTTGAATGCCGTGAAGAGTATGTATGAGGGTGCTAAGGCTGCAGTGCATGTGGATAGTGAACGGAATGAATTCTTCTGTTTGAAGATTGGACTGAAACGGATGTGTCATGTCTCCATGGTTGTTCAATCTGTATATGGATGGGATTATTAAAGACATACAAGGTAGAGCAGTGGATGTTGGAGAAGCCCAAATGAGAGAGGGCAGTGTTTGGAAACTCCCTGCACTGTTGTTTGCAGATAATACTATGTTGTTAAGTGAAGACAAAGGGGAGCTGCAAGGCTTGGTGGATAAACTTCTGAGAGTATGTAAGGAACGGAATCTAAAGGTGAATGTAGGGAAAAGTAAAGTTATGGTGTTCGGGAGAAGTGAAGTCAGTGAACGTACAGTGAGGTTGGATGAGGAGGAAATGGAAAATGTGAGTGCGTTTGTACTTGGATATTGTGATGAGTAAGGATGGAAGTTCAGAGGGTGAAGTGCGTGAAAGGGTACAACAAGGAAGAAAAGTTGCTGGTTCCTTGAAAGCAGTAATAAGAAACAGGGAAGTGAGCATGGAAGTGAAAAAGTTACTACATGACAGTATTGTGATACCAACTCTAGCGTATGGAAGTGAAGCTTGGACTTTGTTGGAGGGACAGAAGTCTAGAGAGAGAGCAATGGAAATGAGTTGTTTGAGAGGAGCATATGGCGTCACATGGAGAAACAGACTGACAAATGGGGAAGTGAAGAATCATTGCTGTGTGGATGTGGATGTGATAGGAAGCGTTAGGAGAAACACTGTGGCGGGCACATAGCTCCCACATAACAACAAACTCGCGTCCCTTTTCTGCCCAACTCTCTAATGCAGAAGTTAATCGTTACTTCCAGTCCTTCCTGTATGCAACAGGTCAACTCTGGAACTGTCTTCCTCTTTGTATTTCGTACTCATTTTCATCTCCAGTCCTTTAAGCACATTATTCCCAGGCAAGTCAAAATGATCTGATCTTGATAATCCCTCTCTGTTATTATCGCCCGTCTTTACAATGTGAAGCGATAATGCTTTTGTCTGCTTCTGTGTGTGTGTGTGTGTGTGTGTGTGTGTGTGTGTGTGTGTGTGTAAGTCAGTAAGTAAAGTAAGTAAATATTTATTGTCATTAATATAAACTAACGTACAAAATTTAAATAGTACAATATGATAGCGACTGTCTTTCAAGCTGAAGCTCCCTGACAGGCAGATATAAATTTTTGTTAGAGCAAAATACCATTAAAATACTCTAACTTGAAGAATAAACAATTTCCAGTGCAATTGAGCCACCGGTTCCCTAGTTATGACTCACTTTTTGACATTTATTGAAGGCCACCAAAGGCGGCCTTTCAGCGAGTATATATATATATATATATATATATATATATATATATATATATATATATATATATATATATATATATATATATCCAGACGCCTGAATCCCGCTTGGGGTGGCCACAAACAAATCGCCTCCAAGGCGCCCTGTCCCCCGCCATTTCACTCCCCTGCTCCCAACTCACACCCCCTCTCTCATATACCTCTCCACCCCATCTCTCCATCTCATCCTCGGCCTCCCCCTCCCTCTTTCCCCCTCCACCTCACTCACATACACTCTCTTCGTCAGTCTTTCACCCTCCATCCTCTCCACATGGCCAAACCACCTCAGTGTGTTCCTCATAACGCTTCCTATCACATCCACATCAACACCACAACGCTCCTTTATATCCTCATTCGTCAGCCTGTCTCTCCATGTGACTCCACAGGCTCCTCTTAAATAACTCATTTCCACGGCTCTCACTCTTGACTTGTGTCCTTCCAACAACGTCCAAGCTTCACTTCCGTACGTTAGAGTTGGTATCACAATACTGTCATGTAGTAACTTTTTCACTTCCATGCTCACTTCTCTGTTTCTTATCACTGCTTTCAAAGAACCAGCAACCTTTCTTCCCTGTTGTACCCTTTCAAGCACTTCACCCTCCAAACCTCCATCCTTACTCATCACACTACCCAAGCACTTAAACGTACTCACATTTTCCAATTCCTCACCATCCAACCTCACTGTACATTCACTGCCTTCACCTCTCTCAAAGATATATATATATATATATATATATATATATATATATATATATATATATATATATATATATATATCTACTGTATATATATATATATATATATATATATATATATATATATATATATATATATATATATATATATATACATATATATATCTACTGTATATATATCTACTGTGTATATATATATATATATATATATATATATATATATATATATATATATATATATATATATACATATATATATATATATATATATATATATATATATATATATATATATATATACTGTATATATATATATATATATATATATATATATATATATATATATATATATATATATATATTTAAGGGCTGCATTGTTTGTTTGTTTGTTTGTTGTCCATCAATCATGCTCAAAGGGTCAGAGGCCTACAGATCAATATATGTTTTGAATCAAGGTGAACAAAGGATTGTTTTAAGCGGGTCAAAATTCAGATCCGAGTGACTTGAGGTCACCAGACTTCTGGGCCAGGGCAACGCCGGGTACCCCTGCAACCCAGTTTTTGGCATGGAAACTCATATGACTTCCAGTTCGGACATAAGCTATGTGAAGTTGACCTCCGAGGTCATTTGAGGTCAATAGTCAGAGGTCATTTGAGGTTGCCTGTAACCGTAGACAAGTGTCCACAAATACTGTGTGTTGTCTACGAAACTGAAAAAGAAAGATCCTCTACCTCTTCTAATCCCTCTTCAAAAGCATACGTGGTACATGGTCTTTCTGGAGGGAGGGGGGTCATAATTCAGATCTGGGTCATTTGAGGTCACCCGTAACAGGTTTGCATTTTTGGTCTGGGCAATGCCTGGTACCCCTTCAGCTCAATTTTTGACATGAAGACTAACAACATCCAGTTCCGACATAGGCTATGTGAGGTTGACCTCTGAGGTCATTTGAGGTCACTGGTATTAGTACACAAGTGTGTACACATACACTATAAGCACTGAAATAAAATGTTCCTGCACATCTTATAATCCCTCTTTAAAAACATAAGAGGGACTTGGTATTTCAGGGGTAGAAAGACTGAACTAAAACAAATAGGATTAGTGTGTTCCCCTTTTTGGCCCAGGGAATGCCGGATACCCATGGTAATATATATATATATATATATATATATATATATATATATATATATATATATATATATATATATATTGTTACGTCCCAGTCCCCACACTGCCACAGGCTTCAACAGCAGTAGTACAGTACAGGAAGGACGTTGCCCAGCAAGTTGTTCTTCTTATGGTCAGCCTTTAGGTGTGCAGAACACAAGATCAGCTGAGGTGAAAGTAAACACTGGCTCCTTAAAGTTCACTGTCTTTATTTTCCAAGTAATTCCACTTAATTCTTTCCAACTTCACTGTTCTCACAAGCACTGGAGCTATACACACTTTACTAACTGTTATTACACTTAATGCTCAACACTTCACTGTTTTCTCAAGTTCCAGCGATATACAAACTTCAATAACCTGTCACTGTTTGCCACTGTTTTCACAAGTACCAAAAATATACAATCTTCACAGACAGTAATTACACTTAATGCTCGCAAAGCAACGCTCGACAAACTTCACTAACAGCACTGCACCAAAACCGACTGCCCTTCACACACACTGAACTGAAATCCGACTCCAAACTCCAAACTGACTGACTAACTAAGCTCTTCCCCATCCTTATATAAGCTTGCATTGTTCTAGAAACGTCCACTTCTCCAACATTCTAGGACATACTGTCTTGCATCAGCCCCTAGCAACAGCAGTTACCAACTACGAGACATCAAAACATTCTAGAGTTGTCTTACATTACATAACACTCTAAATCATTAACCATACGAACTTAAATTACATAATTTAACAAGCAATTACTTAAATAAAACATTATAAAGAAAAGCACAAACATAAATGAATGTTTAACTTACGAAATAACTACGCTCACAAACACCAGGCAAACTGGCAACTCTGACGACTCGTACCGAAACTTTCGGTACAAGAAACGTCTCGAAGGTACGAGACTACCTAACTGGCAAATCGCCCTTCATAACACTACCCCGTCCCTAGTTCTTTGTCGTCCCGACAAAACTACACAGTATTCACAAACATAAACATAAACCTTAATTTTAATGAAACATCTAACTATACACAAAATAATCTTTCAACTTATCAGGTCTTCTATGCTGCTTCTGACGATGTCCTTGCTCCTCCACACAGTCCACTCCTCTTGGAAGATCTTGGTCCTATTCTTCACACAGCACACATCACAGGTCCGACACCACTGTTCAACATCCTGACGCATGCCAATCCAGTAGAACTTGTGTTGCAGCCGGCTTAGAATTGTCTTTACTCCCAGGTGCCCACTAGTGATCTGGTTATGGGACTCATCCAAGATCTCGGACCTCATCTTCTTCGGAACCACCAGTTGCCAATACTTGTTGATTCCATCGGCTGTCTCCCACTGATGCTCCAGTAGTCCGTTGTTACGAAGAAGGTCCCAGTGACTCCAGCAGCTCCCTGTCACAGGGCTCAACCTGGAAACTCCTCCCCATGATGGTCGCACTGCACTCTGCTGCAGCTACTCCAGCACCGCTTGCAAATCTGCACCCTCCACCTGCATCCTCCCCAGGTCTTCTTCGTCCAATGTCGGCCCCGTCACTACAGTACAGCTGCATTTCTTCCTATGATTCCCATTCCTACTATGCTGAATGTCATCTGTCCTGTCTTCTCACACACTATTCATCAAGGTTCTCTTGCATTTCTTCAGGGTGAGTCATCTGCACCCTTCCTCTTATCATCCCAACCATTCTGATCAGCAAGTAACTCAAACTGTGCACGGTAAGCTTCCCAAGATACACTACCATCACTTTCTTGAGGTTTCTTCTTAACTGGATCCCCATTATAGCCATGCACTTCACTGGTTTGGGGCCTAAAAACTGAGGCACCATAATTATGACCAGGACTTGAACCTCCAACAATCTGATTATTCAACCCTGCATTGCTACTTTTAGAGGCTTGGGATCCGTCAAGATTCACCATATGCTGTTCAGGCCTTTCATACGCTCCCTGTACACTAACCTGAGGCTCAGCAGTGCAATATTTCTCTACAGCCTCAATTTTCTCACTAATTATCTTAACATGGTCGACTACATGCTTCAACTGGTTATCTACATGCTGTCTGCACTCTGTCACAATTTCCTCACTAATCTTAAGCTGGTTGTCCACATGCTGTTTGCACTCCGTCACTATTTCCTCACTAACTGTCTTCAGCTGTTTGCCTGCATGCTGTTTACACTCCATCACATTATTGCTTACCTCATACTTCTCTTGCTCTAGCTTAGCATCTGCTTCCTCCTTAAGCTGTTGCTGTTCTTCGCCCATTTTCCCCATGAAAGCATCTAGCTGTCCTTGCATCCTCGGTTGTAATTCCCTCTGTTGCTCCTCTGATGCCTCTCGAAGTTGCTCATATCGTTCTTTTTGTTCTTCGTTCTGTGCCTGCAATTGTTCTTTGATCTCTTTCTTCTGTGCCTGTAATTGTTCTTCGAGCTTTTTCTGTCCTTCGTTCTGTGCTTGTAGTTGTTCTTTGATTTCATTTCTGAGCTTTTTCTGTTCTTCACGTTGGGCCTGTAACTGTGCTTGGAGTTGTTTCTGTCCTTCACTCTGTGCCTCTAGTTTTTCACTCTGTGCCTGTAATTGTGCTTGGAGTTTTTTCTGTCCTTCGTTCTCTGTCTGCATAAGTGCTTGTAATAGTTTCATAATTCCACCCAGCGATGCCTCTTCCTGCCTAGCTTGGCCTCTTGTCTGGACACCTTCTTGCTCCATGTCGAAGATTAGCCTCACTGCAGCCCTGAAATAATCCCACTCCTGACACCAGTGTTATGTTCCAGTCCCCACACTGCCACAGGCTTCAACAACAGTAGTACAGTACAGGAAGGACGTTGCCCAGCGAGTTGTTCTTCTTATGGTCAGCCTTTAGGTGTGCAGTACACAAGATCAGCTGAGGTGAAAATTAACACTGGCTCCTTAAAGTTCACTGTCTTTATTTTCCAAGTAATTCCACTTAATTCTTTCCAACTTCACTGTTCTCACAAGCACTGGAGCTATACACACTTTACTAACTGTTATTACACTTAATGCTCAACACTTCACTTTTCTCAAGTTCCAGCGATATACAAACTTCAATAACCCGTCACTGTTTGCCACTGCTTTCACAAGTACCAAAAATATGCAATCTTCACAGAGAGTAATTACACTTAATGCATACAAAGCAACTCTCGACAAACTTCACTAACAGCACTGCACCAAAACCGACTGCACTTCACACACCGAACTGAAACCCGACTCCAAACTCCAAACTGACTGACTAACTAAGCTCTTCCTCATCCTTATATAAGCATGCATTGTTCTAGAAACGTCCACTTCTCCAACATTCTAGGACATACTGTCTTGCATCAGCCCCTAGCAACAACAGTTACCAACTACAAGACATCAAAACATTCTAGAGTTGTCTTACATTACATAACACTCTAAATCATTAACCATACGAACTTAAATTACATAATATAACAAGCAATTACTTAAATAAAACATTATAAAGAAAAAGAGCACAGAAATAAATGAATGTTTAACATACGAAATAACTACGCTCACAAACACCAGGCAAACTGGCAACTCTGATGATTTGTAACGAAACTTACGGTACCAGAAACGTCTCGAAGGTACGAGACTACCTAACTGGCAAATCCCCCTTCATAACACTATATATATATATATATATATATATATATATATATATATATATATATATATACAGTGAATTCTCGAATTTTGATGGGCATGGGTACCTAAAAATCACTGCGAAATTCAAATCATTGAAATTTAAACTGAACTTCTTATGGGAAAAATTAGTTTGGGTCCGGGGCCTCCGAACCTAACTATGTAAAATCAAGATTTTTTGCCCACACCCCCTGTAAACTTTATGAACTACAATTGTGGTTAAGTAACTGTTGTTCTGCATTGTATTGCCATACTGTCAGCAAGTGTATACTTGGTGTATTTCTGCCCTTTCCTATATTGCCATTTCTCCTTTGGTTGCAAAGATTTAGGGGTGCCAGGTTGCTCTTGTCCATTACCACTGCTACCCAAAGAACCACTCTTGCTTGTCATCTTGACACAGGTAAATTGCGACGAGAATACAAAGAAAATACATACAACTAAATTGCAGTGAAATGCATGTCCACACATGCAAGGTACAGGCTGAAAGTGCGGCACATGGCTGTAGAGGGCTGGCCACTGGCAGGACAGTCGCAAGATGGCCGCTGACAACAGAACATCACCTTGCGCATGGCTTGTTGTTGGTGGTGCATACTCCCATCCAGGAGCTCTTGTCCTTAAACATGACTTTTTTTTTTCTGTCTGTTGTTCATTTCTATGTTACTCGTTATATTCATAATTACTGAACTTCTCTTCGTTTCAGTATTCTGCCTACTGTATTTGCTGTCACCTGTAATTAATTTTGTTGTAGTATTTTTATTATTGATTCTTTTCCATTAATTTCTCTTGTTATATCTTTGAGTTATTAAAGTATTGGTTACTTAATAATACTGTAGGTAAAATTATAGAATGACGGGGAATAGTCCCTAGGTGCAAACTGTCCTAACGGGAAACCGTCCATGTTTTGACAGGGAATTATCTGATGGCGAATTAACTTGATGGTGAATTGTCTCGGAACCTTATCATCGTGTGCTCCACATATGAATAAATGATGCTGATTTTCATTCTGTTCTTCACACATGTCACATACGATATTATGTTACGCTCATACTTTTTCTTATAATTTTCCGTCACTTCTAGCATTTTGGTTCGCATCAAATATATTATCTTTGCTTGTTTTGGTTGGAGTCTGGCCCTGAAAGCATGTCACATACGATATTAGGTTAGGTTCATACTTTTTCGTATAATTTTCCTTCACTTCTAGCATTTTGGTTTGCATCAAAAATATTATTTTTACTTGTTTTGTTGGAGTCTGGCCCTGAGAACATCGAAGTACGCGACTTTGCATCGAAAAGTGAGGTAAGCAGACCACTCCAAAATGCATCAAAATTTGATTCATCGAACTCTAAACTGTCGAAATTCGAGAATCCACTAATATTTATACTGCATATATATATATATATATATATATATATATATATATATATATATATATATATATATATATATATATATATATATATATATATATCCGTTTGAGTATCTACCGCAGGCCTGCCTATCCCGACTAAGTGGGGATGATACAGCCAGTGTATCACTACCAAGTGGCTTAGGCTGTCTGGTAGAGATTGTATGTAGGGTGAGAAGTGCTTGTAAGTGCAACTGTAGTGTTGGAGTGGCGTTGAATGTGTGTGTGTAGTCTGTGAACCAAGTGTAATCGGCCCACGCAAGCAGACTGGGTGCAACCATACTTTATAGTATGCGACACTGGTTCAACCACAACACTCATTGTGTCCGCCAAGCAGTACGTGGCCAGAAGAACGCTCCCAAAGTTTATTACTCTGGTGGGGCGTGAACCCTCGTTCTTCAGTGTACAGAAACGTACACTTTACCACTGTACCACAGGGGCTTCATATATATATATATATATATAAACTTTTCCTCTGCTTCAGTCCATCATCCCCCTTTTGGGGTTAGAGAGAGACGTGAGCGATGTTTGCATTACTCTGCAGTGGAGCCGCCCACCTGGCTACTTCACGCCACCGTTTCATAATCTTATAAGAGTTGTAATGTAACGAAGTAATTTTTATTTGGGTACTGTACTCTTTGTGGGTATTAAAGTTAACATTTCTTTTACTACTTTTATTTTAGTATGATTTTAAATACTTGCACTCCTTTCCATCCGAAAAACAAAAAACAAGTACTCGCATCATTAAGTGATGGGTTTTGGCTCTGTGGTTACTGGCCTGTGACAAAGCCTAGAACAATGCAAACATCGATGGTGACGAGTAAGACTCAGCTCTTCGCGTCTGGACCAATCATGTATGTTCTTCAAAGTTTTTCTTACCGTCCACCTTGGTTCTTTCCCACAATATTATTGTCAGTACGTGTCCCTTGCTTCGTCATCATTATTCTGTTCTTTGTTTTCCTTCTATGGATGGGATGAGGTCGGGTCCACAAAGCAAATTAAAAAAAAAAGGTAATTAATAGAATTATATTTTACATCATCTTCAGTGAAATGGGCCACACACACACTGATTTGCCAATGAAGCTCCTGCAATCCTGATTCTACCTACTAGTCATGGCAATCAGGACGTTTATTCTCTCAATAGAAGTTATCTACATTACCTGTCAGACAAGATCAATTTGACAACTCACTCTCGACAGTTCACATACCTTGACTCCATACCTCATTTTCTCACTAATTTACAATAGCGATTCCTCCATCCTCTTGGCCTACCATGCCTCGTCCCACCTTCAGACTTACTGTCTGATACCTGTTTCATCATCGGACTTACACCATATCTTATTAACTCATCCTACCATACCATCTGAGCACACTGTCTGTAGCTCTTTTGTTATGATACATCCTAACTCCAGGTCTTTCACTAATCACATCTTGTAGAGTACATTCTAACTTAAGCCGCGTTTTTGTCATCCAAACTGACAGGTCGGATTCGAAGCCATCTTCGGTGAAACCAAGCTGCGCCGTTTTTGTCAGCCAAAGTGATATGAAGCCGGCCGAAACATTTGTCATTGAAACCAAGACCGTCTTCGTAGCTCACCCAAACGTAGTCAGAAGCAGTCTTCGTGCAGCTTGGGAAAAGTAAGAATGGCCAGAAAGGACACATAAGTGGTAAATATCATGAAATTAGCACGATGTACATAAAATTTGGGTGCAGATCACTGCTATTGACGACCTACAGAGTCAGCTCAGCATAAAGAAGGGCTACGTGTAAATTACATATTCGTCAGATGCTCTTCTTCAGCGAACCCCCTCTGTTTACATTGCGATCGGGAAGTGTAATTTTTCGGTTCTACGTATCCTGGACTGTTTTTGCGGACAGAAACCAAACATCCCAAGATGCGCTCCAAATCCCAAGCTCCAGCTTGGACGACGAAAACGCGCCTTTACTCAACATCATGTATGTTCCTCAATAATCCATGTTTCACTCTTCTTACTCATGACTTTTTGCTCTCCTGCTACACTGAAATCTCAGACCCATACCTTAAAGTGGACACTAAAACCGTCTGTCTATTCACCTATTGCCAGAAGCCTTAATCCCGTAAGGGGTGACAACAAATAAATCAGCTCCATGTCGCCCGGTCCTCCTCCATTTCACTGCCCTGCTTCCAGCTCACACTCTCCTCACTCATATACCTCTCTACTCCATCCCTTCATCTTATGCTTGGCCTCCACCTCACTCTCATACATTCTCCTCGTTAGTCTGTCACTCTCCATCCTCTCCTCTCCGCATGGCCAAACCACCTCAGTGTATTTCTCTTAATGCTTTCTATCACATCAACATCTACACCACAACTCTCCTTCACTTCCTCATTTGTCAGTCTGTCTCGCCATGTAACTCCACATGCTCCTCTCAGTTAACTTATTTTCACTGCTCTCACTCTTGACATGTCATTCCAACAAAGTCCAAGCTTCAATTTCATACATTAGAGTTAATATCACAATACCGCCATGCAGCGACTTTTTTAATTCCATGCTTACTTTACCGCTTCTTATCACTGCTTTCAAAGAGCCAACAACGTTTCTTCCTTTTTGTACCCTTTCAAGCACTTCATCCTCCAAGCTTCCATCCTTACTCATCACGCCACCTCATTACTTAAATGCACTAACATTTTCCATTTCATCACCATCCAACATCACAGTACAACCGAATACATTCAGTGATTACATTTTTCTCGAAGACGATAACTTTACTCCTCCCTACATTCACATTTAGAGTCCGCTTCGTATACACTCTTCCAAACTCATTCATCAAGCCTTGCAGTTCCCTTTCGCCTTCACTTAACAATACTGTATCGTCTGCAAACAACAGTACAGGGACTTTCCAAACTTTGCCTTCTCTCATTTGAGTCGCTCCAACATCCACTGCCCTACGTTGTATCTCTTTCATAACCCCATCCATATACAGATTGAACAACCATGGAGACATGATACATCCCTGTTTCAATCCAGCGTTCAAATAGAAAAATTCACTCAATTCACTGTCCACACGAAAACACATTAATATAATTCTCTTGCAGCCTCCACACTCCGACCTCTGTTTTGTATCAAGACCCCCAAAGTACCACCCATAGTCTTCCTTGTGCTACTCTACATTCCACTTTCCTTGTCCATTTACATCTCTCTTCTATTACTGCACCAAAGAAAAAATAAACTCCCTTTCCAGTTCGTCTCTCTCCACTCACTGTCATGCAACACTGGTAATAAGCTTTTTAAACAGACAACACTGGCTGCCCACCTCTTGCCGTGTCGACATCTCCACCCCAGTCCACGGCGAGACCAGCTCTCCATAGCAGGCAAGGAGGTCCGGCCTGTCCTTTCCACCTGGAGGTTGAGGGCCCTGGTCCTATCGACCAGGACGTTGAGGCTCCTCCACTTTCCACCTTTCTACCACGGCTGACGACCCTCCCTCCACCACCACCTGGATCGTGGCCGTAGCTCCACACGACCGCAGCCAGGCCTTCCCTCCTTGGTTTCCATCTTCTGCTGAGCTGGGCGAGCTTCCACAGCCCCACTCCATCAAGGGCAAGGGGATTGAGGGCAGCGTCGGGAAGGTTTCGGCGTGCAGCTCGTCGTCGGCGCCCTTTCCATCGGCGCCGCGACTTCCACCCTGCTCTGCCCATCCCGCTCTGCCCTCGTCGACCATCTACTTCCTGGCCTTACTCACCATCAAGTCTTCTCCTTTCCTTGCTGCCTTTCCTCGGTCTGATACTTAGCCTGCCCTGCTTTGCTCTCCTTGGAGAGGCTTTTCTGCAGCTACTCTTACAGGCTCTCTGTTTGCCCGTGTCCCAATTACCTCGGGACAAATATTTCAACAACGGCAACAGACAATACTTTCATTCTATCAATACTCATTATTAAAGAACGACGCTCACAGACCTTGACAAACGTGCAAAATACCGAAAACCACGTGATTATCAGCTAGCAACACGCACCTGCATGCATCAGATTTGAGTTATTCCATCATCCACCATTCATCACCATCTCTCTCTCTCTCTCTCTCTCTCTCTCTCTCTCTCTCTCTAATACTGCAGAAAAAAACAAAAGAACACGGCCACAACAACAAATTATGTTCATGGATTGGTGATTGGTTAACGAATCGCAAGCAGTGTGTTGTAATCAATGGCGAATAATCATACTGGCTAAAAGTATCAAGTGGATCTACACAAGAGTCAGTTCTAGGATCACTTCTCTTCAATATTTATATGAATGATTTAAAAAATGGACAAACTACTAAGGTAGCCAAATTTGCAAATGACAGATAAACTGGAGGCAAAGTAATTACGAAAGCAGACTGTGAATATATATAAAACGACCCAGATAAGTAAATAAAGTGGAGTGCAGATTAAATTGAAAGTGGATAAGTGTAAGGTAATGTGCACTGGCAATAAAAACATTCAATATGAATATCGCATGTTCGGTACTCGACTGACGGAAGTAAAGTACGGACAAGATTTAGAGTTATTATCAGTAACGACCTCACAAGCTCAAGAAGGTGTACATTAACAAACCAGGCAAACAAAATGATCTGCTTCATCACAAGGAACTCTGATCATAAAACGCCTGATGTAATTTCAAAGCTCTTTACGCAATTAGTTTTACCTTAGCTAGAATACTGTGCACAGCAATGATCTCCGAATCTTAACTGGGGCGAAAATAGGTTCGAGAGAGTGCAGCGCACATCACAAAAATGATCCCATCGCTGCGATATTTACCCAACGAGGAACGACTAAAGAAACTATATATGTTTTACCTGAAAAGCAACGACTTATAGATCGAATAAAATTATATAAGATTCTTAACAAATCTGATCATGTTAGATGTGATAATTTGTTCTAAATACAGAATGATATTGTAATTAGATATAATGGAATGGAAAACAAAAGCAAGAGATACAGCTCTACTATAGGGTAAAGCTACTTTAATAATCCCGTTGGGGAACAATCGATTAGGTTACCAGCAACAATAGTTAGTGCAATAACTAGTGATACATTAAAAATTCGGCCAAATATGTTGAGTCAGTTGCCTATAACTACATTAGTGTTGCTTAGTTCCAGGCTGAAGTGATGCTGGCCGTGGGAGATGTTTCTTTAATAACAAGAACATTCTGCATTTGTGATTCCTTTTCTTCTACAGATCTGTAGAATAGATATTACATTGTGCACAAACGTTCCTCTTCTGCCTCTACTAAAAATTTCCATGCCTGTCCTTTCTAACAAGCATGATTTTTTTTGTCTTTTTCCTGCCTGTTTAACCGATCATGTGATGACTGGGGCAGAGCCTTCCTCTGTTCTATCCTTTTCTCATACTCGTTGGTTTGATTGAAGTAGAACTAGACCTTTTTTTTTTTCCCCCAGCAGATAACCTCGTCATGGGCCAACAGGCATCCTGATCAGTATCTGTACTTCCTTCCTACTGTGTGTACTCCTATGTAATTCTCTCTCTCTCTCTCTCTTTCTCTCTCTCTCTCTCTCTCTCTTTCTCTCTCTCTCTCTCTCTCTCTCTCCGTACTTCGTTCTTACTTCTTAGTATCCCTTGCTCTCTCTCTCTCTCTCTCTCTCTCTCTCTCTCTCTCTCTCTCTCTCTCTCTCTCTCTCTCTCTCTCTCTCTCTCTCTCTCTCTCTCTCTCTCTCTCTCTCTCTCTCTCTCTCTCTCTCTCTCTCTCTCTCTCGTTCCGTACCTCGTTCTTAATTGTAAGTATCCCTTCCCGTCTGTCTGTCTGTCTCTCTCTCTCTCTGTATATACAGTAGATGTATGTATGTATGTATGTATGTATGTATCTATATACACACAAGCACACATCAGTTTTAAAAAGCCTATCTGATGGTAGCAGCAATTACTCGGTTGTTTTTAATTATAACGCATCGACCCTATTGTTTCCCCCAGTGTAATTAGCAGTGAAATGGGGGATCACAAGCCGTATGTATAAACAGTTCTGCCATTTTAAATGACCTGATAATGTCAGCAAATATGCAATGGAATATAAAGTGTTATTGAATCATATGAGTATGGATGATTGAAGTGTCCAGTTTATTGCTAAAATCTGGCGTTCAGGTAATTAACTATTGTTTATGCTTTATCTATCTATCTACCTATATACATGTACCTAGGCCGCTTCCCCCAGAGACCAGGACGACCCACTCACAAAATCCCAATTACCCCCCTCCCCACACACACACACGCTCACATAATCTGGCCGCACTATGGGGTGGTACTACCACTCTGCGGCCAGGTTGTTAGTAAGAATTCTTCCACCGTATTCTCTGCGTGTTGTAAAGGGCGACTAAAAGGGACGGGGTGAGGGGGCTAGGGATCCTCTCTCGTTTTTTAGTTCCTACAATGAGACAGGGCATCGTGGTGTATAAGTGTTTTAATGTGAAAGTGGAACTGACGCCTGTAGCATTTTACTTCTGCAAAATTCTGCTGGCTGTTTTTAGTCACGGTGTACAAGGACCTGTGGCAATAATGGCATATAAACGAATCTTTGTTTGCCCCTTTAGCATGAGGTGTCTCTCCTAAACTAAATTAGTCTGGTGAAGCAGGAATTACATGGACAACACGATATCGTTCTCATTTACTTAAAGAAGGCTGCTTACATAAACGGTGTGACTAGCTTTCTCATCCTAATTATCTCTTAAATGAAATGAGTAGTGGTGTAGCCAGGTCTTCACAAATGGTTGAAGAAGTTGAGGGGGGGGAGGGGTAGCTTTCCATGACTGCTGCAGTGAAACTGAGTCGCTCTGATTCTGTCCTCAGCATGAGTGGTAGTATGATAGCCTTGATAGTGTAGCGTAGTTCTCACTTTATGAGATGTGGAGGTATTGTACAAGGAGTTCAGACATATTAGCCCACTTCGCCGAGACAAAATGAGTACCCACCCAATGATGCTACCTACGCAAGACGATTATGTTGACCTTTGATGTACCTCACATGCCAAATATTATGATAATTAACCAATCGTTTTTACTTAAGGTAGAGTTTTTCTGAACTTATGTGGGCGGGTGAAATTGAGAAGAATCGATGGACCTGACGAATCATGGTAATCACTTCTCGCATCGCTAAAGAACAGCCACATCTTATCACATTGCCAACCTGGGTTCCAGTTTAGTTTGACAAAGTCCTCGGAATTGTTGCAGTATCATATTAATAGTTCTGTTTTTCTCATATGTACTTTTTGTATATAAAATTAAATTGTGTGTTTGTTTTCATTCATAAGGCATTTCTTTCTGGTATATATATATATATATATATATATATATATATATATATATATATATATATATATATATATATAAACTGTGTGTTTGTTTTCATTCATGAGGCATTTCTTTCTGATATATATATATATATATATATATATATATATATATATATATATATATATATATATATATATATATATATATATATATATATGTGAGTTGGGAGCATGGCAGTGAAAGGGAGGGGGACAGGGGGACGTGGTGGCAATTTGTTTGTGGCCACCCCAAACGGGATTGAGGCGTCTGGCAAGATATATATATATATAGATATATATATATATATATATATATATATATATATTTATCTATCTATCTATCTCTCTATCTATCTATCTATATATATATATATATATATATATATATATATATATATATCTTAAGACATAGACGCCTCAATCCCGTTTGGGGTGGCCACAAAACAAATTGCCTCCACGTCGCCCTGTCCCCCGCCATTTCACTGCCCTGCTCCCAACTCACATATATATATATATATATATATATATATATATATATATATATATATATATATATGTATATATATATATATATATATATATATATATGTATATATATATATTATATATATATATATATATATATATATATATATATATATATATATATATATATATATATATATATATATATATATATATATAAGAAAGAAATGCCTTATGAATGAAATAAACATAGTTTATATATATATATATATATATATATATATATATATATATATATATATATATATATATATATATATATATATATATATATATTGAGTAGCGTAGGAGCCCGGGACTAGGGAGTTGGTCCCGACATTTAAGATGAGATTGACCAGCCTCACTCATCTCTGAGTGGCATTACATGAGCGATCAACCTCAACCATCCCTTGGATATAAACCTTCACCGGCTCAATCCGATTGGAGCGCAATAAGTACCCACTAAACCACCAGGTGCCAAAAATTGGTTATATGGTTACCACCCAGCGTAGTAAATGGTTTCCTGGTGCACAGGAAACCATTTGGCTTGTCATTCAGTGTAGAGTCACCCACAGGCTGAAGGAAGTGGAAAGAATGAAGGGAAGAAAGACAGAAGAGGGAGTGTAAAGTCACCCGTAGGCAGAAGGACAAATGAAGGAAAGAAAGACAGAAGAGAATGGAAGGAAAGAAGGGTGGAGAGGAAAAGGCAGACACCCGAAAGCAGCACTACATCGAGTGAGTGGATGGTGAGCGCCCCCACCTACCACAAAATGTGCGTGTGTGTGTGTGTGTGTGTGTGTACCAGTTTGTTTCAGGCCCTATGCAGGACTCAGGGTAAAGTTGTATGCAAGTCATATACCTTCTAAGGTAAGGTACAGTATTAGTGATAACCGTGGCCAAACTGCATGCAAGAGTTATATAACCTAAGTACAGTACAGTACGCTACTTATGATAACCTTGACTAAATTGTATGCAAGAGTTTTATAACTTAAGTAAAACACAGTACAAGTGATAACCTTGACGAGTTGTATATCTTCATATAAAGTACAACATAGTAAGAATGATAACCGTGACTAAAGTAATCATTAAGTCTATATAGCTATACAAAACTTAATCAAACCATATCTTGTCAGAATTTTTTGTACTCCAATTTTTGATGAGTCTTAGTCTAACAAAAACAAATACTAAACTTAAATACTAGAAGCCTCTTAGGAAATTAGGGTATAATTAATACTCTAACTCACCAGTAATTTTTTTTTTTTTTATGCGAGGAAGAAGGAACCAAAGGCCATGAGCCCGCAGATTACAGTTCCCTCCAAGAGAAAAACCAAATACAATATAGAGCCAAATTCAAGATCCGATCATTTTGAGATGCCTGGACACACTGCGTTTGAAAGACTGGAGATCATAGGCAGCAGGAAATACAGACAGAGGGAGACAGTTCCAGAGCTGACCTGTTGCATAAATGAAAGACTGGGAGTAACGGTTAACTCTTGCATTAGAGAGTTGAACAGAAAAATGATGAGAGTTTGCTGCCAGACGGGTGCTACGCGCCCGTCGTAGAGGTGGAGGAATGCAAGCAAACAGTTCAGAGGAGCAGTGACCATTAAAGTAGCGATAGAAAAGAGATAAAGATGCAACAGTGCGGCGAAGAGACAGAGGTTGAAGGGAGTCTGTAAGAGGAGGAGAGTTAATGAGACGAAAAGCCTTTGACTCCACCCTATTGAGAAGAGCTGTATGTGGGGAGCCTCCCCACACATGAGAGTTGTACTCCACACAGGGGTGGATAAAACCCCTGTATAGAGTCAACAATTGCGCAGGGGTAAAGAAAGAGCGGAGTCAGCTTAGCACACCCAATCTCTTGGAAGCAGATTTTACAAGAGATGTAATATGATCTTTCCAAGATAAGTCCCGAGTAAATGAAACCCCAAGCATGTTCAAGGATGATGCAGGATTAAGCTGAATATTATTAAACATTAGTGGGTATACCTGTGGAAGATTTTGTCGGGTTGATAGGTGTAAGAACTGAGTCTTAGATGCATTAAAGACAACCATATTATTTTTACCCCAGTCAGAGATACGAGCCAAGTCAGACATTAGGTGTGCCATAGCCTCATCCCTTGTTTGTTGAAGTAACTGTTGAGATGAGCGTTGCGGGAACCGAATGGAAAGGTGAAAGGTGGAGTCATCAGTGTATGAGTGGATAGGGTTAGATGTACAGCTTAGAAGATCATTGATGAATAAAAGGAAGAGAGTTGGTGATAGGACAGAGCCCTGAGGAACACCACTGTTGATAGATCTAGGAGAAGAACGATGGCCGTCTACAACAGCGGCTATAGAACGACCAGAAAGGAAGCTAGCAATGAAGGCACAGATAGAAGGATAGAAACCGTAGGAGGGCAGTTTGGAAATTAAAGATTTATGCCAGACTCGATCGAAAACCTTTGAGATGTCAAGTGCAATGGCGAAGCTTTCGTCAAAGTCCCGAAAGGAGGATGACCAGGAGTCTGAAAGGTAGGTGAGAAGATCGCCAGTGGAGCGTCCCTGAGGGAACCCATACTGACGATCGGAAAGAAGGTGGTGATAGGAAAGATGCCTTAAAATTTTTCTATTAAGAATTGACTCGAAAACTTTTGAAATACAGGACGTTAAAGCAATTGGACGATAGTTGGAGGGTTGGGAATGGTCACCCTTCTTTGAGACTGGCTGAATGAGAGCAAACTTCCAGCAAGAAGGAAAGGTACAAGTTGACAGACAAAGGCGAAAGAGTTTGCCTAGGCAGGGTGTAAGCACAGAAGCACAGTTCTTGAGAACAACAGGAGGGACCCCATCAGGCCCATATGCCTTGTTAGTACTGAGGCCAGTGATGGCAGAAAATACATCAGCTGAAGAAATTTTAATGTCAGCCATGAGGAAGTCAGAGGGGGGAAGTGATGGAGGAACAGCACCGGAATCGTCTAAGGTAGAATTGGAGGAGAAAGTCTGTGCGAAGAGATCTGCTTTATCAGTAGAAGAAATAGCTAAAGAACCATCAGAGTAGAAAAGAGGATGGAAGGATGATGAGGTAAAGTTGTTAGAAAGATTTTTGGCAAGATGCCAGAAGGAGCGGGAAGAATTCGAGTTGGAGAGTTGAGAGCATTTAGTATGGATGAAATTATTTTTAGTAGAGTGAAGAACAGACTTAGCACGATTCCGGGCAGAAAGGTAAAGATGATGTGATTCAGGGGTGGGTTGGCTCCGGTACCTTTTGTAGGCCCTCTCCTTGTTGCGGACAGCATTAGAACAAGCGTGATTAAACCAAGGCTTTCTTGAGTTAGTCAAAGGATATGAGAAAGGAATGTATGCTTCCATGCCTGAGAGAATAACCTCCGTAATGCGCAAGGCACACCCAGATGGCTCACGGCCATGGAAGCAATAATCATTCCAGGGAAAATCAAAGAAGCACTGCCTGAGGGCCTCCCAGTCCGCGTCTCCAAAATGCCACAGACGACGTTTCCCTGGAGGGTCCACAGGCCGTACCGGAGTGATAGGACAGGTTAAGGTAATAAGGTTGTGATCGGAGGAGCCCAACGGAGAGAAAAGATTAACAGAGTAAGCAGAAGGATTAGTTGTGAGGAAGAGGTCAAGTATGTTGGAGCTCTCTCCAAGGCGGTCAGGGATACGGGTAGGGTGCTGTACAAGCTGCTCTAGGTCATTAAGGATAGAAAAGATGTAGGCTTGTTCACCAGGTGGATCCTTATATTTTAGCTAGTCCCCCAGTTTCGCCAACGCATAAAGGTCACGTAGCTAGATAGAGTCGGAATAACAGATGACGACGGTCTTGAGGTCTCGGTCGGTTTACCTGGGCCTTTCCAAGCCTCCTCGGTGCTATTTGTACAACATGCAGCGCGAACGAGCTTTAGGAACAGAATGAAAAATGGCGAGTCTCTCTACCCCCAGTTAGAATTGAGAGATGCCAAATATTATTTAATTACAATTACCTAAATACAGTGAATTACTTCATGCAATTTACAAGGAAAATCAAACTTAACAAGTTAGTTTTAAATAAAGCTAAAGCCAAATATTCTCTTTTTGTATGCCAAGATATGTT
This sequence comes from Coenobita brevimanus, assembly GCF_032717465.1. NCBI lineage: Eukaryota > Metazoa > Arthropoda > Malacostraca > Decapoda > Coenobitidae > Coenobita > Coenobita brevimanus. The sequence continues at coordinate 12,600,015 of NC_136998.1, forward strand.
AGACTTTCCTCTCTTTTCCCATCAAAACTCCACGTCATCCTGCTACACAGGCGCAATCATGACAATGGAAAATTCCTAAATATTTACACGTATTTACAGTATAGTTGTCCTCAAAAGTTAAATGCAGTAGCATTAGAATTTATTAATAATAAGAATTATTAATCAGAACTAAAAAGCAACCTCTGGGTAAAAACACACTTGAATTAGTCATAATTGCTCTCTGGTAAATCCTCTGCTTTCAACAGGGACAACTATTTCAAAAGATAAAGAGTGCAAATGCTCTGGGGGAAAATCTGGTCTCCTCTGGTTGCCAAGAGAACTTTCCACAAACCCTCTAAAAACATTCCAAGCACGCTCTTCATCATTGGTCATTTTACCCTGCAGTTCACGACTTGCAAGCATTCTTCAAACTTGCGGCCCGGTGAATATGCCAGCCGTCACCTTTGCCATGCTCAACTTAGGAAACATTGATCGGATATGCAGAAATGCATCGCCATCTTGTTGATGGCTTTCACAAATTGTTTCACCAGAACAAGTTTTATGTGTAGTGGTGATAGCAATACCTTCGCTCTGGAGATCAGTGGAGCTTTCAGAACGCTCCACGAGCCGGGTGTGAGACTCTCTGAGAGGCCAGTGTTCCCTCACGAAATGTACTGCATTGATCTAGCTACTCCACAAGCATAAAAAAAAACATGAGGATTTCGTACAACCGCCTTGCATTCCAAGTAGGAACAAAATCATTTTGAAATCCACACAGACCTCCAAGTTGTGATCTGAGTACTTGATCTTTATCAGACAAATCTTCATATTCTTATAGCCTTCTTTCATTTCCACAGAATGTGCAACTAGAATTGATGGGATTTCATTGCCATTATGCAAAAGTACAGCTTTTAGGCTGTTCACGGAACTGCTATGAGAAGTCGCCATTCTGAGGCCTTGTAATCCACGCCCATGGCTTGGAACAAATCCTTAACATCAAAACAATAACACTACGATTTTTTTTTTTTTTTCACAAAATGTGAAGAAGGATGCAAACTTGCCATGGCAATACCTATAACTCATCTTGCAACTGGGATCCAACAAGTTCCATTCACTTAGACGTGACGCCAGCAGCACAGCATTGGACTCGGTGAGTCCTAAATCTTGGGCCAAGTCATCCAGTTCTTGCTGATTGGGAAAGTGTGGAGTGACTCTGGAACATTCTCCAGCATATGGATCATCGTCACTTTCCTTCCATCATCGACGACGTCCTTATGGTCAGAGACAACTTCCATGTCTGCATGAAGGACAGGAATCGCCAGTTCATCATTGTGAGGCATCGGACAGATAAAGAAGGCAAATTTGGATATACAATGTTTCTTCTGCCCTTAATGCTCTTCACACGACTTATATCAGCCATGAAAAAATAACAATCGTCGTGGTGATTCGAAGGCCTTTGCCACTCTCTTGGAACTGTGAAAGACATCTTCTTTCTCACTCCTTGTAGCCAAGCTTCAAGCGCAGAGTGACAGCTACCACAAGTTTTTTTTTTTTTTTTATGTGAGGAAGAGGGAACCAAAGGCCATGAGCCCGCAATAACAGTTCCCTCCAAGAGAAAAACAAAATACAATAGAGAGCCAAATTCAAGATCCAATCATTTCGAGATGCCTGGACACACTGCGTTTGAAAGACTGGAGATCATAGGCAGCAGGAAAAACAGACAGAAGGAGACAGTTCCACAGCTGACCTGTTGCATAAATGAAGGACTGGGAGTAACGGTTAACTCTTGCATTAGAGAGTTGGACAGAAAAGGGATGAGAGTTTGCTGCGAGACGGGTGCTACGCACCCATCGTAGAGGTGGAGGAATGCATGCAGACAGTTCAGAGGAGCAGTGACCATTGAAGTAGCGATAGAAAAGAGATAAAGATGCAACACTGCGGTGAAGAGACTGAGGTTGAAGGGAGTCAGTAAGAGGGGGAGAGTTAATGATACGAAAAGCCTTTGACTCCATCCTATTGAGAAGAGCTGCGTGTGGGGAGCCTCCCCACACATGAGAGTTGCACTCCACACAGGGGCGGATAAAACCCCTGTATTGTGCAGGGGCAAAGAAGGAACGGAGTCGGCTTAGCACACACAATTGCTTGGAAGCAGATTCTACAAGAGATGTAATATGATCTTTCCAAGACAAGTCCCGAGCAAATGAAACCCCAAGCATGTTCAACGATGATGCAGGATTAAGTTAAGTATTATTAAACATAAGTGGGTATACCTGTGAAAGTTTTGTCGGATTGATAGGTGCAAAAGCTGAGTCTTTGATGCGTTAAAAACAACCAGGTTATTTTTACCCCAGTTAGAGATATGAGCCAAATCAGACATTAGGTGTTACATAGCCTCATCCCTTGTTTGTTGAAGTAACTGGTGAGATGGACGTTGTGGGAACTGAATGGAAAGGTGAAGGGTGGAGTCATCAGCGTATGAGTGGATAGGGTTAGATGTACAACTTAGGTCATTCATGAATAAAAGGAAGAGAGTTGGTGATAGGACAGAGCCCTGAGGAACACCACTGTTGATAAAATCTAGAAGAACGATGGCCGTCTACAACAGCGGCTATAGAACGACCAGAAAGGAAGCTAGCGATGAAGGCACAGATAGAAGGATACAAACCGTAAGAGGGCAGTTTGGAAATTAAAGATTTATGCCAGACTCGATCGAAAGTCTTTGAGATATCAAGTGCAATGGCAAAGCTTTCGCCAAAGTCCCAAAAGGAGGATGACCAGGAGTCTGAAAGGTATGTGAGAAGATCACCAGTGGAGCGTCTCTTATAGAACCCGTACTGACGATTAGAAAGGAGGTTGTGATAGGAAAGATGCCTTAAAATTTTTCTATTGAGAAATGACTCGAAATCTTTTGAAATACAGGACGTTAAAGCAATTGGACGATAGTTTGAGGGTTGGGAGTGGTCACCCTTCTTTGGGACTGCCTGAATGAAAACAAACATCTAGCAAGAAGGAAAGGTACAAGTTGACAGACAAGGGCAAAAGAGTTTGCCTAGGCAGGGTTTAAGCACAGAAGCACAGTTCTTGAGAACAATAGAAGGGACTCCATCTGGCCCATATGCCTTGTTAGTATTGAGGCCAGTGATGGCAGAAAATACATCAACTGAAGAAATTTTAATGTCAGCCATGAGGAAGTCAGAGGGGTGAAGTGATGGAGGAACATCACCGGAATCATCTAAGGTGGAATTGGAGGAGAAAGTCTGTGCAAAGAGATCTGCTTTATCAGTAGAAGAAATAGCTACAGAACCATCAGAGTAGAAAAGAGGAGGGAAGGATGATGAGGTAAAGTTGTTAGAAAGGTTTTTGGCAAGGTGCCAGAAGAAGCGGGAATAATTCGAGTTGGAGAATTGAGAGCATTTAGTATGGATGAAATTATTTTTAGCAGAGCGAAGAACAGACTTAGCACGATTCCAGGCAGAAACGTAAAAATGATGTGATTCAGGGGTGGGTTGGCTTCGGTACCTTTTGTAGGCCCTCTTCTTGTTGCGGACAGCATTAGAACAAGCGTGATTAAACCAAGGCTTTCTTGCGTTAGACAAAGGATACGTGAAAAGAATGTATGTTTCCATGCCTGTGAGAATAACCTCCGTAATGGGCAGGGCACACTCAGATGGCTTCCGGCCATGGAAGCAATAATCATTCCAGAGAAAATCAAAGAAGTACTGCCTGGGTGCCTCCCAAAAAGTGTGGTGCAGAGCCCAATCCTTATCTTGATCGCCCATTGCCACGTCAAAATATGCATTGTATGCACGAGTGAATTTGGTATCAAGGTGGATTTTGTGTTTGATCATCTTCGGTCCAATATATTCTTCACATACATAACAAAATGTATCTGCTGACAGCATGCAAGAGCGTCAATAGAAACACCTTTAGGAACAGCTCAAAAACATGTTTTTTTTTGGGAGGGAACTGTTATTGCGGGCTCATGACCTTTGGTTCCTTCTTCCTCGCTTAAAAAAAAAATAGCAACGTGACACTAGTTCATAGAATGAACTGACTCGATCCGCATTGCATGACGTAATAATGGTCATATCAGCAACATCTGCATGGATGCAGACGGTATGTGTGTGTGTGTGTGTGTGTGTGTGTGTAATGTTTTAAGTGATACGTCAGTCATTACATCAGTGCATGGTAACAATATTGGAAATAAACAATTGCCAATTGTTGGCAAAAACCTAGAGATAGACAAACAAATCATACTCCACTGGAATCAGCATGGAAAACTGAGTCTAACAAGACCAGAAAATTGAATATAAAAATTCTTTGTTACACTGCAGCTGGCATTGTTACTGGAGTATTTGCTTATGCAACCATCATATTGACACTTGCGGTTTTAGGAACCTCATACTTGATCATCCTAGGGCACAAACCACTGTGATTGTCTCTTTTGTACTTGAAACAAAGATTTACTTTGCTTTTACGGTCCGTGGCTGTATGTCCTGAATTCATGCAAATCATATGTCACCCGAATTCCTTCAGCCTCACTATTCTAGAAGTGTAATCAGGATAACTCTGACAAGATACGTTAGAATGTTGTTCACTACAATACACACAAACCTTCCTGTCCTTTATCATGGAAATTTATACCTCTTTATTTTTGTCAGCTTGTCCATTCCATGTCTTTAATACTTTCTTCCCAGATTTTAAGGAGCCGCAAAAACTGCCAACCTCTTCTTTAGTTACAGGCTTAACTGCCCCAGACTTAGGTTTCCCAGTCTGTTGGTTTGTTGTTCTTTTCCTTATTTCACCCTTCTGTTTATTTTCAGCAGGCTTTACTGTTCGTTGCAAATGTTTACAGATTTGCATTAAGCCCTCCTGAATTTCTTCACAGGAGAAATTATTCTTTAGTACCTACCATACAAGGCATCTTTGGTTCTATGTAGCAGTTTTAACCCGAGGCATCCTGACGACGTATGGATACGTCACCTTGTTTTGTCACGTTGACACCCGATGACATATCCATATGTTGTGCAATTGCGAGGTCCGTCATTTGCACATTTCTCAAGTTTCACGGGTGATTTTCGGTAGACGTATGTGGGAGACCTTCCTCTACCCAACGCCAGGTAGGGATAATGCCTGGCCCCACCTAACCCCCCCTCCCCCCGCACGTCATTTTCTCGGCGCTCACCTTTTGACAGTGACCTGGCCAGTTAAGACATGTCGCACCATGGTCCCTCCAATGACGAAATTCAAGGCGAAAGTGATTCTTGAGGTGGAGGACAAAGGAAGAAATAAGCCAGAGGAAGAAACAAGCAAAGTGATGAGGCAGTAACGTAGTAAAAGAAGGTGCCATATGTTGACGCTTTTGGTGAGTGAACAATGCTTATATCACTTATATTATTGTCTGAAAACCAATATACACTTGTACTACATATAAATTCGTACCAAATAAATATCTAACCAGTTATGAATGGTTTGGAATAGCTACCCCTCCCATAGAAAACGTTTTCTCTTGAGCCTAGCCTGAGAGAACACAGTAACAAGGTAAAGGTACTCTTACTTCTACCATATTTCTAAACTCAATTGAGCACTTTCTCTCTGAAATTTTGATGTTTCCAATAATAAGCAGAGGTTTTAGCCAAAAAAAAAAAAACTTTTCAAAAACCAGCCAGGATTGGGGGGAGTTGGTGAAAAATCTGACAGGACGCGGCGGGTTAACGATACAATTATAGAAAGCACCCAGTCTGCTGCTTTGACATCTTCGTAAGTACCTAAAGCTTTTAAAATGCAACTCACTGCAATCTGAAAATTTTGCAAGGAATCAAATTCATGTTTAGGTATGGGTAATTAAAATGGAGCCTTCAGTAATTGAGTAATGACCTGCTCTCTATCTTTATAATTCTGTCTATGAATAATCATGGCCACCTCATGATTGTTTTCTTCAACAGGTAATTCCCTTGTCAACCGGTAAGGCATGCCCCTGACATGTCCTAGCAGAGAGGTGATTTTACTTATACTGGAGAAATCTGTTCTGTCATAGACTAAGTATTTAAACTGATCCCAAAAGGATCTCCAATTTTGGTCCCCATCAAACTCAAGGAGCATAATTTGTGATTGTGCAGCTTCACTCCACAGTTCGACAATTCAAGTTTCTGCAGTGGTATTAGCTAGTTTTGACTCAAACAGCTTCATGATAGTCATATATTCCTCTAACTTAATTTCATATTTGGTGGTCTCCGACTCAGATGTTTACTATTAACTTTCACTATAACTGCTTCTCTATTAATGTACCTTCCTTCATACTGGGTCCACTTGTCTTTTAATATGTTCAAAAGAATATCGGCACTTAATTTCTCCAATGACAGAGGTATTTCATCTAATAATTTCTTACAATCATTTATTGCTCACGTTATCCATCCTGCCTTACCACTGGTTACCTTCTGTAACAAGGAAATAGACATTTTGGCTAATTTATTTACAATTTAAATTCCTATTGCATTTTATATTTAATAATCAAAAATACACAAAGTTAACTGTGCCCAAAAGCAGTTAATCATATTAAATTTTGACAATTGTAGGGAAGGGTTTTTCCTGTCAAACCTATATCCTTGGTTTGTTAAACCACTTGGGTTATGCCTTCAACCCCACAATCATATTTCTAAAAAAAATAAATTGCATTGAGCTTAGAACTAGTTGGTATTTTTATATAGCATTGGACCACCCATAGCCTGCACAGTATAGAAGTCTCCTTTCGTTAATTCTATGTAGTTAATAAATTTCGCCAAAACTGCCTCTCTGCCATGGTGATTTCAGTGTATGCCATCAGCCTTTATTATTGCCTGGAAGGGTTTAGCACTGAAATGGATAATTTCCCTTCCATTGCATATTCTCAGCAACTTCCTATTTACTGCCTTGTTAACAAACTGGTGCACCATATGGCAGGTTTCTAGGCTCAAGAAGGGTTATGGATACCGAGGATTTACATGAACCTTCAATTGCTCCTACCATGGCCTAATGTTTTCAACAATATCATTAACTTCCACCTCTTTATCAACATCATTTCCTCCTAGGAAAAGGATAGTATGATCATGCTCCCACAAACTCAACGTTGAACTTGTTTAACGCCTCAGCACACATCGGTTTCCTCACTAGGGGCACCAAAATGTCAGAAATTTTTGCACTCTTTTTTTTCTTAGTGTTAGTCTAACAACAATGGATGCTATATTTAAATATTAGAATTCTGTTTGGAAATTAGTGTATAATTAATAATACCCTAACTCACCAGTAATTATCTCCATATAATTATCCTAACTACAATAGTGTCCCTGATTTGGTCAAATCATGAAGGTCACTTAGCTAGACAGAGTCGGAATAACAGATGACGACAGGCTTTAGGGCTTGATCGGTTCATCTGGGTCTTTTCAACCCCAGTGTGATTTTTACAATATGCAGCTCTAACGAACTTTAGGAACGGAATGAAAAATGGCGAGTCTCTTTCCCCTCAAAGTATTCAAAGATGCCAAATATTACTTAATCACAGTTACCTAAATACAGTGAGCTACTTCATGAAATTTACGAGGAAAGTCCAAATTAACAAGTTAATCTTAGTTCTAAATAAAACTAAAGCCAAATATTCACTTTATGTATTTCAAGACATTTTAGACCTTCCTCTGTTTTCCCATCAGGACTCCACGTCATCCTACTACGCAGGCCCAATCATGACAAGAGTATTTACACGTATTTACAATGTAGTTGTCCACAAAGGTTAAACACAGTAGCATTTCATTTATTAACAATAAGAATTATTAAGCAGACTAGAACATAATCTCTAGGTTTAAAAAACCGCTCAAAATAGTCAGGGGTGTCATTTCAATTTTCCTCCCACCTCCCCACATGGGTGGGGTGGCGAGCGAGCATTTTGAAGCCACATGGAAAGCTATATTAAGGGAATTAAAACAGTAAACTAATGTATATACTGTATATAATTATTTGTTAAACCAGTTACTTCCTGACACACACACTAATGGATATTCTAGCACTGGCAATATGTCTGCATGAAGTTGAATATGTAATTTAAAATACACAGTAAAATACATATCTTTGCATTATATGCTAATGACCTTCGATAACAGACCAAACAGCAAGTAATGTATTGGTGAAAGCTTAAACTGACTTCATTCTTATAGCCTAATGAAGAGATAATGGCTATAAGACTGAGAATGAAAGGATGTCAACATGTAACTAAATTAAAAATGGAAAGCTTTCAGCCTACTAGCCCCCCAAATACCATGAACCATATAAAGTAATGTGAAAAGGGAAGCTCTACACTAAGACGTGGGAGAAATAAAATGATGGTTTTTAAATTTGGAAGAGGCTCAGGTAAGAAGAATATGTTAATTTCAGAATTCAATGGAGGAACTTGAAAACTAAACTACGTATATTTACTGGATTGAAAAATGAATAAACTACTGCAACAGTGGATATCTCCGTGATCTCTGCTTTGCAAAGTTATCAACCAGGGTGTTAAAGTTAAGATTTTTAACAAGTTCCTTTTCTGAGGCTATAAGTAGCAAGTCATTTAAGCGATCATTTCTCATTGAGGTTCTTAGATATGTCTTGACTGAGCTAAGTACTGAAAAAAGTCGTTATATGTCTTGACTGAGCTAAGTACTGAAAAAAGTCGTTCATTGCCTGCAGTTACTGGAAGGGTGATAAGAATTTTGACAATTTTCACTATTTCTGACTACGCACAATCTAATGGTTTGAGTTCATATAATTCAAACAGATTCTTTGGCTTGTCACTCTTACTTAGAAAATGTCTTTTTGCGACAGATATTTGGGAAACTAGAATAATTTGATCTATGTATATATCTTTGTAAGACTGAACTATAATAGAAAGCTTCTCATATTCTAGAAAGTCTCTGGAACTGCGGTGAAGTGCATCCATTGCTTCTATTAGGGGCATGTTTTGTGTGAAGCATATACCAAGCTCTCAGAGAAATCAATCTATCATAACAGGTTCTTTTGGTTTCAGTCTTTGGAGCAATACAAGTACTCACCTCATTTCTCCCTAGAGCTGAATCAGTTAAAATATCCATACTTTTCTATAATACGTTTATTACTGCTAAATAACTAATAGGCAAACCCGCAGTATGTAGAGGAATTTACCAATGCATTAATCACACGTCCGTAGCAAATTTGGGGGGAGTTGAATGGCGGACAACAAACCACGTAACATATCTCTTCATCTTTCAAGCTATATGTAATCAATAGTAGGTGGACTTATTTCAGTAAAATTATTCCGTGTTGTATTACCATATGTGCAATGATACTGTCCATCATTATTGTTTATATCCCACCCATCTCTTTTTTCATGATCTCTCGTTTATAAGAAGCGGTTCCATTTTCAGCTTCACTGTGTTGGTAGGGCAGTCTGACTCAGCTACCTGTCGTTCAGTAAGAGTAGAGCGGGCCAAACACCCTCCACCACAGGTGTCTCAGGGAATCATGAGCGCGATTGTACGTACTTCCTAAGATGAATAAAAGCTTTAATGATAGCCAGAATGCAATAAACAAGGCAGCTCGATACTGAAGTTAACTGAACAGTGGGCTAGGAACATATATACATTTACATCCTTTAATATACCTAGTAAATTATTGTGATTATTTTACACACACACACACACAAACACACACACACACACACACACACACACACACACACACACACACACACACACACACACACACACACACATATATTTCACTCAAAACGTATTGAGGCTAAAAACAAATTATTTTTTATTTCACGACATTAACCTTATATATATATATATATATATATATATATATATATATATATATATATATATATATATATATATATATATATATATATATATATATGTATATTTCATTAATTGCAGTTGATTTGGAGGCCCCGTCAGAAAGCTTGGGGGGGGGTGCGAGCGCCCCTCGCTGCCCCCCCCCCCCAATGACGCACCTGGAAATAGTCATAAACGCTCTCTGGTTTTCCTCTGCTTTCAACAGGGACAACCATTTTAACAGTTAAAGAGTGCAACCGTTCTTGGGGAAAATATTTCCCACATGTTGACTGACTACCGTATGACCTAACCTAACCCAATAAATTTTAACCTAATTAACAGAGATGGCCTCTAGATCTCAGATACTGATACAGCTCTACTAGCCTGTGAACTGTGAACAGAACCTAATGGAACCCAGTCTGAAGTGATAACTGAACCTTGAATTGATTAGTGAGCATACATTTTATATTTAGGACTGTGACGCAATGAACAGACTATACTGTCGCAAAACTTGAAAGAATATCTTTTTAATGAATGGAAGAGACCAAGGGCTAAAGGCAGCAAGATTGATCTCTCCAAGGAAAAAAAAAAAAAAAGACAACTGGCCAAATCCAAGATCCATTCATTTCGAGTTCCCAGGACACACTGCATTTGAAAGACTGGAGTTCATAGGCAGTAGGAAATACAGATACAGGAAGGCATTGCCAGAATTGACCTATTGCATACATGTACAACTTCAAGTAGCGTTTAACTCATGCATTAGAAACCTGGACAGAGAAGGGATGACAGTTTGCTGCTAGATGGGTGCTATGTCTGTGCCGTATTAATGGAGAGATGCAAGTAGACAGTTCAGAGGAGCAGTGACCACTGAAGCAGCAATAGAAAAGAGATAAAGATGCAATAGTGTGGCAAAGAAACAGAGGTTGAAAGAAGGAAGTAAGAGGAGGAGAGCTAATGAAACGAAATGCCTTTGACTCCATCTTGTTGACAGCTGTACGTGAGGAGCCTCCCCATACTTGAGGGCTGTACTCTACACAGGGACGTTTAAAACCCGTGTAAAAAGTCAACAACTGTGTAGAGGAAACGAAGGCACAAAGCCAGTTTAGCACACCTAATCTCTTGGAAGCAGATTTTGCAAGAGAGGTATATGATCTTTCCAAGATAAATCCTGAAAGAATGAAACCATAACTATGTTAAAAATCATGAAGGACTGAGCTGGATGTTGATAAAAATTGGAGGATACCGTACTCTTGCGGAAGATTTTGATGGTCTGAAAGATGTAAGAATTAAGTTTTGATGTATTACCCCAACAAGAAGTATGATTGAAGTCAGACATTCAGTGTGCCATAGCTTCTTCCATTGATTTTTTATGAAATTACCGAGATGGACGCTGTGAGAAGTGGATGGAAAGGTGAAGGTGGAGTCACCATTGTATAAGTGGATAATGTTATCTGTACGGCTTGGGTCATTCATGAACAGAAGGAAGAAGTCTGGTGATAGAACTGAGCCCTGAGGAACACCATTACTGATAGACCTAGGAGAAGAATGACGACCATCTACAAAAAGCTACAGAACGATCAGAAATGAAGCTAGAGAAGAAAATACAGATAGAAGGACAGAAATAAGAAGTCAGTTTGGAAACTAAAAATATATGCCAGAATTGACCACAGCCCCAAAATGAGGACGACCAAGAGTGTGAAAGGAAGGTGAGGAGATCGCCAGTGGAGCATCCCTGGGGGAACTCATACTAACGGTTGGAGAGAAGCTGTGATAGGAAAGGTGCTGTGAATATTTTTTTTTTTTTTAGAGCAGATTAAAAAAAAAAAAAAGAAAAAGAAAAACTGGATGTTAACGCAACTGGGCGATAATTAGATGGCTGGAATGGTCACTCTTCTTTGGAACAGGCTGAATGAAAGTAAACTTCAAGCAAAAAGGTAAGGTACAAGTTGACAGACAAAGAAGAAACAGCTTATCTAGGCTGGATGTAAGCACAGAAGCACAGTCGTTGAGGACAACGGGAGAACCACATCAGGTCCATACTCGTCTGCCTTGTTAGTACTGAGACCAGTGATGGCAGAAAACACATCAATAGAAGACATGTTAATGTCAGCCATGAAGAATTCAGGGGAAGGAAGTGATGGAGGGATTGCACTGGAATTGTCTAAGGTGGAATAGGAGATAGTCTAAGCAAGAATTCTGCTTTATCATTAGATGAAATTGCGAAAGAACAATCAAAGCAGAAAAGAGGAGAGAAGGGTGATGAAGTAATGTTGTTAGAAAGGTTTTAAGCAAGGTGCAAGAAGGAGCGGGAAGAATTTGAGTTCGAGAGTTAAAAAATAAAAATATTTTTAAGCACAGCGAAAGACAGTCTTAGCACGGTTCATGCTGGACAGAAATACAAGAGAGATGAGATTCAGGGATGGGTTGGTTCCAGTACATTTTGTAGACCTTTTCCTTGTTGTGGTGAATATTAGAACAAGCATGATTAAACCATTTTTTTTTTGTTTTCAAATGTCACAGGATAAGTGAAATGAAAGTAGGTTTATGCATCCGTGTCCAAGAGAATAACCTCTAATGCACAAGACACACTCAGATGGCTCTCGGTCATGGATGCAGTAATCATTCCTGGGAAAATCAAAGAAGTATTGCCTGAGGGTCTCCCCATCAGGGCTTACTGGAGTGATAGGGCAGGTGAGGGTGATAAGGTTGTGATTTGAGGAACCCCACGGGGAGACAAGATTAACCCGATAGCTGCGGTGTACATCATTTGATGGATAATTTGTAGCTGCGATGTAAATCATATAAGCAAACTTTTTTTGAAATGGACAAGCTACATATTTCTCTCATATCTCCTCATTACTTCACCATTCTGAACTAAGATACATATTGGTCTCATACTTGTTTTTCCTATATTTTTTCACGCACTCTTTAAAACTTATTTTTGAAAAAGAAATTTCCCGTTTTTTTATTTTTTATTTTTTTTTCGCACATGGGACGGGGGAGTAGACCAGGAACAGTGCCGGTTCTAGACTGCCGCAATTGGAGGGGCAGCTACACATATTGATCGGGTACAAAGGCGTAGCTAGGGAGGCCATCTCTTTTCCTCCACTTCTCCCTTCCTCCATCCCTCCATCCCTTCCTGTTCCTTCGCTACTCCCTTCCTCTGTCTCAGATTAGTGATATATTAGTAAGCTAAATTAACACATGTAAAAACAAATAATGCATTTCGCTATAAGAAAACTGCTAATGTAATTTTGATAAATACAAAATCCCTTACATTGTAGAAGGTAAACGTGCAAAACTCAAATGAAATAATCATGATATGACATTGCTCCATCTCTTTTTATGACTGATTCACATGAAGATGAATATGAACTAACAATTTCAACCATAGCAGGTAAATAGTGTTCACATTTTACATGCTATTTAAACAAAGACCTTCCTTTGTTTTATTGTTTAAAAAAAATAAACCATTTTTTTTACAGCAATATAACACTTCAGTTGATAAAATAATAAGCACTAGCAAACAACATCAAGGCAGATTACAAGCAGGGAAAACAGAAAGTCCTTTCTTGTTTTACTGATATTACAAATTAAGCACTAATACAGTAAGCGTAAGGCATAACGGGAAATTCCGTTTCCCATAAGATAAGGCAAATAACATAACGACAGAAATTGATGCTGCAGAACTTAAGATTCAATAACTTTACAGCACTAGCCGTCTGCATATCAAGAAATGCTGTTTTTCCCATAAAATAGGGCAAACATCAAAGCAGAAACGTCTGCCATAGAACTTAAAATGCTTAGCTTATAGCACCAACCGTCTGCATTTTTTTGCAAGGCATCTTATAAATTCATCCATATTTAGACTTTTAGTTATTGTTTTGTCATGGGCCAAGATCACCAAGTTTTTCTTTCTGTCGTGTAGCATACCGCGTTGGAAAGGAGTCAGCACACGTGACAGCGTGGTGAATGAGCTCTCACATGATACTGATGACACTCCAATATGGAAGCATCATTGCAGCTGGAAAATTACTTAATAACATAGGTTTAGCAACATGTATTTCATTTCTAAAATTCAGAAAATGAAAATCATTATTATTATTGGTAAGTCTTTGCAATGGGCCTAGAGAGCTGAAATCCAGAAATGAACTTGACTTAGGCATTAAACAGGACACAGCTTTCATAATATCCAGGTTTTTCATAGAAAATCTGTTTTCCATTTCAGCTATTGCTATGTCTAGGATGTTGAGAAGAGATCTCTTAAGAGACTGACAAGGAGTGATCGTGGGATTATCAGAATCCTTATGCCCCACAGTGTAGGCTAGTTGGTTACTCATGGTTCTCTTCCTCTTTGAAGGAGAGTTACATGTAGATGCCTCAGAATCATTAAACCAAGAATCATCTTCTCGCAGACCTTTCAGCGTTTATAAGCTGGCTTCAGTAACTTCCCTAGCACTGCACATATCAACGTACTGAGTCTGCAGCAAGGAATTGGCTGGTTTTAGAGAACCAAATGCTCGAAGAAGAAACTGACCAGTTGCAAAAAAATTCTGCTTCTTTAGCTGTACTTGAGGGCCTGATGCTTCTGTACATACATTCATTGTTGCTTCTTCATCCTCAGAAACCTCAGACAGAATGCTGAAGGTAGCATCCTTATTTTATACTATGCACTTACTCATGTCATAATGACTTGTCCAACGGATTTCTAGGAGCCTTTTTAGCGATGGAGCATTATAATTTTGTGCTACATAATGCCGATGGAAGAAAAAATGTAGTGAACTTGATAGCTCAAAATAGGACTTGGCACAAAGTTCTATACGGATCATCTCTGCCAAGCTTTTCTTGTAACAATGCTTGTACTCCACCTCTGACCCCACTCATGACTGCTGCACCATCATAGCACTGACTAATTATAATGTCAGTACTGGAACCTGCATCTTGCAGATGGTTGAGAATTTGTGTCGTTATATACTCTGCATTTAACTGGCTTAAGTCAAGCAAACCAATCAAGTGTTCCTCACGCAAAGCATTGCGAACAAACCTTATCATAATGGAAAGATTCTCCACATTACATATGTCTCTTGTTCCATCACTCTTAATACAAATGCCTGATGTATCTGACTGTTCATACTTGCTTTTAACTTCCTGCAAAACTAAAGTAGCCAGTGTATCGATTACCTCATTTGTATGTACTTTGAAATCCACTTGGCATTCTTGGGCACTGTCTTAGTTATCTCTGAAAGTATTTTGTCTTTAGTCAAGGTATATTTATATAGATTCAAAAAAAAGCCCTGTGGAGATGTGTGTTTGTTTGTCTTCAGGACTATGAAACCTTTCATTGCTTCCACGTAAAGCAAGCTCACTGACCGATAAAAACTGTATTACTTCCCCTGTGCTTTTCACATCGTAGCAATTGTTCTGTATTTGTGTTGATCCTAAGAGACATGCTACTGTTTCACCGGCTGATTGTCTGTTTCGTCTCTGCCCAGATGGCTGCAGCCTGCAAATGACAGTGGGTTGATGCATACTTGGTGAATCTTTTTTTCACGTTCTAATGCAACTTTCCAATTTGATAACCCTTGCTTAGTAAAAATTAGATCTCTGTCATTTGCCACACCATACTTGTGACAAGGGAAACAGAAGCATGCATCACGTGTTGCAGTGTTCTAGCCATGGTCTCAAATTGTACCAGCTTGAATTGAAAGCCCTTGCATTCTGCCCAAACATGGTTTGGGGGAAAAATTTTAGTTCTTGCTGTGTTGGACGATCATCATTGAGGTCATCCTTTGCAATACTAGAATCATCATATTTCCGACCTGATGTACTCAGACAAGGACAAGCATTGTTTTCACTACAATTGGTGGAACTTGTGGAAGGTAACTCATAGCTAGCTGCATCTGTGGCAGGCTTAGGTGTACGAATAAAAAAATTTTCTATCAAGGTAACGTCTTTACTGATAAGATGACCAATATAGTATAATACGAATGTAATAAGATATGACAACGTCAATAGGTTCAACCTCCTACCTAAATCCCTACTGACGGCTGCCTCTGCGCAAAATGAGTTATATGTTAACAGTTGCGGGCAGCAAGTCAACAACTTTGAGAGTTTCCAGATATAAATTTTCATCAGTTACCAATAACAACTTCCTTGATAATTATTTAGAAATAAGACTTTTCATTAACCATTCAAGATTCAGATCAGGCAAAAAATTACTTATGAATTATTCTTATGTTCATTACAGTGTACTGTTATTGTTGACAATAATGCATATTAAAACTACTGAGAGTTATTGCCAACATTCCACTCAGTGTTGCTACACATACGATAATTATCGTACTGTTCAAACATTTACAAAGACAGCGATCACAGTGGTCTGCAGCACATTTCACATATTGGTAATTTGCATTTGGGGGGGCAATCGAAAATTTTGGTGGGGCATTGCCCCCCCCCCCTCGTGCTCCCCTCTAAATCCGGCCCTGACCAGGAATGTCCTCAATACTTAGCCACGACTGAACTAAGGTTAATAATGAACCCATACTTGTTTTTCCTATACTTTTCCATGCACTCTTTCATCTCATACTAGCAGAAATTGATTCTGAGAATTTTTCCCACATTTTTTTGCACATAGGGGATAGGATAGACCAGGAAAGCTAATGCCGAAGATGTTCGGCTATGTGTAAGGAGAAGGGATAGTTGATGGAAAAGGTCAAGTATGTTGGAACTCTGTCAGAGATGCCCATGGATATGGGTAGGGTTGTGGCAAACATCGAAATCACCTAGAATGGAGATGTCAGAGAAAGGAGAAACTGATAGAATGTTCCTTCTTAAAAGCATGACAGTCAAAGAATTTTTCATAATCAGTAGAATTAGGGGATAAGTACATATTATTATTAGGGAATGTTGCCACAGTATCTGCTATAATGGTACAGTAAGATATTGCTTAACTTTTATTTTTCTTTCTAATTTATATTGTTCAAAATTCTAGTGTGCTGTCTATGTGACACAGAAACATAGTTAATACAGAATATTCACCAACTTTGTTATGAAAGTCCAGAGAAAAACAACCAATAGAAGTTTGTTTAAGAAAATTTCAATTTTTCCGGCAGTGCGAAGGTTAATAATACTGTAAAAATATACAACAGTATTAAAAAAAACAGTATGCAGTCATAAGTTGGCAAATGGTGGCTCCCATCATTCTCTCACCTGATGTACTGCTGCCTACTTCTTCCCTCCCCCCTCATTCTATTTACACTCCCAGGCACGTTGACGTGAATCGCGTTCTTTGTGGTTTGGCACATAAATGCACATTGACACAAAGCGCATGAAAAAGCAGAAAAAACGCTGTCAAAAGAAAAGTTTTTGGCTTACGTGCATAAAATTTGGGCACTTTCTAGCGGACATGTCCTTCTTCCGAGGAAACACTTGGCAACATTGTAGAGCCTCCTTGGAGCCTGCCAGTAGCAAGAAACCTTGGTACCTCACAAGGAGTCAGGCCATAGAGTTGCATCGCGTGTGCTGTCCCTTTAAATCCCTCTAATTCTCCTCCTCCCACCTGAGTAGAAGCCCCTATGGTCTGTGTGTGATAATATATTATTTCTGAGCATATTTTCATGTGATTTTGTCTGTGGAACATAGATATGTATCCTGAGAAGAAATGGTGCCCGTTATCAGTTGTTAGGCCTAGGGGCAAGAGGCGTGTTCACTGTAGCAGGGTTTCGCCACTCTGCCTCCCCTGGTCTCTATGCTGTGAGTACATATACGTATATAGTGAAGCCAGTGCCTAAACTGTATAGTGTGTGAAAGATATAGTGGCGGACTTTGTGATATATTGCAACTAGCATGTTATGTATGCCATAGCCATAGTGTGGAATGAGGCAGGCGTTAACTGTGCGCAGTAGTCGGGAAGGGATTAGTAGAGGTGTTTTGAGATGAATTTGATAGTGATAATGTATATGCGTATGAATTTCTGTGAAATATAAGGCCAACATGTATATGTATATGTATATACAGTATATATATACAATATATATATATATATATATATATATATATATATATATATATATATATATATATATATCACTGGAGCCGTCACCACCTCTACGAGACTGGTGTGGTCCATGGCCCAGCTATGGGGGGGCGGCCAAGGGGTGGCCAAGGAGGCAGAAGGGTGTCGGTAGGCCGACCCACTGCGTAAGGTGTTGATGCAGAGGATCCAGGGTGAAGCATTGGCCCACTCACACCACGAAATGGGCCCTTCACAAGATCCCTAGGAATGAGGGTGGATCCGCCAACAACGCCTCTCCAGCTCTTCCAGCTGTTTTTCACCAGGGAGTTGTTGATGTATTTCACCTGATAGACCAACAGCTTCACATCATTTCTGGGGACTGTGTTGGACACATGGTTCATCTGTAATGAAGAAGAGATGGCCAGGTTCCTGAGGCTATACTTCTTCAAGGGGGTGGTCAATATGCCGACCATTAGGCATTACTGGAGGAACTCTTCCACGCCTTCAACTCACACACTGTATCTCAGGACAATCATATTCGGCTCATCAGGATTCACACAGTGATGGAGTACATCCTTTCAGCAGTTCCAGGACACTTACCTACCCAAGGAGCACCTCAGCCTGGATGAGGGTTTGCTGGCGTGGAAGGGGCGCCTCAGCTTCAGCATCTAAAACTCTATGAAGCCCTCGAAGTACTCCATCAAGTTCTACATCCTGGCTGATGCTTCCTCAGGGTACATCTGGAACTTTGAGGTGTATACGGGGTAGAGCACTTTTTAGAGCCTTGTAGAACTGCTGAAGGATACAAAGTTTACATGGACAACTATTATAACTCTGTATCCTTGTATGAACGCCTCTTCAGTGCAGGAACCTATGTGTGTGGAACCCTACGCCAGGCAAGAGGAGCACCAAAGCAGTTGCATGACATTGCCAGGGCCAAGAGCTTGCCAGAGGGGGGCATGGAAGCAAGGCACAAGGACAATGTGATGGTGTTCCTGTGGAAGAACAAGTGCATCATAAACATGGTTTCCACCTTCCATAGCACAAGCACTGTCCAAAAGCAGGTTTGAGGGAAGACCAGGGGTCCTGACGAGAGGACAACCTATGTCCAAAAGACCATGGACAAACCCATAATGGTGAAGGACTACAATTAACACATGGGTGGGGTGGACCACTTCGACCACATGGTCCAGTATTACCCCAACCAGCGGCAGACCGTGAAATGGACCAAGAAGATCGCCTTCTACTTTATTCAGATGGCCATTTTCAACGAGTTTGCCCTGTATAAGAAGTGCTAGCACGGGTCAATCAGTCTGCTGGAATTTGTGGAGGAGATATAGTAATACCTCAATATATGATACCCCTGGTTACAATACCCCAACTTAATGAAGGGGGGTAAAAATTG
Organism: Coenobita brevimanus; assembly: GCF_032717465.1. Classification (NCBI taxonomy): domain Eukaryota; kingdom Metazoa; phylum Arthropoda; class Malacostraca; order Decapoda; family Coenobitidae; genus Coenobita; species Coenobita brevimanus. Next base: position 12,619,234 of record NC_136998.1, read on the forward strand.
CACCATACCCCGCCTAACGATGACCAAACCCCGGTTTAACGATGGGTTTTGATTTTTTCTTACCGATTGTGATATTTTAGACAAATTGTGTGTTTTGCTTGATTTATAAACTGATTTTAGACTTTGATTAATGTGTTTTAGCCATAGGTGGGGTGAACATTGTCATTTTGGGGCACAGTTTGCTAAGCTTGATTTTTTCCAGGCTTATGTTTGATGATATTCAGATTTGATTTGTTGGTTTTAGTGAGTTATTTACAAGTGTTAGGCTTAGGTTAGCTTCCTTTACAGCTCTTACGCCTTTTAGATTGCCTTTAAACCTGTTTTTGGGCTCATCTGGGTGGGTTTTGGACTTGGTTTGGGGGGAAACCCAAGGCTGGTAAACGGTCAACATTGAAATGCATGTTAAAAGTACCCCAATATACGATACCCGCCTAACGATGGGGTTTTACCTGACCAATTATATTGTTAAACCAGGGTATGCCTGTTGACAAGCTCCTCTACTCTGATGAAGCAGGGTGGCCCACATCAGGGTACGTCATCCACCATGCCCCTGACCTTCCAACCTCACGGCCAGCAGGACCTCCGACACTTGCGGCACCTACAGCAGCACCAGCACAGGTGCCAACACCACCATCACCATGAGCAGGACCAGCACAGGAGCCAACGCCACCATCGCCTGCAGGACCAGTGCTGGTGCCGAGACAACCATCTCCTGCAGTTCCTGGTTCATCGGGAGAGCCTGCTGCTGCTGCCATACCTGACCCTGCAGCTGCTCCTCCAAGACGACTGGACTGAGTAAGACCAGGAGGACATCCAACCAAGCGTTGGAGAGTAATCAACGACACAGTGCAGTTGGATCACACACTCGGCTATCGACGGGAGAGGATCCCCAACTGGAGGAGGCTCCGGTGCGCCCTGTGTGCCCTGGCAAAGATGAGGAGAGACACAAGTCACATGTGTCCTGTTTGTTACGTGCCACTTTGCTTGGGTGATTGCTTCGAATGGTACCATACCGAGCGAAGTATTCCCTAGTGGAGTGTACACACACACACACACACACACACACCAGGCATCAGAGAGTAAACACATCGTGTCACCTCGCTCTGAGCTGAACACTCTTGGATACAACTGGTTGTACCTAAACAGTATCTTTATATGAGTCAAGCTCTGTACAGGGTTTATCTAAATGGTATTATAAGATATTAGAGCAAGTTTAAGCAAAGTGTTGTCCAAATAACAGAACATAACTGGTTAGTGCAGGAATGTGTTGATCAAGTCACAGCTGTTTCAACTACGGTACCACAGGCGAGTTAAGATGCACAATTGTAAGCAAAAACTTTTATTATTAACACAAAAAGACCACTATATTAAGTGAAGTAAATATGGAAGGTGATGGGAAGAGAGAAAGGGTTAGAGAACAGGATGATTTCTACCAGGAACTGGTCGAAATGGAAACTTTCAACAAATTAGTAGGAAGGGTGAACAGATTGGAAAGGGCATTTCAGAGTGAAATGGGTGGCATTAAGAAGCAACTGCACATGCAGAAGGAAGGAAATGAAAAATTAGTAAATGAATTGAACAGGAGACAACAGTAGGTGAGCTGACAGTTGAGGTAGGTTCACTTAAAAGGAAGATCAATGAAATGGCAAGTACGGTTGTCAACTATGAGAGTATTATGAAGGAATTCAAAAATGATACAGAGACAGTTAGGCAAGCAAGCAGTCTGATGGACCAAAATAATGATCTGTCTATCTATATACCTAGGCTGCTTCTCCCAAGGAAAGGGACGTAGCCGAGACAGGACGACACACTCTCCATTTACTCATCCATTCAAACACATTCATTCCCATCTTAGCCCCAAAGGGGAGAACGGACAGATCCTCACCGCACCACACCGCACAAGGGTCAACTGCGCAATACAATCAGTGACATCCGCAGCAGGGCCCGACAGCAGAACTGGTTTACCCCTGCCACATCATAACAGACCCATCCCCTTACCCGCACCTGACCTGACTAGCTGATCAGACCAAATGCGGGAGAATATCCCCTCAGGGCTGCGTCATCACTTATTCATTCACAATTTCTCTCCATTTATTTCTGTCATGCACAGCCACTCTTCCTTGCTCAACAGACATCCCTCTCGCATCCAGCTCTCTCTTCACACTGTCCATCCATCCTATTCGTGGTCTTCCTCTCAGCCTTACACCTCTCACATCAGATCTAGTTATCTTTTTCACCAATCGCTCATTATCCATTCTCTCCATATGCCCAAACCATCGCAACACCCTCTGCTCAACTCTACCAGCCATCTCCCGAACAACTCCAGTTCTCCTTCGCACTTCATCATTTCGCATCCGATCCATATGCGTCACTCCACACATACTCCTCAGACACCTCATCTCCATTACAGTCAAACTTTTCCTCTCTGCTACACCCATCAGTAATGATACTGAGGAGAAATTAACCCAGGAATATGACGTGATGGAAAGTTATAAAGATGATGTGGAAACAAAGTATGCTGAAATGGTGAAAGTTAGGAAAAAGAAACAAGAGCCGAAGAAAAAAACATTAGAAAGGAAGTGAGAATAATAATCCAATATAGCCCAAAATTGGTCAAAGATTCAGCAGATATTAATAAGTCTATAGTAATCACCGGCATAGAGGAGGAAGAAATAAAGAACAAAATTCAAGAGACAAAAAGGAGATGGCAAATATAATGTTGAAGTAAGTATAAGAGGAAATCTGCAATAAATACATCGAGGAACACAAAAGGCTAGGGAGATATGAGAGAAATAAGACAAGGCCTCTGAAAGTAATCTTCAAGAGTGTGAACACTGTGGAGGCAATACTAAAAAATGCAAATAAACTCATGGAAAAAGAGAAATTTAAAAAAGTATGGATAAAACGATGCCTAACTCAAGAGAAATTGGGAATATAAGAGAAGGGGGAGGAGGCAAAATCAAAGAACGAGAGAAGATCGAAAGAAGAGAAGAGTACTTTTTTTTTTTTTTCAAAGTAATTGGACTGCAGGTAAGAAAATGGTACATAACTAACAGGGAAGAGAAGGGAGGAAGGCAGTAGACTTAAGTCATGGCAAGTATGTAAACAAAATGGTTAGGTTGATGTACTGAAATGTAGATGGAATTGTGTCTAAATTATTAGAGATAGAAGACTATATCAAAGAAAAGGAACCACACATTATTTGCCTAACTGAAACAAAATTAACCCCAAATACATCAAATGATATCCTAAAATTAGAGAAATATAATATATGGAGAAGAGACAGAAATTTAAGAAAGGGAGGAGGAACTATAATGTTGATGAAGAAAAATCTGTAAGTCAAAGAAATAAAACTAGATATACCCTCACAAGTAGAACTGATTGCATTGGAAGTTAACACATATGAAGGAAACTTAATTGTGGCACATTTATACCTGCCACCTAAAACAAATACCTGGGAAAGAGGCGAATATGAAGACCTGGCAGAAAATATAGTTCAGGGTTTAATAACATTCTTACATAGAATGGTAGAGAAATCTGATTGAACTGTATTAACTGGGGACTTCAATTCAAATATAAATTGGAATACTCTAGATGTAAAAAGCCATGAAAGCAGTTGGGATCAAAAGCTCTTACATCTTGTGCTGGAGTTGTTCCTAACACAGCATGTAAAGGAAAACACCAAAAAAAGAGGACTTGATGAACCATCTTATATTTACCAGGCAAGAAAATGAAATTGACAGTATAATATATCATCCCCCCCATTCGGCAAATGCGACCATGTAGTATCACGGCTGGATTAAGCATGTGGGAGGCCCGGGGCCCGCTTGGAAGGGAGGCCCCCTTTCCAACTCCCCCAGTGGCATACATCACAGACTGGTAACCTAAATCCTAATATATAAATAGGACACTTTTAGTTAGGAAATACTGAACGGGGACTATTCATCCAATGCTGTAATATGTAATGCATAAACACGAAATGAAATGAACACAAGTTGCTCTGGTGGGAGGCCTCCTCTTGGTGGGTGGCCCAGGGCCCGGGCCCCTTGGGCCCCCCCCTTAATCCGGCGGTGTGTAGTATTAAATTGTGCCTTCTGGATTGCATATGATGTTACCAGCAATGAGAGTTACAAAAAGAGGCTAAATTACAAAAAGGGCAATTATCATGACCTGAAGGAATACTTCTCAGAAACAGATTGGGAAAAAGAATTTAGAGGAAAATATTTAAATATTATGTATAGAAATTTATGTGATCTTTATGAAACAGGTGTCCAAAATTACATCCCAAGGCACAAAGCAACAGAAATGAAAATAAATGGTTTAATACAGAGTATAAAATAGCAAAAGAAAAAAAGAGATTTGCTGTGGAATAGATACAGAAGACTCAATAATGAGAGAGCATGTAACAACTATAAGCAGGCAAGAAATTCTTATACAAAGAGAAGGAGGAAGGCTCAGAGACAGTTTGAGGAGGACATTGTAAATAAAAGTAGTGATCAACCTAAGCATTTTTACAGCTACATCCTAAGTAAAACAAAAGTTAAAGATAAAATATAGTCCATTACGAATGAAAGGATCATCCATACATAAGAAAAAGATATTTGTGAAGTACTAAATAAAAACTTTCAATCAATTTTTACATTAGAAAGAAATTTTGAGAGAGATGATATGGAGTATCCATGCCCACATGTATTATTAGATATACAGATATCAGAAAAAGAAGTACAGGAAGAGTTACGTATATTGGACAAAGGAAAAGCAAATGGTCCTGACGGAATTTCAGGTTGGGTGTTACGTGAATGTGCAAAAGATCGAAGTAGACCGTTTTATTTAATATTTAAGGATTTCTTAGGTCAAGGTAAACTACCTGACATTTGGAAAAGAGCAAACATTTTTCCCCTATTCGAGAAAGGGAATTGACAGGATCCGCTCAACTACCAACCAGTATCACTGACCAGTCTCGTAGGCCTAAGTACGATACTAGAAAAGCTGATAAGGGAAGTTTGGGTAAAACATCTAGAAGGGCACGGTATGATAACAGAGAGGCAGTTCGGTTTTAAGAAGGGAAAATCATGTGTTACTAATCTTTTAAGCTATTGTGATAAAGATACAGAAATATTACAGAAAAGAGAAGGATGGGTGGACAGTATCTGTTTAGATTTTAAGAAAGCATTTGACAGAGTACCGCACCAATAACTTTTATGGAAATTGTACCATCAAGAAGGTATTCAAGGCAATCTCCAATGTTGGATGCAGGATTTTCTCAGAAAAAGGGAAATGAAAACAATACTAAAGGGAAATTACTCATCATGGAGGAAAGTGACCAAGGGAGTGACACAGGGCTCAGAGGACCAATTATGTTTTTAGTACATATAAATGGCATAGACAGTAACATTGGAAATGGAAGTTATCTAAATATGTTTGCGGATGATGCAAACATTTAAAGAAAAATTACTAACATAGATTCTTGCAAAGAGCTGCAAGAGGAATTGAACAAGCTTCATGAATCGAACAATAAATGGCAAATGGAATTTAATGTGGATAAGTGTCAGGTAATTAAATTTGGTAAAAGTGAGAAAAGACCAGATTGGGATTATAATTTAGGAAAATCTACCCTACACATATCAGAAAAGGAGAAGGACCTAGGAGTGATTATCAGTAACAGACTATCTCCAGATGATCATATCAGTGAGAAGGTACGAAACATGTATACACTGCTTGCTAATATGAGAATAGCATTGATATATATAAATGAAAATGAAGTTATGATGAGGAAGATAATAACATCATTCATCAGACCAACCCTGGAGTATGGATCAGTAGACTGGAATCCTCATCTCAAAAAACATATAGATAAGACGGAAAAAGTACAAAGGGCCACTACAAGATGGGTACCAAGCTTAAGCGATCTAAGCTATAGAGAAAGACTGGAAAGATTGAATCTACTAACACTGCAGGAGAGAAGGAGAAGGGGAGACATGCTTATGCTATATAAATGCATCTCAGGGAAAGAGAAAATAGACATAAATGATTATATATCATTTGGTGAAGCATCTGCAAGAGGACATTGCAAAAAAACTGCGAAAAAAGAGAGGTGATAAAGGCGTAAAGAAACTCAGTTTCCCGAATAGAGCAATTGATCAGTGGAATGCACTACCGAATGAAGTACCAGTACTGTAGTGTGTGCCAAAACTATTCATGAATTCAATACACGGGACAGTACGAGCTTGACTCATTCCTGCAAAGATACAGTTAGCTAAGAACAATTAGGTAAGAACACACACACACACACACACACACACTGTTACGAATATTTGTTACTCGATGAGTGAAACAGGGTGGCACTCATTTAGTCAGAAATGAATCAGTAAAATGTTATGTTTAATGATTCAAATTGTTTGGGTTAGTTTCTTAACACTGATTCGCTTAACACTGTTCAGGGTCTCGAAATTAAGGATATTGGCGGGAAGAGAGGTGTAAAGATATCAGAATGGTTGTTGTTGTTGTGATATTCGCCCCGCACTTGTTTGGGCACGGGCAAACATAAGAGCCCGTCAGGGAACATGCAGAAAGAAGCTCTTAAATGAGAGCGTAGTGGGGACGGCAAACTGGCGAACGAGGGAAAGGCGGCAGAGGCAGGGGAAGGTGCGATGGTTGGTGGTGAGATCGGCTGCCCGATGATCGACGAGGCAGGGCGGGACGAGAGAGCAGTGTAGACATCGCGGCGCCGATGGAGGAGGCGCCGACGAGCTCAGATGGAAGCCCTAAAACGACTCGACGGTGGATGGTGAGACCAGCAGCACGATCGTCCAAAGAGGGCAGGGCGGGACGAGAGTCAGGTAGACGACATGGCGCCGATGGAGGAGGCGCCAACAAGCTCAGGTGGAAAACCGCCCGGACGCTGCCCTCAACCCCCATGCCCGTGGTGGAAAGGGCAACGTAAACTCGCTCCAGTTCTCCAGCAGCAGCAGGTGGAAGCAAAGAGGGGAGGCCCAGTCCTGGTCGTCACAGATGGCACAGCCCCGGTCCAGGTCGTGGGGGAGGGAGGGTCGTCGGCCGGGTAGTCTAGAGCGGAGAAGCCTCGACCTCCTTGTGGGCAGACCAGGGCACTCCCTCAGATAGAAACGAAGGGCCCGTCCCTCGGCTGGTACGGCTGCTGTGGAGAGCTAGTCCCGCCGGGAGGTCTTGCCGCAATGAGAGATGGGCTGCGAGTGATCAGAATGGTGACTGAACGGTTAGTCTTGGCGTGGCTGTCTGAAGTTGAGTATCTCTCTCTCTCTCATTAATACTGGAATTGACTTTAAGGATAACATTATATTTTTTTACTTAGGAAAGTATAAGTATTCTTAAAGAAAGTTTATATTAGTATGCTTCCATTTCTGATTGCTTGAAGATTCTGTTAAAGCCTCCTCCAGACATTAAGATATTATTGTACTGATTCTGCTGAAGAATACTGTAAGTACTATATTTGTTTAGCTGTTTATATGGTTCGTGGTGTTATTTATATATTTGTTCCTATTTTTCCATTTATTCTACTTGTATATACTATAAATAGTAATTCGGTAAATTATATGTCTTTTGGTTTCCTCTCGATAGTTTGATGACTGCAAATTTTAGTAACTATGAATTGCGTTACGAACTCTTCTAGGTTCGTAACATAATTAATTAGGGGCCTGTTCGGGAGATCAACATTTTCCCTCATGTTCGTAATCTTTTGTCTTATATTGCGAAAACTGTTGTGATATTCATTTGCTAGTGGAAACCAAACAGGATTTTGTACTGTTGATAGTTTCATGTTTAATCGGGTGTTCTGTTTTTAAATATGTTCTCCTTAAGTAAATTCACTGAAGATCCTTCTGTTGAAAACCTTTGTCAAGGGCAGTTACGTAAGGTAGATTGGATAGAAATAGCAAAACATTATAATGTAAGACATCAGTTAGGCCAGAGAAAGTCAGTAATACTGAATGCTGTCTATACTGAACTAGTGAAAGAAGAGGTTCTTCCTGACGATGCTCTTGGGTTATGTACAGTTAATCCTTGTGATAATATAAAATTGCGTAAGCTTGAGACGCAACATGAGCTGAAAGTGTTGGAAGGAAATAGGAAACATGAATTAGCCATGCAGGAATATGAGATAACACGAAAAAAATATATGTGAATTAACCTTAGAGGAGGAAAGCAGGAAAACAGAGGAAGAAAAACGGAAAACATTAGATATACGCATGAAGGTAGAAGCAAGGATTCATAACTCTGATAAGGAGGATAGGAGATATGGCTGTGAAGAGAATATCCCAGTATTTGATATTACTAAGCATTTGCGTTTAGTACCCCAGTTGATGAGGACGATTCGGAAGAGTTTTTTCAACAATTCGAGAAGATAGCTCAATCCTTTAAATGGCCTAAAGATTCGTGGGTAGCTATGATTCAAACAGTGTTCAGAGGTGTCGCTAGATCGGCTTTCTTGTCGCTATCAGCTACTGATACTGTGGATTATGAGGTTAAAGCTGCAGTTTTGAACATTTATGAGTTGGTTCAGTTTATGAGTTTATAGGGTTCAGTTTAGAAATCTGAAGAAACCAGAGTCACAATCATATCCAGAGTATATACATAAGCTTTGTAAAGTGTTTGGAAGGTGGATAAAGAGTACCGGAGTGGAAACATATGAAGAACTGACAGAGCTGATCATACTAGTACAATTTAAGAGAACTTTGGCAAGAGATATTCAGTGTTATTTGGAAGAGAGAGGTAACAGAGGTGTAACGTGCTGCAACTCTAGCAGACAGCTGCGTGTTGACTCACAGGAATTTTAGGACAGATCATGTAAATATTGGTAGGAATGGCAAACCGGAACAACAGGATCTTATAAATGATTCAAATAAACCATATGTCCGGAGTAGTTCGGGTCATAAATCTCCCAGGGTCGAGCGTAGAAGTCAAATTGTTTGCTTTTATTGCAGAGTGGTTATGTCATAGCATATTGCCCAATGCTAAAGGAAAAGGAGAATTCGGTGCTGTCCTTTGTAGAGATGGAGGAGTCAAGCCCTACCTTGGTGCCTTCCAGTAAAAAGGAAGATTAGCTTGAGCCATTTAAGTTTGATGGGACTATATCAAGTAATGAGTAGAGTAATGATCAGTACCCTGTTAGGATACTACGTGACACTGCAGCAGAACAAAGTCTTATGTTGAAGAGTGCTTTTCCTGATGTGGAAAAGCCCTATACCGGTGAGCATGAAGTGATAAAAGGCGTAGGGGGTACAGTAACACTTCCTTTGTGTAAGATGTACTTGAGTCCCTTAGTTTCGGGGTGGATGACTGTAGGGATTGACGACACTTTACCAGAATCAGGAGTCTCCCTATTATGTAATGATATTGCAGGTGATCGTGTGGAATTCCTGTCGTAACTATGACTCCTGGAGTGGAAAATCACACGAAAGTCATTGAAGATAACTATCCTGGTTTATTTCCAGTTTATACTGTAACCCTAAGTATGACACATAAAAATAATGACCAGAATTCTCGGGATGATCCTGTCCCTATTGTCGCTGACAGTATTGAGGTAGCCAAAGATGACCTGGGATTGAAAATTTACTTTAACTCGGAGACATCTGACAAGGTTGCCTCATAAGTTGAGCCAGACTTTAAACCTGTATGTAATAACGATATTAAGCAAGTGCCTGTGAACAGTGAGACTGATAACAAATCAGAAGGAGGATTCGGAATTATCACAGTTGTATATGTCTGCAGTAAGTTCAGAGGAAGCTGAGAATTTACCACTTTGTTACTACTTGGACTCCGGCCTTTTGATGAGGAAGTTCAGGCCTCCATGTGCCCCCTCGGAAAAATGGCATGTGGTTAAACAAATTGTTGTCCCAAGGTGTCAAAGAAAAGAAATACTCAGACTCGCACATGCCTTTCTGGGAGGACACCTAGGAATCAGGAAAACATATAACAAAATGTTGCCTCATTTTTATTGGCCAGGCTTAAAAAAAGATGTGTCAAAGTATTGCAGAACTTGTCATGAATGTCAGGTATTAGGTAAACCTAATCAGAAAATCAAACCAGCTCCTTTGCAACCTATCCCAGCAGAAGGGGAACCTTTTAGTAAGGTAATAATTGACTGTGTAGGCCCACTCCCAAAATGTCGTAGTGGTAATCAGCTTTTGTTAAAAATTATGTGTGCTGTGATAGGGTACCCAGAGACTGTATCCCTCCTTCGAATCACTTCTAAAAATGTGATTAAGGCTTTGATAAATTTTTTTTACACGTTATGGCATTCCTAAGATTGTGCAGTCTGATAGAGGAAGCAATTTTACATCTTCACTTTTCCAGCAAGTCATGCATGAACTGGGTATTCAACAGTAGTTGTCTCCAGCTTATCACCCACAATCACAGGGAGCCCTCGAAAGGTTTCACCAGACTTTTAAATCAATGTTAGGGAAATATTATGAAGAAAGTGGGAAGGACTGGGATGATGGGGTTCCTCTCATGTTATTTGCCATCCGTGATAGTTCAAGAGGCTCTTGGTTTCAGTCCATTTCAGTTAGTATTCGGTCATGAAGTAAGAGGTTCATTGACAGTGTTGAAGGAAAGCTGGATAAATGATAAAGTTAGGCTGCCTCTTTCCCAGTATGTAAACCAGTTCCAGGAAAAACTAAAAAGAATAAATGACATTGCTCGTGAAAACTTGCATCAAGCGCAGCATAATATGAAGTCTTACTATGATCAGCAGAGTAGGTTCAAGAGTTTAGTCCGGGTAAGAAAGTTCTATCCCTAGTACCTTCATATAGAAATCCCTTACAAGGAAAGTTTAAAGGTCCATACTTGGTAGTAAAGAAAGACAGTAGCCTCATCTATGTTATTGCAACCCCCAGGAAATGTAAAACAGAACAACTTGTACGTGTAAACAAGATAAAGCCATATTTTGATAGAAAGGATGAAGAACAGGAATCCCTTGACCAAGAGAAGTTAGTGTGTGCAGCAAGTGCACAGGAACCTCTGGTGCAAGTTTTCCCAGTGGAGGTTCCCATTAAACTTTGTAATTCCCAAATTTTAGCTCATTTACATTCTAAAGTGTCTCATCTTTCACAGCAACAGGCTCAAGACATCAGGCAACTGCTGCAAGAATACCATCAAATATTTGGGGATGTACCACAGGCTTGCAATCTCAAGCATAAAGTGACTCTTTTGCCAGGGACCACACCAATCAAGCAGAGGCCCTACCGGATGAGTCCAGCCAAGAGGAAGGTTCTTCAGGAGGAGGTGGACTATCTGCTTCGTCATGAAGTGGTTGAGCCAAGTGATAGTGACGGCATCACCATGTGTATTGATACCTAAGCCTGATGGCTCATATCGCATGAATACTGACCACAGGTGGGTAAATGATGTAGCCAGAGCTGATTCTTTTCCCCTCCCTCGGATCGACGACATCTTGGACAGTATCGGAGAAGCCCAGTTTGTCACCAAATTGGATTTGATGAAGGGGTACTACCAGGTGAGTCTGGAGGAGGAATCTAAGAAAATTACAGCATTTGTCACCCCTGATGGACTTTGACAATATAAGGTTCTACCCTTTGGTCTCTGTAGTGCCCCTGGAACATTCCAAACAGCAATGAATAAGGTGACTTCGGCGCTGAAAGGTATTTACGCCTACCTGACGACCTGATTGTGAGAGGAGAGATTTGGGAGAGCCACCTAGAGAGACTTTGTGCCCTCTTCACCTGGCTAGCAGACTACCACTTCACAGTTAACTTAACAAAGAGCAAGTTCATGCTACTCTTGTTTACCTTGGTCATATGGTAGGCCAAGGAAAAGTCACTCCAGGTAACGCAAAGGCCAATGCCATTCTCCAACTACCAGCTCCAGCAGATAGAAAAGCTCTGCGCAGATTCCTTGGAATGGCAGGCTTCTATAGACGTTTCTGTTGAAATTTTGCTCAAGTTTCTGCTCCTTTAACAGATTTGGTAAGCCCGAAGAGGAATTTTTTGTGGACAAAAGAATGCCAGCAGTCTTCTGAGAGGGTAAAACAATTGTTAACTTCCAGTCGTATGTTACTGGTACCAGATTTTAGTAAACCTTTTGTAATTCAAGTTGATGCATGTGATGTAGGGGTAGGTGCTGTATTGCTGCAGTATGATTCAAGTGGTATACTGCACCCAATATGTTACCCCACTGAAAAGCTGAAACCACATCAAAGGAGATATGCCACAATTGAAAAGGAAGCTCTAGCATTTCTGTTGGCGTTAGAGAAGTTTAATGCATATGTTGATGGGGCCCAGGGAAAGACTGAGGTATTCTCTGATCATAATCCACAGCAGTTTGTACAGAAAATGAAGAACAAAAATCAAAGATTACTTATGTGGGCCCTTGCACTGCAGCCCTTTAACATAAATATCAGACATACGAGGAAAGGATAATTTCATCGCAGACATTCTATCTCGTAATGTGTAAAAGTTTCTTCATGATAATTCATAAACTTTTATGTTAAGGGGGGAGATGTTACGAATATATGTTACTCGATGAGTGAAACAGGGTGGCACTCATTTAGTTAGAAATGAATCAGTAAAATGTTATGTTTATTGATTCGAATTGTTTGGGTTAGTTTCTTAACATTGACTCGCTTAACACTGTTCAGGGTTTCGAAATTAAGGATATTCGGGAAGAGAGGTATAAAGATATCAGAATGGTGATTGAACGGTTAGTATTCTCTATGCTGACGATTGTGCAATATGGCACTCTTCCCGTAATGCACAATTTTTGGCTGGGCGGATTCAAGCAGCCCTTGATTCCGTCCACCAATGGGCCTTGGAGTTGAGATTTAAGTTTTCCGTCTATAAGTGTGCTGCTGTAGTTTTTACGACTCGTAACGGACCTAATTTGTGCTTAACTTTGGATAATCATGTGATACCTTTTCAAAATTCTGTAAAGTTTTTGGGAATACATTTTGATCAGAGTTTGAACTTCAAAATTCATGTTAATAATTTGATTGTTCGTTGTGAAAAACCAGTAAATGTCCTCAAGTACCTAGCGAGTACTACATGGGGTGCCAACAGAAAATCTTTATTAATGGTGTATAAGTCCCTTATTCGATCAACGCTAGACTATGGCGCACAGGTGTATGGCTCGGCATCCTATGCCACGCTGAAAGGATTGGATGTGTTGCAGAATAAATGTTTGTGAATGTGTCTTGGAGCCGTCCGGTGTACCCGTGTAGCTTGCATGGAAGTGGAGGCGAATGTGCCTCCCCTCCGTATTCGCCGTGACCACCTGGCATTATCGTACGGGTTACAAACATTAAGGAAAAGTAATATCGGCAATGTGGCCTGTACCCCCCTGCGTCAATACCACCACCTTCTGCGGGGGGTGCGTCAGCCACTTGCAGTTCGCCTCCACTTACTGACTCAGGAGCTTGGTGTGGACCTCAGTGACTGCGACAAGTTGGTGATTAAAAATATAGCGTCTTGGGAGCCACCTGGCTTTACAGTTGATGTTTCCTGGCTCCCGGCACCTAAGACCAAGGTCCCAGAGGCGGAGGTCCACCACTTGTTTCGTAATATCATCATTCGTCACTTGGGGTCCCACCAATTGTACACCGATGGCTCCAAGTCAAGTGAATATGTGGGTGCTAGTGTGTGGTCGACTGAATGTGCCCTCAGGTATCGATTGCCGACTCATACATCTGTGTTTACTTCCGAACTTTTTGCCACTGACAAAGCCAAAGACTATGCTCTCAATTCTAGGCATGACTCATTTGTTATATTTTCAGACTCAAAATCAGCCCTTCAGGCAATTGCTTCCCGTACTACGGACTCTAATGAGATCCAGGGCAGCATTATTAATAAACTGCATTCGTGCGACAAGTCATTCGCGCTGATCTGGGTGCCTGGTCATTGTCGTATCTATGGCAATGAGCGGACTGACTTACTTCCAAAGTCGGCTGTAGAGCTCGGGGAGGCTTGGGACATTCCTCGTGATCTACGGTCGAGTCTCTCTCTTGGAAAGAAATCAATAAATCTTCTGTGGCAAGGTCAGTGGATCAGACTAAATATCCCAACTTGTAAGCCGTACCTGGGCGAATGGGACACTGCTAACCATCCCAGTCGTCTTGAGGAAAAAGTGTTGGTACGATTACGGTTTAATGCCACCATATTAACGCACATGAAACCTTATATGGAAAGACGATTCCCACCGCACTGTGACATCTGTGATGCGGTGTTATCTATCAGTCATATCGTCCTGCACTGTCGGCGATTTATTCGTGAACGTGCTTCACTTATAAATTACTGCGGCGCAGCAGACGTCCCCCTCACCCTTTCCACCATCCTGGGTGATGGGGACATTGTTATGACTGATAAATTGATGGCTTTGCTGAGAGAGACCGGACTGATCAGAGTGATGTGACTTTTTTACTTTATGGTTATGGTTTTTATCAACGGTAAATATATATATATATTGTACTCTTAGGGTTGACAGTTGACGTATTTGAAATAGTTCCTCCATCCACTGATCTGTTTTTAATATTGATGTCCCCTACATTAAACCCCGTTCCTCGACTGACAGTCACCAGCTGAAGAGTGCAAGTGTGCAATATAGAATGGTATCGGGCATTTGCAGTCGATGGTGGTCTGTTGGGCGAGGTTCTTCACTTTTTGTACATAATATGTAAATATATTCTAACATCTTGCCTAAGTTATTCTAATTAGGGCCGACAGCTGACGTATATGGAAATGTTCCTGACTCGTCTGGTTCTCTTTCATATATTGATGTCCCCTATATTAGGTTGTGCCTCGACTGACAGTCACCAGGTGATGAGTGCAGGTATGTACTGTTCAAAGGCATTACATATCTGCAGTCGATGGTGTTTTCTTGGTCGAGGTCTTTTTATCATTAGTGTAAGTTTAGTTATTTGTCTATTTAGGATTTAGAATAGGTCAGTGATCTGTCAGTTAGGTGATTAGTTTTAGGTTCTTTAGATTAGGCATTTTTGGTTATAATGTAAGGCAAAAAATAAAAAAAATTAAAAATAAAAGAAATATATATAAAATAAAAAAATATTATACATACAGTATATGTACGTGTGCATGAAAGTGTGTTTGTTCATATGCATGGATGTATATATATATATATATATATATATATATATATATATATATATATATATATATAACTGCCTTAATGACCAGGGGCTTCGGCCCCAATGGTCGATAGGCAAAAAGGAAAAAAAAAAAGTTATTATTGACGTGGCTGTCTGAAGTTGAGTATCTCTCTCCCTCATTAATACTGAAACTGACTTTAAGGATAACATTATATTTTTTTACTTAGGAAAGTCAAAATATTCTTAAAGAAAGTTTATATTAGTATGTTTCCATTGCTGCTTGGTTGAAGATTCTGTTAAAGCCTCATCCAAACATTAAGATATTACTGTACTGGTTCTGGTGAAGAATACTGTAAGTACTATACTTGTTTAGCTGTTTATGTGGTTCGTGGTTTATATATTTGTTCCTATTTTTCCATTTATTCTGCCTGTATATACTATAAATAATAATTCAGTAAATTATGTCTTGGTTTCCTCTCGATAGTTTGATGACTGCAAATTTTAGTAACTATGAATTGTTATGAACTCCCCTGGGTTCGTAACACACACACACACACACACACACACACACACACACACACACACACACACACACACACTGACACACACTCTAACACACAAACTATGGTAAAAATACTCTTGTTTATAATGCATCAAAGACTCATGTTCTTACACCTATCAAACCGACAAAATCTTCCACAGGTGTACCCACTAATGTTTAATAATATTCAGCTTAATCCTGCATCATCCTTGAACATGCTTGGGGTGTCATTTACTCGAGTCTTCTCTTGTAAAATCTGCTTCCAAGAGATTAGATGTGCTAAGCCGACTCGTTCCTTCTTTACCCCTGCACAATTGTTGACTCTATACAGGGGTTATATCCGCCTCTGTGTGGAGTACAACTCTCATGTGTGGGGAGGCTCCCTACATACAGCTCTTCTCAATAGGGTGGAGTCAAAGGCTTTTCATCTCATAAACTCTCCTCCTCTTACTGACTTCCTTCAACCTCTGTCTCTTCGCTGCACTGTTGCATCTTTATCTCTTTTCTATCGCTACTTCAATGGTCACTGCTCCTCTGAACTGTCTGCTTGCATTCCTCCACGTCTAAAACGGGCGTGTAGCACCCGTCTAGCAGCAAACTCTCATCCCTTTTTTGTCCAACCCTCTAATGCAAGAGTTAACCGTTACTCCCAGTCCTTCATTTATGCAACAGGTCAGCTCTGGAACTGTCTCCCTCTCTGTATTTCCTGCTTCCTATGATCTCCAATCTTTCAAACACAGTGTGTCCAGGTATCTCGAAATGATCGGATCTTGAATTTGGCTCTCTTGTATTTTGTTTTTTCTCTTCGAAGGAAGTGTTTGTGGGCTCGTGGCCTTTGGTTCCTTCTTCCTCGCATAAACACACACACACACACACACACACACACACACACACACACACACACACACACACACACACACACACACACACACTACATAACTCCTCATCTTCAAATCCCACAAGGTCCTGCAAGCAGCTCAACATTCCTGAAGGAAGTCAGTCTTCAGAATTTTGTTGATTTATATATTGACCTGTATCAATACCCCTATATTTTTCACACAAATAACCATTTCCTTCTACATATTACACATATGACAAAAAGTACAGCTTCATTAGCAGTAGCTAGGAAAAAAGAGTAGTGGTCACGTCGAGTAGGTTATAGCACTATAAAAACAACCCATGGAGATTTTAGTCTGTACATAAAAAAAAAAAAAAAAAAAAAAAAAAAACTTTGGGAGCATAGTCTTCAGGTAAAGGCAGCAATTTTTTTTTTTTCTTGCTTGCGGTAAAACTAGTTAGCGCTCGGAGGAGTAATCTAGCTTTGTCGTCCTATTACTCGAAAACTATTGGAAGTATCGATTTCCTGTAAGAACCTTGATAAAGATCAGTGAATTATACTTATGTTCAGTACCAAAATGTAAGCCTTTGGGAGCATATTTTGTAGGAAAAGGCGGGGGAACAGAGTGTTTTTTTATTTTTCTCTCACTTGCGGTAAAAGTAGGCAGCGCTTGGAGGAGTAATCTCACTTTGTTGACCAAATACTCGAAAACTATTGGACGTATTGATATCCTGTAAGAACTATGATAAACATCAGTAAATTATACGTATGTTCATTACCATAATATAAGCCTTTGGGAGCATCTTATGTAAGAAAAGACGGGGCAACAGAGTGTGTGTGTGTGTGTTTTTTTTTTCTCACTTGCGGTAAAAGTAGGACAAAACAATATAATATCTCTGATAAAAAGTCGTTGTTACGTAGGCGGGAATATAACGGTTGTTTTGCGCGCATGACGAAAGTATGCTACAGCACGGCCGTGAGTACCCAGTAGTTTTGCGATTTACTCGGAACCTATGAGGCGTATCAAAAATCTGCGGGGACCATGAGAAAGCTCATGAAATTCTACACAAAGCTATGAAATAAAAATATAAGGTGTGCAAGAAAAGTTTTACGGTAGAGCTCCCTGAACAAAAATCAGTTTTTTTAAATGGGCTTCAGTTTTTGGCTATTTTCTGGAAAATTAAAAATCGTATCACAACCGGACAAAGTTCTTTAGAAAGCTGATGAAATTCTCTATCAAAACTTCTATAACATTTTTCTGTATGATTGAAAACATTCGAACTGTGATGTTGAGAAGTGAGATTGACGTTGCAAAATGCTTATTCACTCCAGCCTAATGTAGTTTTATTTGTGTTTTTTTCTTTTTTGTGCTTATCAGCTAGAACAAACATCGACGAATAAGATGATGTAGGTTTCATGGCAGTATATTGAGGTTTGGGTGGCGAAAATAAGGCGAGAATAAGTGTTTTCAGCGGCGCGCGGGCGGGCTGGCCAGGCGGCCAGTCAAATAAAATCGTGTTCTGTAAAACTTACTGAAACTTATGCGTGCGTGAGAGGGTTTATATACCTCCTCTCCATTCTTCTTACTTCTCTTTTTCCTTCCTGTCGCCTTTTTTGTCTCATTTTCCACTTCAGGATGCTCTACATTGGGTGTCAAGAACAAAGATTTCTTGTGACCCAGGACCACCATTTACTGCACTGGGTAGTGATAGTATCAAGGTTGCTAGGTGAAGTAGAGCCTATTATTGTACTCCTGGTT
The DNA here is from genome assembly GCF_032717465.1 of Coenobita brevimanus. Taxonomy (NCBI): domain Eukaryota; kingdom Metazoa; phylum Arthropoda; class Malacostraca; order Decapoda; family Coenobitidae; genus Coenobita; species Coenobita brevimanus. The sequence continues at coordinate 12,637,463 of NC_136998.1, forward strand.
GCATGATGTCTCTTCTTGCATTGGATTTCCCCATTCCCAGGTTACCTACTGAACCTAGAGGTCTATTGCTTGATTTGGTGGGAGAACCACGTGGGCACAGAGTGAGTGAAGCTGGAGCAGAAGCAGGGTGCGAAGTTTTGGTAAAACAACACACACCAGACACCACCGGGTCAGATGACTTTACTGAAGTAGGTGTACTTATTACGTATGTTGAAGTGGAGAGTGAGACATCATTCTGTATGCCACTGCCAAATACTGCCTGAGTTTGACCATCGAGAGAAAAAAGGATGAGTCTTATTTCTGCTGGAAGTTTCTGTAGATGCATATAGCAGAGAATGTCTTCAGATAGTGGGGTGACACGACGAGAGTTAATGAGCTGCATCTTTTGCCACAGAACAGACGGACTTCAGTCGCCCAATATGAGTTCTTGAAGGTCATGCAAATGGTGGTGGTCTGGTTTCCTGTAACATACCAGTAACGCATTATTGTGAGCAGCAAATTTATCATTATTTGGTGGTGTGGTGATAACTTCTTCTTTCAGAGTAGCCACCTCTGTAGGGAGTGCCCACTCTAACCCGCTGAACTTCTGAGTTCATTAGCGGACGTGAGGGAAAGATAAGCCCCGACATGTAAAATCCAGCCTTAGACGTTGTCGTAGAAGGAGGGAAGAATCAGTTGTTGTTCCCCCATGAATGTTCTGTGATTTTTTTTTTATGTGTCAGACTCTAGGTATAGGCTTCACAGCCTGTTCCCAAGGCCCAGTAGTCCTTCTACATACCATACACCTCTACATGTCACCACTTCAGCACTAACACCCACCGTCAATTAATGCATGCTTGAGCTGTCTCATACAGGACTGGTGTATTGGTATTAGAGAGGGTATTTTTATGACATGTCGTCGGGTCTTCTGGTAAATCAGTAAAGCTTGATTTTATAAAATTTAAATCCTTAAACTGTTCCCTGCCCCAGTGGGGATTTGAACCTGGGTCCAGTAGGACTGCAGGCCACCTCCCTACCAAATGAGCCACCGTCTCCCCCAAATGCTATCCATTATGCACATTAATGTCACTCTGGGGTCAAAATTATAGTTCCAACCCTGGAAGTAACCATTACACAATTTTTAAAAAAAAATGTATTAAGGCCCCCTGCACACGGGCCACTTTTCAGTGGACGATGGCAGCCACTTTTTCGTGACGCCACTTGAAAGTGGAGAGAGATTCTACGACATCCCGCACATGGGCCACATTTTCGTGGTAACCACAGGCAGTTCGATGGATGTTGAGGAGGTGGCATGTGTCATCGCTGTGCTCCTTAAAATAAGATTAGAGAGACATATCAGAATGTACTGGGTGCATCCAATAATCAGACATAGGCTTATCAGGGGTCAATTTTACACTCTATTTGAAGACTTAAAAGCGTACCCAGAGAAGTTACAAAATATTTTAGAATGATCTGTGCTTCTTCTGATGACCAGCTGACTGCAATTGGGCCTTCAGTTTCACGTCTGAACACAAACATGAGGAAGTGTGTACCAACAGATGAAAGACTTGCAGTTATCTTAAGGTAAATATAGAAAAACACATATGTTGCGCAAGAATTTTAGTGAGAAAACTTGAGTAAATTAGCCACATTTCATAAAATAAATGAGACATTGTACTTTCGCAAGTGTAAAGACGTTACACTAAAATAAACTGCATAAGACAGAAATACGTTCCACAGATATTTAATAAAATGGCATAATGTTTTGCTTTTCTGATGAAACCTAGTGGCAAACATATTGATATTAACAAAACATGCAACACTGATTGATCAAAGAACTGTGTCACTGCTAGGTAAAATCCACCAACATGCTACCAATAAACAAAGTATATAAATGAGTCAGTCAGACTGTTCAGCTTTGCCTGGAATACCTGACATTCTGTCTGGCACTGTGGAGGACACACTGATAACATTACTTGGTATAAACTGTAGACTTTCGTGAACTTCAAGCTCTGAACGACTTTGTAGTGTGGTGTAACTTTCATTTTGGGAATGATCTTGTGTATGCATGTAATCTTGGGATGGAAGATGGTCTTGGTTAGGGAGAGGACCTTGGATAGACACATGATCTTGGTTAGGGAATGAACCTTCAACAATGCCAGTCTGTCTGCCAGTGCCACCGCAAAGTGGCCCGTGGGCGGGCTGCCATTTGAATTAACGGCATCCATCATCGGTCACCAGTGGCGAGCCACCGTGGCGTGACGGGTAAAATGGACCCGGTTACCATTTTTTTGCAGCTGCCACTAAAAATTGGTGTGACTTTTTGGTCATGTAATATGTAAATCTTGAGATTTGGTTAAAGTTATTGTGCTAGTTGAAGGCAGGAGAAGTTATAGATGAATACAGGGAGTTGATCTTGATTTATTATCTTCAAGGAAAGTCTAAGTTGAGCAGTGTATGTATTACTCAGGACCGTAATTCATTAAGTCTCTTCGGACCCCTCTTCTTATTTCCTCTCTCCACGACCTTTCGCTTCAATGGCTATCCCCTTTCTGACTCTCTATTCCTTCCTAACTTCTCTAGGAGGGCTTTGTGGCACGTGTATAACCCATAGGTATGGGTTCTAGAAGCTTGTGTGTGTCTGTGTGTTTGTAGTACTTCCAGTGCCGACTGGCATGCTGTTGATTAAGTCTTAGCTGAACTCATTTCCTTTTGGTAGATTCTCGCTGACACACTTCCTATTCTCACACCCTGGCTGGTGCTTCCATCTATCTATCTATGAGTTGTATTATTATAATATGGAGTCCTGACGCTAGCTCTTGTGCGGGCTTCCATAGAAACGCGTGTGTTTTAATTCTTGCCACGAAAAAGTGGCAGGCACCATCCACTACAATGTGGCCCTTGTGCGGGAGGCCTAAATATAAAAACAAACCACGTAAACCTATGAATGCCCTCTCAGCGAGTCTCAGTATTTGAGATCTATGAAAAGAACATAAGTGCAGAATACAACGTGAAGGTTACACAACACAAAACAATCTTTTCTTGACAAAGACTAGAACGAGCCTGAAGAAGTGTAGACTGAGAGATGTTATTGTTTGCTGGCCTCGCTGCTTTTTTTTTGGGGCGGGGGGCCTACAAACCACTGGGGCTAAAGCCGCTGGTCATTAAGGCCATATACATTTTTTTTCTTATAAATAACAGAACGGAGGAAGGAAAAACAAATGATTAAAAAAAAAATAATCCATACACCAGATTACTGGTGTCCTCTGTTCATAAAATATCTGTAACAGTTAGACTTGAACAGCTGTGGGTTGAAATTTGTATGGAAACAACTCTGGGGAATCGAGTTCCAGAGAGATGCAGTTCGGGGAATGAAAGAATTCTGATAGGCAGAAGCTCTGCAATATGGCTGAGTGACATTCCAGTCATGAGCGCTACCAGATGCCCGTGTAGCACGAGGGAAGGCATGGAGAGGTGGCACCATGGACGCAACTTCGTCTGAGCATTTGCCAAAAAAATATCTGTAAAATAATGCGAGGGAGGCAAAATTCCTTCTTACTTGCAGGGGAGGTAGTTTATATGTATTGGCAGGGTTGTTAATGATTCTAACAGCTTTGTTCTGAATTTTGTCTAGTTGTTTTAATGCAACCTCTCCACAACCATTCCACAAGGGTGAGCAATATTCAAGTTGAGAGCGCACATGACTCTTATAAATCATGGCTAACTGCTCATCGGCGAAGAAGTTATGGACTCTGTACAATAATCCAAGTTTCTTTGAGGCGGTTTTAGCAAGTGATCTGGCATGAGAAGTCCAGCTGAGGGCACTGTTAAGTGAGACGCCAAGAATTTCAGTACTTTTGGAGATGGGAATATTAGTAGCACTGAAGGTAATGTACGAATCTGGGAAAATCTGTCTGTTAGTAAACTGTATATATTTAGTTTTACTAGCATTAAAAGAGACAAGGTTGTTTTGTCCC